>NC_092560.1:58508548-58812298 GCF_037038585.1 Patagioenas fasciata | reverse complement strand
TAAAGAAAAAAAATTAAAACAGAAGAATAGGTTTCATTTCAAATTGATATGTTTCTTTATGAAATGTTAACCAACTGCCTACACTGAAAATACCTACATTATTTGGTGAAGCACAGGTATATTTTTGGTGGGTCATGAGACCGTGTTTGCAGTACCTGATTTTGCCAGACATTCACTATTCCAGCTAACATCTGTGCTGGTTGTCTGCTCCAGCCTGAATTCTTCTGGGAAACTTAAAAGAAAGTTGTTCAGCTAGTTCTCAGAAGGAAGTAATAAAGAAGTTTTTTTCCTCTTAAATTCTCTAAACAGGTTGGCTGGAAAGGTTTAGTTCTTTCATACTTTGAAACACGCACTTGAAATAGAGCAAACTTGTTACCTCTTGCATCCTTAGATAGTGCCTGCTCCACTGCCTATGAAAATTCATCCAAGTATTTCCAAGTTAAACTAAGGTTTCTCCAGGCCTTACTGTGTTCACGTTTGAGAGATATTTTCTGTAGCTCATTTTGCTCCAAGCCATCTTGGTTCTAACCTCAGTCAGCAGTGGCTGAGACTTTTTCTATAGTTGTTTTTCCCTTCATTCAGAAGGTCCTGAACCTCCCAGATCAGAAGCTGAGTAAAGAAGCTGTTGGTAGGTCCTGGTGTTGCTGCTCTTTGAGCCTGGCCACCAGAGGAGAGAAGCAGCAACCTGGAACACAAATTTGAAGTTGCACCTGGCAGCTACAGCAAGGTGGAGGTCAGAGAGGAATACACGGGGACAAAGACCAGAAACGGGTGAGGACCGAAACCCCTGTGGCTGCAAAAGTCTGTTACTCCACTTATTGATTATACCATGGCCATCTAAAGCATCCATGTCCTTTTGCTGTTACTAAATAGCCGTTACTCAGCAGGCAAAAGTGGGTTCTTCTGATGCTGAAGTCAACAATGTTTTGTTTCTCTCATTAGAAATTACTTCCTTAGTTCAATGGGCAAAGGTCTGATATGGAAGTTGAAAAGTTTCCACTCTGTTGATGAACTTCAGATTTCAGGGCTGAAGGAGATGTCATAACGTAGGCTTTGTGAGGCACCCCCATGGGTATTGGTACAGCTTCAAATGTTCTATTATCTGTTCTTTTTCTTGAGGGGGGGGAAAGAGAATTGATTTGGGAAGTTGCACAGAACAAAAGACTATATTATAGAATGTTAAGGCTGACCATTCAGTATAAAAAGTTACAAAATTTTAGAATTGAAGTTGCCTGTGCAACTTGTATGTCAAGGTGTATCATGATACAGTCACATAACTGGTTTTCCACCACTTCTCTCCCTGATTCAGTGCACAGGTTATGCAGTAGTCTCCTGATGAACTCACGTCTTTCAGGGAGGGTGTTGTCTGTATGATCTCTACTTCTTTTGCAGCATCAGGCAATGTGAAGGTCAGGAAAGGGTCTCCCTCAGCCTGCAGAGTGGTGCTGAGAGAGCTCAACTGTCCCTGCCTGTACCCAAGCTCTTCTACGCAACATAAACCACACAAAATGAATGATTTGTATGAAGGATGCGCTCTCCACTTTGTGTAGGCTTGTGTTTGACCCTTGGACTTATTCTGAAAGAAGTTCTGGGCATTCACAGTTGTGGACATTCTGCTTTGACTGGTGAATATGCTACAAAAGGCAAAGGTCTCTGAAAAAAAAAAAAATGAGGAATTCATTTATTTAAGTAGACCCTCACAAATTAGAGGACACTTGTAATCTATCAGCTGCAAAATGGGAAAAATAAACCCCAATCATTTGGATGAAATGTTGTGAATATAAACAACTAGAAATGAATAGTTTTCAGATGCTGCTTTATTAGATTTTAAAAAATAACTCAAGGCCTCCTAAGGAAATGAACGCTTAGTCTTCAGAATGAGGTGTGAATATTATTTGAGAAATAATGGATGGGGCCATGTGTAGAGCAACAAGGTAAAATAAGCCTCTAGACGAAGCTTAATCAGGCACTGTTCATTTAGTGAACAGAAAGAGAAAATCCTTCCCAGAAAAATCATGTGATTGCATCATTGGAGTCCATTTTTAATGCATATTCACATAAAAGCTGAATTTGCCACGTGGGCTACCTCACTCTGGCATCTCCTAAGTTTTGAGATACTGCTTTTGTAATTTCAGTGATTTCTCAGTGTAGCACAGTAGCCTATGTGCTATACATAGAAACATAAATTGTGTAATATATACAAGTACTTGCAACTTAAGTATACTTCAGACTCGCACAGTTAGCTGCAGAGCTCAGGCATGCACCAAGTTAATTTCAATACATAAGACTTTTAGATACAGAAAAACTAAATTTTCTAAAGTGAAAAGGTGTCTCCCACACCTCCTGTCTGACAGATTTGCTGCTTGGCAACTCCATTTGAAACTGAGCACTTAATTTGGTTCCACTTTGAAATCAAGGGGAATTTTTTTTGCTTGACTCCACTGGGAAGAATATCAGGCTCTGCGAGTCGAAGTCACATCCCTCCATCAATCCGGTAGCATTCAGTCCAAAGTATTCTCCGTCTGTGCTGATTTACAATTAAATCTAAGCTACGGGATTTTGAAGCTGCCTGTCAAAAAGCTCTTTCCCGTAATTTTAATCAAAATCTACTCCTGCTGGTTTAGAGAATATGACATTATCATTTGAAATAAATGATCAGAAGGAACATGTGGGTTTTTACTGGTTTTAGTTTTAAGAGGCATTTCCAAGGAACCTGAAAACATTCTGTGAGAAAATCAGGAATTTTTAATTCTATCTTTTTTCTCTTTTGATCCCTATAATTGACACTAACAGCTAAGTTCTTATTTACAAAATAGTGCTACACTTGAGGAACACAACACAAATACACAAAAAGTTAAAGAGCTGGGTGAGACAATACGAGGTTTTATTTGCAGTGTGTTAAGGCAGCTGTATTTCTCACAGTTGGTACTGATTCACCCTATGCTATTTTTTAAGGTTTTCATTTGGGGGGAAAAAAAAAAATCAAGAGTAACTTCTTTCATTAAAAATGAATTTAGTGAAATAATATTGTAAAAGTATCCCCCCTCCCCTCCCCTCCCATTTTTAATCACTAGCTCTCACGTAAGAGTTGTAGGAGACATCCAGTTCCTTCTCTGACCTTGACTCAGCTGTCTCTCTCTCAGGAGGGTACCATACCCACCACCACCACCCCAACTCTTCCTCAGGTGATGAGGGGGAAGAGCCACAAGTGTCAGTTTCAGTTTCTCAGGCAGTTTCTTGTCTAGTTGCAAACACTCCAGCAATGTTGCACAACATCACTTGCAAAATAAGAAGTGTCAAGAGTCCTCCAGTGCCATCCTGGCCACATTGGGTGGCTTTCATGTTGCTTCAGAGACCTGTTGCAGACAAGAAAGAAGACTACCCTAACTTTGAATTGAAGAAACTGAGGACCATGCTGCTGATTCAACTACCATGTCAAATCTGGGCCAGTTTTGATTTGTCATGGGTAGATTTCACTTCATACAGTTGTAAGAAAAATAAGAAGGGTTTTCAGAGCTTAGTAAGCAAGGGGAATGCAAGAAAACATCTTGTTTGCTTGTCTCCTTGTTCAGGATCTGTGAAGCTAGCTATATAGCAGAGGGAAAGTCCCTGCTGTGGGACGGTTGTACCAGTTCTGTGTTGTGCCCGTGTATAGCTACAGTGTTGAAACACAGTCTGTGCACTTGATTCATGCAAACAAGACTGAACATGCTAATGAAGGATTGCTGGACAGTAAAGAAAGTCTGTGTACTCAAAATCAATTACCTTCATCATCAGAGTCTTTCATTTCAAAAATTTAGGGTATGCGTTTTCTTTTTTTTCTTGTCCCCTTCCCAGTGTCTCCCGGGGACTCACTTGTGATTAGGCACAGGCAGTTCTCTCAGGCAGCTTGGCCTGTTCCATCAGCAACATCCATTCACAAGCTGTGTGCTCAAAGGCAGCTGAGTGTCTGCTTTGGTTGAGGTAAACAATGTGTCAGGATGCCTTGAAGCTGAATTTTGAGTGGCATGAAAGTCAGATGGAAAACTGAAGTTGTGATAATACATATTAAACCCTGAATAAAAATATGGCTGATGCATCACCCTGCCGAGGTGAGCAGCTGGAGCTGATGTCCCATTCTGCCTATATTTTCCTCCGAGTGGCTCTAAGTAAGGACACGTCAGTCTCACAGTGTCTCAAACAGGTAATTTTCCAAGCTGTCCATACCCCCGAAATTCACGTAGTGATGGAGCGTGCTGTGGGTCCAGAACTGATTGCTCACACTTTAAACAACAGTTAAGGAATGTGTTTGGCCAAAAGAGTTGAGCAACGTGAATCCCTCTGCCTGGGGGTGGGGAGGAAAGAAATTTAACTGCACACAGTAGTAACCAGATAAAGTGCGGACTCTGCACCTTGGAGCATTGCTCAGTGTACCAAGGTGGTGAGAAAAGCCTGTCTGGAACTTGTTAGGGCTGGGGGTTGGGAAGGAAGGAGGAAGCAATTGTCTCTTTCCTCACAATCCGAGCACAGTCTATGGACCTATGTGTTAACAGCCAGAGAAGGAAGCTGGAGGATGCTGCAGGTTTCCCGCTGTTCATAAGTACAGATCCAAAGGATGAAGTATCCCACGGTAGGCAGTTTGTGGCCACTTTAAAATACATGATTGCTTGATGTAAAATACAGAAGCAGCCACGGGAGGAGGAACGTCTGTTGGGAAGCACCTCCCAGTCTCAAAGCAATGAGCTTCAAGGTCGTCTCACAACCTCCCTTGGCATTCTTCTGCTCTCAGAGGCGATAAGGCAAAGAGGAGACCTAGCTCACACAGATCACAGATGCCTGCTCCCAGGAGGTGTGCACCAGGACTGCTGAGGCCAAAGGAACTGGAATTGCCCTCCACGTGGGTGAAGCTGCTTCCCTGCCAGCCAGTGAAGTGTGCAGGAGACAGTGACAGTCCCACCAGCATCTGTCAGGGCCGAGCTTCAAGGGGACAAACTGAAGGTGCCCACCCACCAAAGAGGATGCTGGGCTGTATATCCCCAAGTTATAAAAACATTAATCTGAAGCTGTGTAGGAAAGACATGGGATCTCAAATGGCCTGTGCTGCCCATAACCCCGGTGCTCATTTCTTCACAGGCTGCTTCTAGATTTCATTTTGCTTGTCTCTCTGAGAACTGTGCACATAAACTATGCAGAGAGCCAAGTCATCCGACACAGAGGTCCCCTCTGCGAGCCAGGCACCTTAAGCTAGGCTTACAGGATCTGCATTCCTTATAGGCTCTAGCCTTAAACAGTTGTCTACTTGGAGAGACAGGAAAATGTGTCCGAATTAGATCTAAAGTAGATTAGCTAAACCATGTTAAAGCCTTGTGTTTATGTACTCGTTCAGGATTCATGTTATTTCCATTTAGCTTAATTTATCCTGCTAATGAATTAAAGCAAATCAAATTGAGTTTATTTTAATTCCGAACAAGAATGCCCAGTGTTCACATAGGGAGGTATGTAGCTCTAATAACCTAAGTTCCCATACCTACCCAACACATGAAAACTAGTCTGAACATTCCTACACAGAAAAGCCCCCAAATAGTTTTCTATGTATTCTGGGATTTACACAAAATCTGAACACCTTTTCATACTCTTAACACCTTTTCTAAACCAGGATTAGAGGCTAACATTGCTTTAGTCCAGGTCAGACTCCAGCTGGCAGCTGTAGCTGCAACTACAGGTATTCCCCAAACCAGGAAAGTCAGGGGCAGAGAAAAATGGCAGCTATCACTCAGTACATGCTCTTCAAGAAGCTGTCATGGTTCTCAGCATTGCTACGAATACAAGACTACCTTGTGTGCGAGGCACGACACCTTCTGACCTTTGAACCTGACATGCTGTACTTCTCCTGACAACCTTCAATCCCACAGGGCAGTCACCATCCCCAGTGCCTGGAGCAGGGACAAACCTAACAAACAAAACCAGGCAAAAATGGAGTGATAGAACTAAACTGGCCTGTAAGGTCTGTGATCTGTAGCAACTGGCAAAGTTAGCTGCATGTTTGTGGGTTGGGGAGACTCAACATTTTCCTTATTATTGGTGCATCAGGCACCTTCTGTTCAAAACAACTCTATTTTTTGTATAAATTTACAATACATATACTCCAGTTTGGCAGAGTATGTTCTCAGGACTTGCATTAAATATTCATGAAGTCTTTTTTCAAGATTTTACCTGTCGGATACTTTTTTGTCTCTTGTGAATAACTGTCACTAAGATATTGTTTCAGTGATGAATTTGAAGTCTCTCTTGGCTCATTTTTAACTCCTGTTCAAAGGTTTGTAATTTGAAAGCAGTTTGACAATGAGCAGAACCTAATCTCTGTCAGTAAGTTGGGAGATAACCTGGTTAATTTTCTGTTCTCCATCTCAGAGTCCTGATGAACACCAAGCAGCCCAGAGGAGAGCTGTGTCCCAGATTGCAATGAAGCCAATATACAGGCTGCCGCAGTGAGCTGCAGAATGAGAATGTCTGGGACTACATTCAAGGAGACACTTAGGCACCTAATTCCCGAATTATGTACTTCAAATACCTCCATCAGTCACTGCTGAATCCTGAAAGTGTTTAATTCCTTAAGTACTTACCCTTTCAGGTTTATGTTCTTGGGGCTGTTTCAGATGCACTTTGCACCTCAGGTGCTCAGGACTTTGTAGGTTCAAGCAACTCATTGGTTAACATGCATCTGAAACTCACTAGCACAGATTAACTGGGTGTTTCTCTACCTTAGTCTCTTAGACTTGTAATGGTTATGATTGGGGCCACCTAAAGGAAAACAAGGTATAGATTAAGGACCACTTAAGTGCCTGCAAGGTGATCTCTGACACACATTTTTTTTTTTTTTAAGCATCTGGTCCTAAGTGCAATGCCCGGAAACTGAAATCCTAAAATGGGTTTAGTTTGCTGTAACTGACCCTGCAGGCTTTCCTCTGGGAGGAAAGTTCATGACTCCAGAGGGATGAGTCCCAAGATAAACATGCCAAGGGTGAGACCCAAGACCTACTGGCTAAGCCTAGGAAATTCAAAATATAAGGTGCGTTTGAACTCATCCTCAGCTGGAAAGGCTGATTATTTGTTTTGCTTTAAACTGCCTTTGAATTGAAGGTAGAAATAACCTGGAAAGCAGTGAGCAGATGGCAAGAAAGCAACCCAGTCAACAGCGAGAATGTGAACGATGGCATGTCAGGATGTGTGAGGTGTTCTCACCCAGGGGACCCTGTCCTGCTTCACAGATCCCAGGTGAATTTTAAGAGGGTCTGAGAACCTGCAGGCTGAAGGGCAGCTGGTTTTACGTGCTGTGGAGGTTGAGTAGCCACTAAGAATAGACGAGTTTGAATCAAATTTCCAGGCTACACACCTTGTCCTGCCAAGCTGTGTTGTATTTCTAACCATGGACAACACAGGGAGTTGCTGAGAGAAGAAATAACCCATTGATTTTTAAATTCCTGCTTTGAGCCAGTTTTTGGTCCCGAGTAGTCCTGTGTGACAGCTGAAGTGAACATCACACGTCACCAATGGGTCACCTGTGGCTGCTGCATGAGCTCACATAGATGCTGCGGCCTGGAACAGACCTCTGCGGTGGCCAGGGACTGCGGCTCTTTAGAGGCTGGCTCTTCACAGGTGCTTGTATTAGCAAACAGGAAAAAAATGAAAAAAAAAAGAGCACCTTTTTTCTGCTTTTGGTATTTATAATAAATAAAATCTCCTGTGGTATGAGCTTTATAGTATCAGATTCACTCCCACTCTTTCAGTCCCGAGAGAGCAAACACTTATATCAGTTTTTTACTCCCTTCCCAATTCACCTCCTTCAAGATAAGTCTTGGCCTAAGACTTCTTAAAATCATCTTTTAGGATCCAGAGAAAAAGCCTTTAAAATGAAGTCATTAGTATCAATCTCTTTATCAAATAATTCTTAGAACTGCCAAGTACAGTATGATAAAAACAAAATACTCAATATTTTACATATGAAATTTGGTGATCTTGCATTGTGCTGGCTCAGACAGTAAATACTTCTGAAACCAGTGGCCAAAGTTTCAAGCGTTCACAACAGAGAATTTCCTCTAGAGAGAAGGTCTCCAGTCTGCCAGAGGGTTAGTTCATGTTTGAAATGTTCTTACCGAAGCAACATATTCAGATGCACTATTTGTCTGCTTGGTTACTGATGTTAGGAAGAACAAGTCATGGGCATGCAGCAGAACATGCGGATCTGTTCTTCATGGAGTTCTCCTTCTGCTGCCACCACTCATTGAGGTGGAGATAAAATTCATAGACTGAACAAATCTATAGGACATTGGATGGCTTACTGGCCAGGAGGTCATTAGAAAAAGAATCTGGATTAGGGTAAAACACGGACTGCAACAAGACTCTGCTTTCTCTCTTTCTTTTAGATATGTATTTTTTAAAACAGTAGAGGGTTAATTATTGTCATGTTTTGGCTTGGTCGTACGTCTGCGTCCGTGCTTGCTGACCTGAGCGTCACTGAGCAACCTGCCAAGCCTGCTTTGTGAAAAAGGTTTGTTTTGCCCTCTCAGCAGCAGATAGTATCTCTGTTTTAATGTTGGAAGGAAATGAATGACGGGGATACACTTGCTCAGCGCTTGAGCAGATTTATTTAGCAATGTATGTTAGGAAAGTGGCATCCTTTGCTAAAATGAAAGTATTAAAGTCATGTTGGCAGCAGGATCTGCCAGCTATGGCTTGTTGGATATTTATTACCCACACTGCTGGTAGGCAGCAAATGCCTACGTTTCTGTTACTGACAACTCCCTGCAAAAAAAGACAAAAGCGCTTACATGGGATGATCATGTGCTGAAGCATCTCTTCACTTAGGTGGTAATTCTTGTCCTAACTGGAATTCTAAGCATCAGGCAACATGTCAGTATACCTATTCACCCAGTTCAGTGCTGAATTTTTAGGTAATTTTATTATTCTTTTCTACTAACTGGTTTGTGACTAGTAGGCTTTGAAGTAGTGTATTTTTTCTCTTATAGTACAAGCTGGAAAAGTACCCAAAGCATATTAGCTCATCAGCCAGCCATTTGTACCTGCTGCTCACTGTCTGCTACTCCTAAATATATGCTAATGGTGCTATCTGAATCTTGGGAGAACCAGGATGAATTTGTAAATTGTGCTAATGCCAGGAAAATGAATGCTACTTACAAAGATGATAAAGAAAGCAGCTGCATTTAGATGAGATGAATCACCACATTATGTATTACTCTGGGGTAATAAATTATATTTTCTCTCTTGAATTCATTTTTGGAAGCATGTGGTTAAACGGCAACTATAGAATGTGAGAAACCTTTCAAAGCCTTCTGAGATGGAACAAAAATACAATATCAGATTTATTACTTTTTAATAGACTTGTGTTTAAATATATACAGTTCCATTATAAGGTGTTTTTTTAAGAGGTCTTTTCACATACTGTGCCCTAATTAGAAAACTGCAGCCTCTAAATATTTTATAAGGGTTTTTTCCTTTCTTTTACTTATTAATTACAAGGGTCTTTTCAGCAACAGTGAACAATGTTCAGCATGTCTGAAATCCTTGTGTATAAAATATATCTAAAGCAACAGAATAATATGAGAGCAAATCAAGCCAATTTAAAATTCCAATGTGGTGTAAAATAATGCAGCCTCTGTTAAACATATTCGGTATGAAAGAACAATTTAAGCTAATTTTAAGTACAGCTGGAGTTTGAATTTGTTTTAACATTTATGAAAGATGATTAAGACACAGAAACAGTTGGGTGAAAACTTTGGTACTTCATTTGACAAAGATTCAGATAGGAGTTAAACTGAGAGGTGTAGGTGGGGATTATTTCAGAAAGCACTGCAGTTCCCCTGTCTTTGGTATTTCTGTGGTGCCAGGGCAGGAAATGCCCTTCCAAAGTGTTTTTTCCTGCACTATCCTATCCTATCCTATCCTATCCTATCCTATCCTATCCTATCCTATCCTATCCTATCCTATCCTATCCTATCCTATCCTATCCTATCCTATCCTATCCTTTCAAACTAAAGCAGGAACAGAAGAGGTGAAGAGAATCAGTCAGTCTGGGCTGGAGGGACTACTAGGGGTGGTCTGCAAAAGGCCAGCAAACACAGTTCTGGTTTTCAAACCCAGTTCCCATGAAGTGTCCAAAACATGCTAGACCAGGCAAACTGATCAGACAATCTTGTAAAACCCTTTTCTCCAAAGCCTTAATACTTTCTGAATAAGTCATAGGGTTTTCTTTCATATGATAAACCACTG
This sequence comes from Patagioenas fasciata, assembly GCF_037038585.1. Classification (NCBI taxonomy): domain Eukaryota; kingdom Metazoa; phylum Chordata; class Aves; order Columbiformes; family Columbidae; genus Patagioenas; species Patagioenas fasciata. The sequence continues at coordinate 58,802,032 of NC_092560.1, read as the reverse complement.
GAATTAGAAACATTTTTATTTGTCCTTGCTAGGGATGACATAGGATGAAAGGACCTTAAAATGTTTATATTTAGCCACCAAAAAAAAAAAAAAAAAAAAAAACAAACCAAAAGAAAAAAAACCTTATCCAAAAGGAATGGCCTAAAATACGTGCAGGAGGTGTGACTGAGAAATGTGAAGAACATCTATTCTGAAGGAGTAAACTTGGCACACCAGGCTCTGCAGAGGCTATTGCAGCCCCCTGAACATCCCAGACCACAAGAGCATGGTGACGGCTTGCGGTCATCTCAGCCCACAGTCATTCTGGCCATAGGACCTGTACTTAATCTCTTAGGCACAGCACTGGCATTAACTGCATGGGTTTTAGTACAACCCAGCAGCTTAAAAAGACAAATCAAGCTTCCCCAGTCCCTGCATGCACGTGACACCCTGTGAAACCTTTCAAATCCTGGGTGAATGTATTGCTATTAGTGATTACGGAAACACAGGTATTTCCAGAGACAACAACATTTTGCTGTGTAACCCTGTAGCCCTGCAAGATAGAATTGCAACAGGCCACGAGCTCTGCCGTGAATTTGCAAGGCCTCTGGACTGTGGCTTGTCGGGCATCTTCTGTCTGGACATCTCTTGACCTGCCCACCGCTCTGTTTGACTTTATTTAGGCATGACAGCAATTTCTCTAACTGACCAGGTGTCTGGCTAAATTGTTCTACTTTTGTTCATCCTTGCACGGTACAACCGTAATTTTATATAGCTGGCCACAGCAAGCGGTGATGCTGTGTCAAATGAGATGTTTAAGACTCTGACACAATGACGTAGGGAAGAGGGGAGGACTTGAAAAACAGAGACACAGGGTGAGTTGCAGAGGCGTACAGGGATGGAGCCGTAAGAGACGAGGCACAGGCTTGGCACTGGAGACAGCTCATCAGGGATCGTGTTTAGAAATATGGACCCAGAGCTGGACAAATCTGATTCTAGGGATAACAAAGAGAACCAAGATATAGTATCTAACACACATAAATGGTACCTATATATAGGGAATATATTTGTAACATGGAACTGTAGACCAGTGAAGAAAAAAGAAGGTGTATAATAAAACTGTGTTGGAAAATGTTAAAAATGGATGCCAAGTGCATCTCAGGGGAGGCTGAAGAATGCAGCACCATGAACATCACATTCCTCAGAGTCAGGGACTCCAGGGTCTGATGGTCAATGCTGTTGTCCTCTCCAGTAGTCCAAAGCTCCTGGAGGTCCTGAGAAGCAGTGGAAGGGTGAGCATAGCAGCAAAGAAAGGCATAGAAACTAATAAAGTTATACATTACAGTTTTTTTATTGCTATTATTGACACTTTTTTTGCACAAAAGTGCTCTGATCTCATTATTGGTCTCCCTTTTCCTGCAATAGTAACATGTAGGCTCATAATGATTGTATTAGACTATGAAGATTTACATTATAGCAACAATAAATTCTTGGCTTTATTTGTATAGATGGCATGCTTCCTCTTTGCCCACAAAGAAGATTTTGAGTGTGATGATGTGTTATTTCCTGCATAGAAGGAAAGGAAATGTTTATTGGCATCTCAGGAGTGCCTAAGCCAAAACAGACAAGCCCTCCGAGCTCATTATCCCAGAACCAGCACTGACTGCATGGCTACTCTGGAGCTAGCACCTTTTAAAAGTCGTTTGCTAGGTCACGTTTTTCTTTCATAAATTCCTTTGCAGACACTGTTTCCTGAAGAAAAAAGATGTTTCCAGTCATGAGCTGCCCTGGAAAGCCATGGCTACCACTCAGTTTGGGAGCTGTGGAGTGAGCCCCTGCCTCTTGCCAAGCCCTGCCAGTCCCACCCCTGTTACAGGTCTGTGTCTCTGGTCTCTCTGGGTCATCCCCACCTCTGACCATCGGCCCTGGCCCATACCAGAATAAAAGTTGCGAGGGAAAAAAAAGACATTTAGCTCCAGTCATGTGGGCTGGGCAGTGGGAGGCATGATAATAACCATGTAAATCCCTGTCTATGCGATTGGGAGGACAAGGATTTTAGAAGCTATGGGAGCCACCTGGCTTTGACTTCAGAAGTGAATGTGTTTTGTCTCTTCCTTGGTTCTGCCTCGAGAGCTGTTGTCCACATCAGTATCTCAAGGTAAAAATACAACTTTCTTACAAGTAAAGGCACAAGTTGTGTCAGGGTCACCTAAAGGAAATTTTGGGTGTGCCTGAAAGGCTTGCCCTTCCATTTGGGAAATGATGTGTTTATATACTAAACCAAGTTCAACTGTGAAAAATACTACTGTACAACCATAAACATCAGAGGACCAGAGCGCTGCTTGACACGTCAGGAAACAGTGGAAAAATTCTTACAGCTTTGGCAGCAGGGGATGGATATGGTTTTCATTACAGATCGCATCTGATGATAATTTTACCAGGAAATAACTGTATATTTATATTTTTGAAGGCAGTCCAGTCTAACAACACTGCTACTGCTGTCCGGTGAGACTTGCTGTACCCATGAGAGTGCCACATGCTGAGTGACTTGCCATGAAGTAAGGACTGTGCTGCCATGCAAAGTGAGGCTTTGCTCAGCTGGATCAGGTCAGCTTGCTGTAGGTGCATGGATACGTGCACACACACATGTTGTAGGTGCCGAACAAGTTGGCAGTGAAGGAAGCCCTTATTTTTTATTGCCTTTTCTATTGCCTGAAATGTGGGATTGTAAGTTACAAATGCCTGTATCGTCACATACATATCCATTCTCCATACTTCGAAAATAGCTGTTCAGGCAAAATAAACTCTTGTGCATAGTAATAGTCACCAGCATATGTGCCTCATTCTGACTACCAACTGCTGCCAATGAAACATCCTACTGCACACCCACCACACAAGTCAATTTTTAAAAAAATGTTTCCTCCAAATGCACATGTAGTTTAAATTTGTACTGATTTGCAATTTTCTTAGATTCAGTAGTTAATTACACCAACCGATACACTTGCTATATGTTCTATACACAGGGAAACTTCCAGCATTAACTGTAATAGTTTCACAATCTGCATTGAGTGTAGTGGATTTTAATGTATTTCTCAAAAGATCCACTTGCATTAGGATTTGATGCAAAGGAGCAGAGTACATGCCATCTGGCCTGATACATGTTATACATCTATATTAATTTTAGAAAGATTTCCTCTGAATTGTTTTTGTGTGAGGCAAAGAATAATTCAAGTCTATCCTGCGGAATTAGCAGTAATTATATTTTAAAATGCAATATTAAATGTAGTATTATCCTTGTTCAGAATTTAAATAAAGAGGTTAAGAGCAAAATAAGAGATACTTCCCAACATTATACCTGATATAACAAGAAGTCTTTTCTGTTATGGCTGATATGGATGTATTTTTAGTTCCTTACCCAAACAGCCCTCCAAACCTGCCTTTATTTAGGTCCTATTAGTGATTTCCCAATCTAGACAGTTGCATAAAATTGTCATTGAGTTGAAATTTATGCTTTAACTAAGAGATACATAACTGAGATAAAAATGCTATCCTGTGTCCTTTTTGCAAATCTAATTCAAGACAACTGGTATGAATGACTTCCATACATTTCCATTACATTTGACAGACTCTAAATATGCTAAGTTTTAAAGCCCTAGTGCAGTCATTTTCATGATCGTCTAAGACTATAAGAGAGGCAATATTAATAAACGTAGCAACTAACGCTTGAAGAAAAGAAGCTGAAAAACAATTTATAAGGTTTCAGATATGCAAAGTCTTTCTCAGCTTCAGGACATAATGGGGAGAGCTGCACACCCAAAAGTGCACGTATTTTTCTCCAGTGGCATTGCTTTGATGAAAGATTTCACCTCTTCCTTCCTTGTACCTCTGAGGTGGTTGCACACCTGTGGAATTTTTCAAAGACAATGTTAGAAGGTATCCATCAATGAAAAAATTCTGTATTTCTATTAGGTGAAAAAAAAGAATATTTAAATCTCAGCTACAACAGAACAGAATTTGTTCCGAATGAAATATGGACCAGGGAGTTGACACCACATGGTGACACCACGTGGTAGCACCAACTAAATCTTGCATGGACTAGGATGCTGGACTGAGATGTTGATGACCCAGTCCATAAAGCCACAACTAAGATGAATGAGGGTATGAAGAACAGTATGATGAAAACGGATTACACCTTATCACTCCACTTCATTGCACTGCTGAGTTAACCTGACTTTCAATTAATAACATTGTCTTCTAGCTACATATCTAAGTGGATATAAAGGAGGTGAGTCTTCAATAGTGTCATATGCACATAAGTAGACTGTTTCTTCAAAAGCAGCAGCTTTGCAGGGCCAAATGTACAGCTGACATGGATTTTCTTTGGCTAGATGCCCTCCACAACTTTGGGGATGCTCCTTTAACAGCACAGAAATCCCAGACTCCACAGAATGAGTCTGATTTTGCTCTGCCTGTGGGTCACTGCAAGAAGGGAACAAATCTGCTCCTGGTAAGGGAATGAAGTTTGCGGTTACACTCATGTGAGCCAACTCCAGCTCCAGCAGAGTAGGTGTGCGTGAAGCACAGTGTTATGGCCAAGGGAGAAATACAAATTACAGTGTGTGACAAATGGTTCCACCTACTTCACATTAAACAGACCTCATTCCTCGCATCACTGTTAAATTATTAATCAACATCTTACTACACAAAATGGAGCAAGAGAGGCGGGTGCCTCTGGAGGCTGAGCTGACCACAGTGCGCTGCCTTGCACACACGTGCCCACTACATTGGTGTGGAAATCTCACCGATGTCAGTGTAAGACAGCTACCAGGTATGTTTAATTGCTAATTTACTAAGTTAAATTTTTCTTTATCAATACTTTCGTAAAGAATGTAGATTTCTGATATTTGCTCCTCTCAAAATAACTGTTCCTTGGAAACATGTGGTTGCTATAAGTAGAAAAAACGCATCAAGACAACCAGATATAGCAGACTAAGACAGAGCCTAAGGCATGTGATGCTGTCCGTGTGAACTCTCCAGACAACTATAATGCATTCTTTTTCATGGCTAAATGAAAAGGAAAAGTGTGTGGTCTTCTCTAGTATTGCAGTTAATGCACTGGGAACATGTTAGTGGAGCTGGAATCTTGCAGGGACTAGCAAATCTTCTGTACAAGCTGACCAGTTTCCTGCATTAGCAGGCTGGCTGCTGTCCAAACGGAGCCTCCTGTATGAAAATAGACACAGTTTTAAAGAGATTACTCAGCAAATTCTTCATTTTTAACAATGAAATAAACAGTATAGTCAAGAAACACCTTCCCAACTCTTTGCAGTGTTCATGTTACAATAGCAGACAAGAGTGTATAAGGGAAAATGATATTCACAGACATTGGTAATAACTAAGCTGGATTCCTGAAAAAATGCATAGTTATGTCAGGGGACTTTATATTTTGCATGTTGGATACTAAAAGTGCTCCATTTTTTAGTCCCAAATAAGGGGAAAAGCCTGAAGGATTGTGTTTTTTATGGAACATGGATGTGATTTTATATCCTGGACTGAGAAACTATGCATGATTTGGAGAGGAACTGCAGAGGCGGTGGAGGAAAGCAGGGAAAGAAGCAGGATAAAAAAAGATTCAGAGGCAGACATTATCCAAAACCACATTCAAGGGCACAGCCATAGTACATGGCTAGATATGAACTGGCTGATGAATAAGTACATTGCTCCATAGTGACTGTTAAGAAATCACATTTTATTCCTGCCAGAAGTTACTTACATCCCATAGAGATATTTTTCCTTAAAGCTTTTCCTCACTTCATAATCTCTGAAGTAAGAAGAGACGAAAATAGAGTAGTAATCATCTTTTGTTGAGGTGGCTCTAAAACAAAATATATTAAATGCTCAGAAACTTTGGAGGAACTGAGAATCTGAGCCTGAATTTTTCAGATGGAAGTTCCCTAACCAAAATGAAAATCTGAATGCTTCTTTAATTTTGCACACTTGAAAACCTACTTTGAATCCTTCATGATGTGTTTGAGGATTGCTTCAAGTGAGATGTGGAGAAGTATAGTGCTTGGCTATGTTGTGCGTTAATCAAGGTGCTAGAGGGCAGGTAAATTTCTGTATGTCTTGTATTAGGCAAGTTTTTGTTTTCTCTCCCATTAGCAAAGGGAAATTTTGCTTTACAGAGCAAAATAATGCCTGTCCAACACATAGTTGCATCATTTCAGGTAACTCCTGCTCTTAAATTTGAAGGACAAAAATTACAAAAGTGACCCGATATTTACAGCTAATTGTAAATACATTCATTATAGATTTTAAAACTTGTTATTGCAGTGCCAGTGCTGAAGTTGTTACTGGAAAGCTAAATACTTTGGCATGTATTTTTAAGAGACATTACTAAATCAGAACAGCTCTGGCCAAACTTGGCCTCTGCATTAAATGGCATTTTGATGTGCTCAAGTTGGCATAAGAAGAAATTCTTTTGGCTGCTTTTAGTGTTAGCTGGGGGAAATGAAAACTGTACGCTAAATGCAAAAATCTCTGCCCTTGCAGCCGGAGATGCTCTCTTAACTCTTCTTGTCCTGCTCCTTTCCTTGTGTAAAACAGCCAGATGTCAGAGGGAGCACAAGCTGCCCTCCCATTGTGTGACATCGATCTTGCCATGAAGGGAATGAACTGATAACTTTATTGTGAGCTGAAATGTGCTGCACGGCAGGGCAAGGTGTGGTGCCGTGCAGGTGGAAGGGCACCAGGGGCGGCCGCAGGGCTCAAGGACATGCAGCAGGGAAGGAGAGAGGCCGTTCCTCCAGGCTGGACCACAGACGGAAAAAAAGTAGGTTAGTCAGTGACAGGCCCATCAGTGACAACCTGGCTACAAATCAGGGAAGCTGAAGAGGAGTAGATTTGCAGGTCAGTATGGAGTTTGCCCAGCTTATGGGAGCCACTGGTCAAACTGGTGCGGGTAAGGCAATTTTTCCCCACTGGCAGCGGCTTTACTCCTGCCACGGGGCACGGCAGCTGGAAAGGGGCTGCTGGTGGGGCGGGCAGGGCTGGAGGCAGCATGGTCCTGCCGAGGCAGATGGCGGGTGCCTTTGGCACAGGCACTTGTGTGACCCGGCTGCCAGGTGTCAAAGCGTTTCTGAGCTGTTTGCAGACCTGGGCCAGGCTGTTGGAAGAGAAGCAGAGTGAGGCTGCTCCACCTGCACAAACGAGAGCTAGCACAGTTACCTGCTTCTTTACTGTAGAACTAATAAATACAAAGAATAAATAATTTATTTCCTCATGAACAGTTTCTTAGTTTTAAAAATCAATAAGGGAAGTAAATGGACCTGCAGTATGACAGGCCACAGTTTTCTACCTCCAGAACACTCAAGCTCCAGCAAGCTGCAAAAGTCTGATACGCAGGATGGGTTTGTATCCCAGATTGTGTTCCAAAGAAATAAAAACTGAAGATACTTTTTGAATTTTCTATCAAAGGTAGAATATACTTCTATTACTTTTAAGTGAAACTGAAGTGAAATAAATTAAAATGCACTAGCTACAGGCCCTTTGGTTTGGACCCACTGAGGAGGTAGTGCCATAGGGAACAGTTAATTATCTATACTCTGTTGGTTTGGTTATAATTTAATCATAACTCCAAAGGACAGGAACTTTAACATATTTCCATACAACTTATGTACATTTTGGAACTTGAAGGATGAAATTGAGTATCTGGAAAATTATATTGCATACAACTTGAGAAATAGGTAAAGTTAGATTTCCAAGTGTAGATAAGAGCAATTTCAAGCCTAAGGTTGAATAAATGAACAGAAAGAAGCAAATGCCAACCAATTACACATTAAATTCAAACAAGGCCTTTCAGGGGAGCACAAGAGTAGGGGACTACCTTTAATGTGAACCTGGGCAGGGAGATGAGTAGAAACACAGTTTAACATCTGCAAGACGATTTGGCTGATTCAGGAGCCAGAGCAATTCTGCTTGGGCTCGTACTATGGAGGCACCCATGTTGCCCCCTATATGTAAGTACTTGTGACATGTCAGTTAATAAATGCCTCACCATTTGAACTGTGCCTAGTTAACACATGGTTAATGCAGATTTATGCAAGTAAGATGCTGCAAAATAAGCATGTGTGCTTGCGGCCTTAATCTCTCCAGTACCTTTTGTGATTTCTTTTTGGCTGTGTGCCTCCCACAGTATCCCCAGTGAGAAAGCTCCTCTGCTCGTGGCAGCACTCCCCCAGCATCAGAGAAGGAGAAAGCAGCAGACTACAGAATGGAGCTTCTGTCTTTTCCTTGCTGTGTCCTCACAACCAAGTCAAGCAACCTCAACCTTTAAGGATGCAATTTGTTATCCTCTATCCAGACCACTCATTTGGCAGAAGCAGAGCGAAGAGTTGCAGGTGGGGTTCTGAGCTGAGTCAGATATCTGGTGGATCAGGGGAATCCCCTTGCTGGCCTGGGAAGGGTGGCACACAGGTAGAAATGTCTCTTAGAAACACCTTAGCACACTACTGCATCTTCGCAGCCCCAAGCAACCAGCAAGTTTTTGTTCTTGCTCTCTGAATAGCTTCTTCAGTCTCTGTCTCATTTTTGCATGGCAGTGCTCTGACAGGCTCCTGAAATTTCTGCCATAACCAGTTGTCTTCAGGATTACCATTATTTTCCATATTATGGTTTCTATGTCTATATCTTATCCCCAGAGCCCTGTGCAGTACCTGAAAAAACTGACATTCTAAGTGCTAAACTTGGCCAAGAGATCAGTTTACTCCAGGTGGCATCAACATAGGTTAAGCCCAGTCAGGACTTACCTAAATCCAACCTATATGAATGCAGAAAACAATATACCCTTGACTAGATGAGGAATATGCAGAACTCCTTTAGAATATTAGAAGATTCCAGCTATTCAGAAACACTTGATTCCTTGAAAATATGAACACAGAACAAAGAAATTAATACTCTTTGACAGGTGTAAGGTAAGGGCAGAACTAAATGCTTAGAGACATGGTTTAGTGGTGGACTTGGCAGTGTTAGATTAATGGTTGGACTCTAAGATCTCAAAGGTCCTTTCCAACTGGAAGTATTCTCTTCTCTTCTCTTCTCTTCTCTTCTCTTCTCTTCTCTTCTCTTCTCTTCTCTTCTCTTCTCTTCTCTTCTCTTCTCTTCTCTTCTCTTCTCTTCTCTTCTCTTCTCTTCTCTTCTCCTCTCCCCTTCCCTTCCCTTCCCTTCCCTTCCCTTCCCTTCCCTTCCCTTCCCTTCCCTTCCCTTCCCTTCCCTTCCCTTCCCTTCCCTTCCCTTCCCTTCCCTTCCCTTCCCTTCCCTTCCCTTCCCTTCCCTTCCCCCCCCGCTCCCCTCCCCTCCCCTCCCCTACTCTACTCTACTCTACTCTACTCTACTCTACTCTACTCTACTCTACTCTACTCTACTCTACTCTACTCTACTCTACTCTACTCACCACAACTATCTCAAACAGCTTTAATATGCTGAGGACATCTGTGGCCAAATACATGAAAAATGTCAAGAGATTCTTGACATTAACACTACTGCCAGAGATGGATGATGGAAGAAATGAGAAAGCCCACTATACTGGAGGGAGTTAATTTATTTCCAGTCTTGGACTAAGCTAACATCTTTATGAATAGCTGGCTGTTGGCAACAAGTATAAATCTGATATATGTAGTGTGCCCTAGGATCAAATCTCACATATATATGCTGTCTCATTAAAGCAGCTCAGCAGATCCAAATGCATATCGTATCTATAGAGCAAGGATGCAGGTAGTATTTCCTTGGCTCTTCTATAGTCTCTTCAACACCAATGAAATCCTACCTATGGCAGGCAAACTGACCCAGCTGAGCAGACAGCTATCACAGTCCCTTTGAAACCACTAAATTTTTTCTAGCTAGCCAGCCTAGCTAACGTAATATCTGGTATGAGAAAACATACATCATATAAGCAAAGATCAGACATGTCGTTGCTCAGAGACAGATGGGATCCATCCCCCTGCAGGCTGTCAAAGTCCTTTTTCGACAATAATTGCTGAAGATGAGATCACTTAGCTGACAGTGCACTGGACCAGATGAACAGCAACCTAACAGTGATCTTCTGCCCCACCTCTGCTGCCAGCTCAGCAGGTGCAGATGCAGCAGGACCACTCTAAGGAGGGCGGGCACGTCTGGAGCCCCTGAGTCCAGCTGCAGGGCTGTGGGGCAACACATTGGCAGGCTGCAAGACTGCTTACTCTCCCTGCATCCAGGCAGGGAGAGGGAAGCTGCTGACTCAGGGATCTACAGGCAGCTCTGGATGGCTTAGCTGCTGTTTGTAATCTAAATCTCACTGTTTTGCCCACACAGCAAGGCAGCAATAAATAACCGTAGTAAAAATGATAAGCCATGAATCCATCCTCTTTCTGTATCCTGTCTCACAAGGTGGGCTGGAGAAAGGGAGTGATGAGAGCAAATGGTCACAGGCATAAAAGCGGCTTGACAAGTGCACAGAGACCAAGCACACTCACCAGTGTGCACCGATGCTGACACATTGATGGGGAGGGTCACACACTGCTCCCGAAGTATACTGAGTCAGTCAAGGATGAAACAAAACCCTGATGTTCTACCTTATTTAAAGAATGTTTCTGTGTGATTTTGGCAATGAATGCAGTAAGCTGAATTTTGAGGAAGGACACTGTAAAATGACTCTTCTAAAGGACTTTATTGGTCAGGATTTTTATAATAGCACCCAGAAGAGATATTAAATACAGAATTAAATACAGATTATTCAAAAGAAGTTTGGCCAGTGATCAATAAAGACTATCAGTTAACATTAAACAAAGGCTGATTTATGTACTTGTTAGCATGGCTTGTGCAATGGTCCCAATCAATGAATAGAAGTCAGAATACAGCTGGCTGTTAAATCCATGCCCTAGATAGAAGACAGACACAGGGGATTTTGTGATTTGATCATGCAGAAGAACAGTCAGCTTTTGGCAATTGGATGATATGTTGTTGATTATGTGCATGATTTGTCAAACATTTGAGGTGTCCGGGGAGGAAAGAGTTTCCAAGTCACTTAGGATATATATTGCACTGGTATTAGAGAAAACACACATGAGAAGCAAGACCAGCAAAAAGAACACAAACAAGATGACACCCTGATGAGGAGTCTGAGCTTTCAGTTTCAGAGCAGATTGAAGATGCTTGTGTCCTATCAAATGAGAGTCTTTAGAGAGATATTTTGAAAGATGTGGGACACAGATTTGTTTCCGTGGAGGCACCTCTAACATACGAGGGGCCTGCGAGCATATTTAGAATGTAATTTCACTCTGAAACACAATCAGACACAGCACTTCATCACGTAAACACAGACATGCAGTGCTGTGATACCCTTCCACTTCCCAAGGCAGCCCTGTTCTTCTTGGAAAATCCATCTCTACACACCTGAGTATCTCTGCAGATTTAACTGCTCTTTGGGGCTACTGTGAGCTACAGCAGTTGACAAAGGCACGCAGGAGGGCTATTGCAAGAGGCCCCTACAGCATCTGTAAGCCCAGCCATCCACCCTGTGGGAGGCAATGGCATGTGAGGATGGGGAGGGGGAGAGGGCTCAGCTCCGGTAGGGGTTATGGCACCACTGCTGCAGAAGCACTGTCGCACCAGTGGGGCGATGCACAGCTGCCCAAAAGCAAAGCTGGAAACCTGGACAGAAAAAGACAAGAAAATTCTTTGACACTAAGTGAAAGACCCAAGGATTTGGGGTGTGTCGAAGGAGTTTGCCTTGATTGATGTAAGGAATTAGGACATTGCACTTCTTCAAGTTGCATTTTGTGTTGATTGGAATGGCAAATGTACACAGCTATAGGCTGACGTGTGAGATCAGTAAACCACATGCAAAAATGGGTGTGCTTAGAATCCTACCTTATCATGCAGTGCTATCTGATAAGGCTATCTGAAAAATCTTTGTTCCCGATGACTTCAGTTAATGAAGGATTTGAGCAGAGATCTCACACAGAGTATTTCAGAAGGGGAGAAAAGTAGGGTGGGGCTCCATGACATATCTTTGCCTATCAAAATTCAATTGAGATTGTATGACAAGGCTGGGACCATACAATGGTCTACAGAGTTTAATTCAGAGGGAAGATTAGTTTAACTTGTGTTGTCCTCCGTAATCCCACATGGAAACTCTCGTAATTTTGGAAGAATAGAGCTTGACACAGCGTCTCCACTAGAACTTCTGCTTATAAAGAATTGTGCTCATTCCCTGCCACATGTGTAATACTGACAAGACACTTTTTCTTTAATCTGGCATTGGCTTCCCATTCTGACTTTCCTTCTTTCCAGATTTAAATGGAATTTTCCTCCCAATAGGAAATCAGTAGAAAATGCCTCAACAGCTGGAAAAATAATAAAAGAAGAGGATTAGAAAATTTGAATGTATGGAAGAATAAACTCTCCTTGAATCTGACTGCTAACAAAAACTTAACTTGCAACTGCCTTCACATCCTGTTCTTCCAACCTAAGTAGGGCATGGACAATACAATGATGGCCATATGAAGAATGGAAATTCTAGTTCAGAAAAGTGTTTCACATTTTGAAGTTTGACTTTATTTTAAGCTGGATAAAAGCCCCCAAAATTAGATTTCTTTCCAGTAAAATTCCAAAGCATTTTCAAGGTTTTTTGGTTTCAGTGTAATATACCTTTTTAAAAGCTGTTCCAAAATACAATGAAAATATTACATTTTTTCCATTTTTAAATCGTTTCTGTATTCTCTGTTCCCTTTATAAACCATTTTGTTGCAATTGCACATTTCAGAGTAAGGTTATTCCATTAAGTCTCTCCAATGAGCAGATCTTCTACTTTCTTCTCACTGCTCTAGATCACCCCAAAATGTATTTCTCTGCAATTAGATGGGGGTGAGGGGAAGATTAATTCTTACTATTATTTTAATATGCGTGTAAGAAATCTCTTTTCTTAGTAAATCTCAGTATGGTATTTCAAATATTCAGGGTGGCTGAAACATGAAACACGTAATTTATGTTTCTGCCTCACAAAGAAGCTGCTGCTTTGGCCGCCCCTTAGGCAGGAAAATCAGAATCAAAGCTGCCGCTGAACAGTCCCAGTTGGGCTGCAGCACGTCCATTTCCCATCCAGAAACAAAGGAACAAATCCCCGCCACGGCCGTGAGAGCTCCACATGGTGTAAAGGCTTTCGAACCCCCTCCACGCCACAGCAGACAGCAGCTCCATGGATACTGAGGTGTGGTGCTGAGCAATGTGCAGCTGGTAGGAATTATCTATGGACAATTTAGCAAATTAGGCTAAAGATTCACATGAATTTGCTCACAGTGGTTGGTACAGCGGGAGGGCTAGGACCGGGCTTTCCCCAGTGAAGTAGGATGGAGCCTTGCGAGGGGCTCTGCTGACCTCAGAGGGCTCGCAGGGAAAAGCAGAGGTACCTGAACACCCAGGTTTGTCAGGACTAACACCCAGGATGATAATACTCTTTGCTAATAGAATGTTGACATGTTTCCATTTGCCAGTGGGGTTGGCATTTCGTCACACACACATTTGAGATTTGGCTTGTGTCAATGGAAGAACAGGAAATAGATTCACCCCTTAAGGTATTTCAAAATAATGAAACATATGTCCATAAAACTGAAATAGGAATATCCCATTCCTATTTAAAATGTACCTTACCTTTAGGCAAGGACTGTTCTCAGTGACTGAAGGACATGGGGCCCAGTGCCTGAGCAGAAGCAGGGATGCCTGCCTGCCCCCACCAGCATGGCTGGCTGAGGCAAGAGCGGCTGCCTGCTGGATGCAGACCTTTTGTTCCTGACACATTTCCCCACGTTACAATGGTAAGCATGTAATCTTCTTAGAGATTTCAGTGGTATCATACAGGATTTAAAATGGGCTGGGCTGTAGGAAGACTATGACCCAATGAGGTGTTTACTTTAGCCCATCTGATGAATTGCATGTCCCTGTGAGGTAATCCAGTTTGAGTACAAGCCAGCTGGCTCAAATCTCTGTTCTGCTAATGAATTCATTTAATATGTAAAACAAGTAAGGTGAGATGCATTAATGCTATGAGGAAAAAAAAAAAAAAGTTCAGCACCAGTCGTAACAGAATTAGCTAAATAACACCGGCCCAAAAACAGGATTTATAATGTTTACAGAACTCATTAAATAAAGCATTTATTTTCATCATTTGCTCTTATAAAATTGTCTAAGTGGTTAATAAATATTTTTCCAGAGGACTTGGGCTTTGGCAGGAAAGGACACCGTCCTGTCACTCTTCACAGCCTCCTCCCCACAGCTTGGGAAATGGATTAAAATCAGGCAGTTTGCAGTGTTCATTTCCCAGAGAGCAGCTGGGCTGGGCTGTGCTGGCTGGCAGTATTGAGAGCCATGGAAGGAAGCCCAGGTGTCAGTCCCAGCTTTTCTCTGTGCAGTCTCATTTGCCCACCCATCCTAGTGAGTTGCATGGGAACATTACTCTGTGTCTCATACCCATGCTGCTGTTTGACCCTGAATGATTTGGTCTTTCCCACATTGGTCTCCAAAACAAATGTAAGAATCATTTTGTATCATTATTTGTCCTGAAGAAAGAGCTACTCAGGGAATAAACTAATATTCAAAATACAAGTTCTGGAACTCTGGTTTGCATGTCCACCCCTTTTCAAACATAGGTTCACTGCCTCAGATAAACAATTCCACAATATCTTGTGCTGAACTGGGAGCTGCCTGAAAATTCTGCACTGTAATCACTGAGTATAACAACGTACCTGAACTTCCATTCCCATTCCAGGGCTTACGTGTTTGCTCCAGGATTCATTTCATAATCCTGCTAATCCTAAAGAAATTAGAACCCTTCTGGGGTAAGACATCCAATGCAGAACCAAATTTTAGGCAGGGACGTTTGTTCTTAAGCAGTGTAGAGTGTGAAAATCGTCCTTGTCTAAGAAAGTTTACCCTTCCAATAAAGAATCCAGTATGACATAAGAAAAAGTGTTATGGTATTCTTGTTCTTTAGGTTATTGAATATTTCTCCCTTTGAAAAGAAGCAATTTACAAAAAGCAGATTAAATGTATACCAATATGTACACCAATATGTATAGTTGTGTTACACTGAATGAGAAACAATGACAGCATGGTCAGCTTACCTGACAACATGTCACTTACCTGGCAACTGGTGCATATCCACAACAAAGTTGCCACAGTCCTTATTCAGTCAGTTCTCCTACTGATTTCCCAGGAGGAAATCCTACAGCTCCTCCCCTCCTGATACTGCAAGCCCTGCAGCCAGGGGCGAAGGGTAAGCACACAACTCAGGTCCCTGATGCTGCCATGTAGGTGTCCAGCTGGACCTCCTGGCAGGTTGCGGACCCTTTGTTAGGAGACCTGACGGAATCAGGCTGTCCAGCAGACACAGGTGGACACCTCAGACTGGCACATCCTTACACACAGCTTGTGGGATCCTCAGGAGAAGTGGAGGTTTCCAGGAAAAAGGAGCTTTATCATCAAGTAGATGTTACAAGATCTCGCTAACGTGTAAGTGAGAAAAGGTATATAGTCTTCTAGTAATTGGGTTTTGAGAGTTGCACTTGCGAAATTTCTATTTTAATTACGCCAGTCGTCAGATCATGATTTTTTTTTTAATTAGTTCAGCCAGCAGAAATTATGGAGACATCTAAGATGGGTCTGACTGCCAAGAAAGATTGTCTGTTTAGGTTATGGATTGCAAAATTATGCAGCAGAACTACATGATGATGGGTTAACACATGATTTGATTAGCATGAACCTCATATGTGCTGTCAGGATAATAATTACTAAGATAGCATTTGCTGAAGTTAGGCTAACCAAAGCCACATGGTTTCTTACTTATATCCTCCACTTGCATTTCCACAAAAATCCACAAACCTTATTCTATTTCAGAAAAATATTTTACTTATAAGAAGAGTTGAGGCCAAGTTATGCCTTACAAAGCACCTTTTGCAATCCAACCAGTCCCAAATCTCTCAGATTTACAGAAGACATTGTTCAAATAAAACTTCAATAAAACATGAGGTTTATCACGGAGAACAAGTTGAAAAACAGAATGCTTCTGTACTCTGACTATTTTAATTAAGGAAGAATCACTTACAATTTCCTTTCCATTAATGTGTACAAAATCAATATTTTATTTTTAAGCATATCGTAAGTTACTAGAAATTTTCTGTTCTGCTTTAAATGATAGAGAGTACCTTTCAACAACCAAAGCAGTACGTAAGTCGAAGTCTCAACTTAAACCAAATAATTGCAAGTGGAGGACACCCCTGTGGGTATTGGGTATACATCCCTTGCTGGTAAAGCAAGCACTTGTTCCCAGGGACTTGCAACACAGGCCAGAAGTCTAATCCAATTAATACCTCCAAGAGTCCTTGAACAACGTCTTCTGCTCTTGTAAATGAAGATCTGCTGCTTTCTGCAGCACAGATTCGCCAAGGATTGAGCACACTGCATCCTGCTGGTTAGACTACCCACCCCTGCTGTTACTGGTCTGGCTCCCCTCTGAATCCACCTTTCCTCCATCCCAGCTTGTGGTACAGTCCCACTGCTCTGTGCAGAACAAACTCTGTAGCTGCAACAGCATCGCCGGTTCAACACCCCAGCTTCAGCCTGCCAAACCCACCTGGCAGTGGGGAGAAAATAACTGTGATTAAAATGAAGTTATCGCTCTCCTCATCATCTCTCGCTTCCCTCCTTAAATTGTGTCTGCACCAAAGCTGACAAAATATTGACAGGCATTAGACAGCTGGCATGCAGAGTCCTGCCAGTTTATTGTGTAGTCCCATATATGAGTCTATGTGTTTACATGGCAAAAATGAAGATACAACCATCATATGTGCTAAAACTGTGCTGTCTCCGTCTAACCACAATAAAGTCACAGTCACATGTGCTTAGCCCCTTCCAGCACCTGAGGCTGAAAGGATATTTATACTTTGGGTACTACTATATGTTGAAATGTGTCACCGTGTCTCCACTGCCTTGGTTATCCACAAGAATGGGCTCAAATTCAAACAGGCCACAGTCACATTTATTGCCTACTATGCATTGTTCCTCTTCCAGCTGTTGGAGCTATTAACTTGATATAATTTGAGAGCAGGCAAAAGATCTTCAGGCCTTTATTACAGGTTTGTTCACAGTCAGGTATGAGGCTGGAGCATCTCGGCACTCCTGCAGTATGAGGAAAGAGGGATTAATAAAGAGACTGAGAATATAGTCATGAACAAAACATCAGTTTTGTGGGTTTGGAAACACTGTCAATAAGCAAAACACAAACAATCAAACAAAATATTTTCACACTGTGAGGCATCTATTGTGTTCATTTTACATCTCTCAAAAATACTAACGTCTTAGATTTGCTATACAGGACTCTTCCCCTTCAGACCTGAGCTAGGAAGGCTGCACTTTCAATTTACTGATCATGGGAGTGAGTATTATCCCAAAAACTGGATTCTGTCACCTGGTGTGCAAAAAAAGCCAAATTGTAGCACACAGAGATGAGATATTGTTTATTCCAGAGTTGCACAAGCCTGGATGCTAGAATAAAGCCAGCATGGCAGAAAGAAATGTCACAGCCATTATATACAAAATATTATCATTACATTCACACCCTAAAGAGACAATTGGTTACACATGTGCATATTGCATTACATAATCCTTTTAGCATATAATGAGCAATGTTCAGCTAAAAGGCACTTTATTCAACAGTCTTGAGTTATGTGTTAAATCAAGACTCAGCTAATTGTGTGGGCTTCAAAATGTCTAAAGCTGCAAGGTCACTCTGATCAGGTGTTTTGCAAGTCACTCTTTGTTAGGCTGACTTAAAACTGAAAGGATTTATGTATCTTTAGGCTAGCAATTGCAGACAGGATTTATTCTTTTAAGTGGTAATGACAACACAAGTGTGACAGAGGTCTCTGGTTGCCCACTCACCCTCCTTTATGGCTTGTGTTTCAAGGAGAGATGGATGGAGATCAAAATAAAACTGAGGGGGTTGTTCCAAGCTCTACTAGTTTACAGAGATTCAGTAAGAAAAACTGTAAGAGGACAGACACCATACATACCATGAGAGTCGTCGTATAGCTGCATTTTTTCTGCTTTATGAATTCCCATGTTGTACTGGAAGTTCCACACTAAGAATTTTAGCAAGGCAATAAAGGCTGTCTTACTGCTAGAAAACAAATACATAAGATGTATGTGAATGCATTCCAAAATACATATCATATTTTTACTACAATATAGATAAAACAGGTTTGAAGTTCGAATTTTATAGTCTTCAAGCCTAGGTTTTTAAAATAGGAGCACAGAAATAGGTACCTGTGAAGACTCTGATCTGGAAACAGTCCTTTTAACAATTCTTTTTAATTGGACACAGGGTTGCTAGTAGTAATACCAAATGACAAAACTAATGGACCCAAGAAGCCTGAAAAGAATAAATATCTGCTACATAGTAAGTAAATCCATGATGTATCTTTGCAAAGATATAGTCCACTGTAAAATTTTACTGTTCTGTCCAGTAATATCTTTTTAATGCAATAAGAGTGAGAATTGTGCTACTTACCCAGAAGGTTATTTATTATACAGCCTAATAATTCTTAGTGTTATGGAAAATGTTTGTGTGCATCTGGTAAGGCTTTCATTTATTGCAATGCTTGATAAAACTTTTCAGGATACCATGTAACTTGGCTACTTCAATATCGATATTGGAAAAAGTTATTTATAGAGCTTCACAGCTTTGAAAGTCTTCTGAAGGAAACCTGGAGTTTGAAGAAGTTAGCATAAGGAAGGAAAAATGTATCAGAAGTAGTGTATATCATTAACTATAATAATTTCATAATTTAACAAAATAATATTATAAAAATATTTTAAAATTGATCTGAAATCCAATAAAACTAATATGAAGGTCATATCATAAGTCCATTATCATGAAAACAACTGACATCCTCAGTAGATTTACATTCAGCCAGGCAATACCGGTATGCTGGGTCACTTCCTTTCAGTAACAGCCTTACTACTCTCTAAACCAGTTATTTACATAAACAAGTCCTCAGTTTCGCCAAAAAAACCCCACACCCTCCCATCTTCTGTAATGTTTCTGCAGAAGCAGCCAAGTCTTTCATATATAAAGATATGCCTCTTTTTTTTTTTTTTTTTTTTGTAAAAACACTCTATTTTTTGGCCTTGTTCTGTGTATGTTTTGACCTACCACATCAAATATATGATCATTTTCATTATAGATAGAAGCATTAACTCCTTGTTTACCTCCTCAACTGTATTTTCTAAATATTAATGAATAATAGACTGTTTAGTAAAAAATTTGTATTCTTGGCTGAAAGCATCCATAACGTATTCTTGCTAAAAATACTAGAAGGTTTAGCCAATTGTAGGGTTTGCTTGAGATACAGAACTCAAAAATTAGTCATAGATTTCTGAAAATACTCCACCACCCTTGGACAAAACACAGAAAAAGCACATGATTGTCATTAAAAAGTTTTCTATCCCTGCCCTTTTCCTACACAAGACCACATTGTTTTAAGTGTCAGGACTAGTCTTCCTAGTTCCTATACCTTGTATTTTTCATGAACATCATTCATTATTTTCCTCATGACCATCTCTCTGGGTCTAATAGCTCCTGTTCTTGTTTCGTACATCATTCCTGTGCACATTATATCCGTACCAGTTTATGACCTTATAGGCAGCCTCAAGCCAGCTTCAGTCCCCAGGCTACTAACTTTAAAATACATGCTCACACATTAAATCCTTCAAAACTTTCTGGGTATTTAACAGCAGAAAATTCACAGAAGAGTAGTTAGCAGTGCCTCTAGCTGCTCCTTCCAGCTGCAAGGGCTGGTCCTTCCGAGAGCTGCCCCTTTCACTTGTGAGAATGACTTTTTGGTGCTGGCCACAGAACCAGAGCCTGAGCTGGGGTGAGGAAGCCCTGCAGAGCTGTTTGCACTGGTTAGCACATCAGAGGGGATGTGGCTTCTCTTCATTCCCCCTTACAGGACTTCATGTTCATGACAATGAGTTCCTTAATACTGTGAGAATGAAAATGGTGGCCATGATGAGTCATTCTGTCAAAAGGAGAGAGAGAAAAAAATTTGCAGAACTTATAGCTAACACCGGTTTCAGAAAATAAAATGCATGGAGCATTTGTATATACAAAATTTTCATAAGCAAAACAAAGTGGAGTGCTTCTCCACTTAAGCATCTAACAGGCTCACACATAAGACAGCAGTATCTCCATATGTGTTAAATAGGTTAAAACATTGTACACTTTCTTGAGAATGTTTTCTGTAAGAAATAATATCATGGACCTCTTTTTACATCCTTCTTTATTAATGGGACCACAGAGCACCTGAGACTGGAAGGCACCTTTGGCAATCATCTAGCCCAGCCCCTTACTCACAGCATGGTCACCTCCAGCAGGCTGCCCAGGGCCATGCCCAGTCAGGCTTTAAGTATCTCCAAAGATGGACACTCCACAACCTCTCAAAGCAACCCGTTACAGTGCTTGACCACCTTGAGATTGAAAGAGCTATTTTCCAATGTTTAAATGGAATTTCCTGTATTTCACTTCCTGTCTATTGCCTCTTGTCTTTTCACTGGACACCATTGAGAAGAGACTGGTCTTGTCTTCTTTATTCTCCCATCAGGTTTTTATAACATTGATAAAATTCCTCTTGAGTCTTCCCCAGGCTGAACAACTCCAGCTGTGTCAGCCTTGCCTGGTGCATTAGATGGCCCATTGATGGACTCTGTCGAGTGGATTCATGTGTTTCTTGTGCTCAGAGCCCCAGGGTGGACACAACACTGCAGATGTGACCTCTACCATACTCTGGCATACAACAACTTTTCATATCCAGTTCCAGCACTCATGAAGAGATTAATCTGAATGGAAGGATACAGATTTTACATTATTAAACTGATTTTAAGTATCAGAGCTCCAGACACAAACCACATAAGCCCTAGGACATCAGCAGAAGAGGACTCAAAGGGTATGCCTACCTGCCAAATGCAAGAGGGCCAAGAGGGAGTCTGAGTGTTGGCGGTGTGATTATCTACACTGAGTAACCACTGGTTCACAGGCTGGCTATGTTCAGGGTTCCTCCATCCAGCTTCCTTCAAAGCAGTACTTGACCAGGAGAAGGGACATGGCTGACTCCAGGGACCACTCCCAAAAGCAAGTCAAGTAAAATGGTACTTGAGAGACACCAAATAATTGTGGCAACTCTTCAGCAGAGGACTCTCAGGTTCAAGCGCCATTGGCAGCACAATTCATAGAGCTGCTAGGATATTTGTTCACATCCAGTCTTTGCCAGTTTCAACTTGGAAGCAGAAGGCAAACCCAAAGATAGAAAAAATGATGCTACAAATCTGATATGAGCTATCAAACACACCTAACAGGGAAGGAGTAGAGAACCTCATTCTTCTGAGTATAGCCTAGACATGATTAGCATGACTCATTCCTAATTTCTTATCACCTACTCAAGGAGATTAAATTTTAATTAATTACTGTTTACTAATTACTGTTTTATAACTGATCATGTTTTTTCTCAATGGAAACTAGAAATGGTCAGACTCGTTATTCTTCATTTTTATAGGCCTGTGCATTTACCCAGATGTCCAGAGTAAAATTATCTAGACACAAGCCATTAGGTATTTTTAGAACAATGTGCCTTAAGAATGTAAGACAGGCATGATATATAGCTTTTTAACAATCCTTCATCCAGCTCTTGATTTCCAAGACATATTTTAATACTGAGAGGCCGGAATAAAAAGGATGCTACTGTAACTCCAGTTACAAAAGACAACATTTACAAATTCCATTTCCTTAATATGTTTTCAGATAGTAGCTCAGTTCTGGTTATCATACCCCACACCCCAAAGAAAACTATTGCTTTCTATCATTTAAAAAGGGAAGAAGAAATGTTAACACCATCAAGACTCCTCAAAAGTAGGAGATGTGAATTAAATTAAATAGGAAGGATTCTGGTGAGCATGAATTTTGGTGGGGAAGGGAAGGGAGAAAGTCAGAGAAAACGTTTTCCTGATCGCTGCAGGGAGGAGGTGATATTTTCATAGCTAGAAAACACGCATTCACAGAACTGCCATTTCTTCTAAGCCAACAGCTGCATGAGTCAGCAATTGAAGGCTCAAATTTCAAACAGTGCCAGTGTCAGGAAACTCTTCATGCAAAGAAGTAGGGGGTTTATATCCTCAAAGAGTCAGAATACAGATTTGACATGGGCATACTTTTTGGTGGCATTTCAAAGAAAGTCTGGGATCTCATTATGGTGTAAATGCATCTTCTATGTAGTGAAAACAGGAGAAGCAGTGCTGATGATTCACAACATGATTGTTCTCAAGATAACAAGTATGTTCTAAGTAGAAACCTACATTAATAAACATCACTCCTATATCTATAGAAGTAACTATTTACCGCCCTGATTGACTGATTGATTGATTGATTGATTGAATCAATCTTTCTTTCTGTGTTCTACCTCCTCCCTTTCACAGGAGACAGCAGGCCACCATTCAGGCTTGCAATATTTCTCTTTCCCTTTTCCTTGTTTGCATTCCTCAACATAACTACAAGTTCCTGCTAAGAAGCGATCACTAAGGACACGTTGTTATCATGCTGTGGACTGGCAGTCAAAACACTTCACACATCAAATAACCTTCTTAAAACCATGGCACTTTAATCATCTCCAATCAAAGAGCCATGAAGAGGAGGAGGCTTGGGCATCCTTCCAGAAAACTGAAAGGTCACACTCTGAGACTGTGCCTGTTGCATCACTTAGGCATCAAGGACTAAAAATGTGCGTGGGGCAGTGTATTAGAAGTTCAGTTTGCATTCAGGAGGCAAATGCCATTAACTGTTTGCATTCATAAGCAATAGCATTTTAGAAATGGCCTAAACTTGAAGAAAACAGTCAGGCCAGGATATGAAACTGGGTACTGCGTGAGGTTATAAAGCAGGGGTGTCAAACTTATTTTCACCAGGGGCCACATCAGCCTCACAGTTGCCTTCAAAGGGATGAATGTAATTTTAGGACTGTATAAATGTAGGACTAGTTACATCTACATAGTCCTAAAATTACGTTCGGCCCTTTGAAGACAACCGTGAGGCTGGTGTGGCACCTGGTGAAAATGAGTTTGACATCCCTGTTATAAAGGAAAAGTCAGCTACTCCTGGGAGCTGAGCAAACATTTGCTTTTGCGCTGAGACTTTGCATTAAGTGTACCCAGCCAATAAAACGGCTCTGATGAATTTGTTTGAAACACAATACAGACATCCCCAACTAGCACATTTGCAAAACTTAAGAAGTGGACCCTCTGAAGAGCAGCAAATTCCGAGGAAATAGAGAATTTTAGGCAAATTTCTATGAACCAGCAAAGCAGAATGAAGTTTAGGAAGTAATAATAACAAATGAAAAATAAAATGAAGGAATACAGTGAACATGAAGAAAGTTTGCGAGAATGAGAGCTGAAATCCTTCCTTTCCTGCAGGCCAGAGGAATTAGGTCATCAGCTTCAGCTGAGCCAAGGAGTTCACTGAAGGAATACTGAGACTGTTAGGAGTCCAGGCAAGATTACTTGGTGGAAGAAGAGATTTTGAGGTAAAACTGAAAGACTTAGTGCATTAAAAGCCCCAAGGAGAGCAAAAGCATTTTGAGCCAGAGCAAAGTTCAGCTGTGCTGAACTTTTCAGGACTAAGAATACAAAAACTGTTACTGGCTTCCTCCCTATAGTCTGCTGTCCTGCTGACACACTAGAGGGAGCTGAGGAAGAAGATCCCTAAAGCCTTTTGTCTTTCTGTGAGCTACACCAAAACAATGTACGGTAACATATTTCTACTTAGAATAAATACTTGGTGAAGGCTGTGATTTGAGAATATTACTGGAAAGCAGGTTAGGGGCTGCATCAGTGAGAACCTGTTCGGGAAACAGAGAACAGATACTGCTGAAGGACCTGAGCATCACGAAGAGGAGTGGCCAATGCGCTTGATTCCTGCATGATGAAGGGCACGGGCACATTTTTGAATAGCCACCAATCTGCAGAGGAAGGAGAGAAATTGCAGAGGAATTTTATACCAAGTTATAGATGTGTTTCATAGATTTGTGAACAACAACAAATGAAAAAAATATCACTGCAAAGCCTGGATGACTTGGCAGCCTTGAAGAGTTTCTCATGTGAGCACTTTAGACCTTTTCCTTTCAGCATGAAACATGACTTCTGCTGAATCTTTTCCGATTTCTTTGCTATGCCTATTTCCCCAGAGAAGAGAAGGGGGGTTAGCTCTGTTCTGCAGATCAGTCATTGTGGATTTTGAAAATACTTTTTTCCTTTCCTTTATTTTTCCTCCCTATTAAGGAGGAAGAAATACAAGTGCAACAATCTACTTGGATCTATGTGGAGTGAGTAGAATAACATCAGAAGAATGTTTCTGCACTCCTAAGAAAACTCAAAACAAGCAAAAAGGTCAATAACTTGCACTAAGATTCCAGTGACAAATGTAAAATTGAGCTGAACCATAGGAAGATCTGATCAGAAAAATACAGGTGTGCTAAGAATTACATTGATATAAGAACATAATAATTACGGCAATAGCAATAGCAATAGTAATAGTAGTAGTGGTGGCGGTAGTGGTAGTAGTAGTAGTGGTAACAACTAGAACAGCATAAAAAATTCCCAGTGATAATATAAATGATTTACCAGGTACGCATTATGGTTTTTGCTAGATTCACATACCATTTTTAGTACAAATTAGCTCAGTGTCTGCTTCAGAGATTTTATGACATAGTGTAAGTACATAGTAAATCTTGTGCTAATTATCGCATACAGATTGCATTTGTTCTTATTCCTTTAGTAATTATCATGTCAGAAATTTACAACAGATTACTTTCCACTCTATTGATCACAATATCTCTGATGCGTTATGGAAAATCAAGTCACTTTATGAAGTTACTGTGTTTTGGCTTAGTGTTTTTATGGCATCTATAAAACATTTAGCTCTCTATTTAACAAAAAGATTTACTGTAACTTGCAATGAAGGAAAAATGTGCCAAGGTAGAAGATAGATGGTTGGCATAGTGTTCTATACATATGTTGATGGAGAGTGATTTTTCCTTTTGCGAAGGGTGTAGCTCAAATAACCAGGGGGGAGTTGGAGAGCGGGGGAAAGTATCCTTTGAGGAACTCTCAGACCTTCAACTTAAAAGTGCCTGCTATAAACCTTTCCATGTTTGATATGAGTAAGATTAGCATTTTCTTTTTATCTGCCTGCACCCTTCCTTTTTGCCCAACCTCCTCTGGGCAGACTTTGTCAGAGCAACCAGTATAGTGGTACCTAGCTAGGCAGAAGTGGTGAAGCCCAAGATCTGCAGTAGATCTTTATGATCTTCTATCTGAGTCCTGGAAGCATATCAGCCTCAGAAGAGAGGATGACTTGTATCTCTCTGACTTGCAAGTGTTACTAGTTAATATAAAACCATTGGAAGATGCCTAAATATAATTACAGTAACATCATCAACGTAGAGACAACTTGGCTCTAAAAGCATTCAAAACTGCATATTAAAACAAGACAGATTTTTAAAACCAGGATGAGCAGCCAAAACCAAGTATCCCCACCGCCACCACCACCCTTCTTCCCACCCATGGTGACCTTGCAATCTTCATCCTTCTTTCTTTCTACTCTTGCTCTGACAACTTCCAGCAGCTTGCTGGCTTTTTGATAAACCATTCAGAGCCTCTCCTAGGTCTTGAGGAGGTCTGCTTGCTCTGTAGGCATCTCTGAGGTTTGGCTCTGGCTTGCTATTCAACACAAACGGACCTCTGCAGTTGCTGCAGAGCATCCTGGCCTCCCCCAGCTTTCCTTCACCGCCGCTGAGAACGCTCAGGTCTCAGAGCAGACACCATGTCTTCCCCGTGGTTTCATCTCACTTCATTAAGTGGAGTTAAAGCAGGACAAATACAGCATCCAGATGCCCTGCTGCTTAGTCACATTCTTTTAACAAAAGCTACCACACTCTACACACGCAATAAGCTGTGAACACACTAAACCAGTTATGATATGTTATTTATTTTGTTTACTCTGAAGTGCGGTGTATTTCTAGTATAGCAAAGACCCGAGGAAACATTATGATTAAGCAACTACTATAACAAACTCAAACCAAGACAAAAAAAAACAGAGATACTCACCAGTGAGAGAATATTCGTTCAAAAAATGGCAATGCTGTATCTTATTTCTTGGTCTTATACCTCAAAGAAGAATGCTTATGCAAGCATCCCAGGAACTAAAATCCTTACTGAAAATTACGACTCAGGAGACACGTTAGACCCATTATGACCTTCCTGATGTTCCTTCCCTGCTGTACAGGCGTTGACAGCTCCTCCCTCCCTGTATTGCCCAGGATGCAACTGTACATTTATCTGCTCAGTTAATGTAATTAAATATAAGTAAAAGCAGCCTGGTAGCAGGTTGCTGCTGTAAGGGAAGAGCTTGCTTTGCTCTCCCTGCTCCTCATCTGGGCTCTGGCACCCCTTGGACCCTTCCACAAGCAAATGACACCCAGCAGATAGTTCTGGTTTTTAAATTGTTGAATTTAATTGCTTGGTGAGAAGTTGGCACACGGTAATAGGAGAGACAGAACAGTGGTTTTTGGGCCAGTTAACTGCTGGGTTGTCTTTTTACGCTTCCCAGTAGGCTGCTGTTACCCTCCTGGTCAGATGAAGGATATTGTCTCTCTACATACACTTCAAAGGAGAGGTGAGGGTGATCAGCATGCTATATAAGACACTGTCAAGGTAAGCAGTGATCTGAAATCCTCAGATCAAGAGCAAAATACCCAGAAGATGCTCCTTAGACAAATGTGTTCTTAACACACAAAAATTCAGTGGTATGCAAGAGGTCAAATGATGCAAACTCATGGTCCCTTCTGACCCTTTCATGGTCCCTTCTAGTCTTTTTTAAAAAGTAAGAAAACAGGATAGATAAATAACTAAATAAGTTGAAAACAGATCATTGCTAGGATTCAGGATTTTGATTTGGACTTTAAAGTGTCCCACCCCCCCATAAAGTCTTTTAGACCTGAAAGCAGAGGAAAATTGATCCAGAAATATGAGCTTGTAGAAAAAGAAGCCTCTACTCAATGACTTAAATGAACCAAACTGGTCAGTACCTTAAACTATGTTTCAGTCAGAAGTTGCTGGGCTAGCATTGCTTTTTTCTTCCCTTCCACCCTAAGCAGCTATTGGAAAACTTTTGAGTTTAGATACTGCATCAACAGTGGGTAAATAGAGCAGCCCTTTGGTTCTGGCATGAGACCAGGATGAGGTCAGATTTGCTACAATAATAAAAACTGTCAGAATTTAGAAAATTATTTAACAGTAGGAACTGTATAACCACTTACGCTGGCTGACTGCAAGCAAGGCAGCTGTACTATAAGAGTCAGGGCATTTATTTTCTTGCTCTTTGGCATTCTTTTTCTTCAGCTCTTCAGGCACCATGATTTCTATGGGAGATTATTCCAGAACAAGCTCTCTATGATGGAAATAACCACGTGACTGATGTTGCTTCATTCAGGATTTAATCAAAAAATACTTTCTACTCTAAGGGAAATCAGACTTCAAATTGTCTTCTACCCAGATACACACTGTGAAAAGAATTCTTTAGTGTTAAGCTCTGGCCTTCATTTTTTTAACGGGTACTACTGCTTTGGCTACTTTCTAGGGTCCAGATCTAAATATTCACAGTTTCAGTAAAAACTTACACTGTGTCTAGGAAAGAAGTCGCCTGTACCTCGCTATCTCTGCTGACCCACCAGACAAGCACAGTGCTGACATTGCACTTTGCTTTTCCTAGCAGGCTAGTGATTTCAGTTTTATTTTTTTCTTTCCCTGTTTGTTTTTTTTTTTAATTGTTTGGGATGCCTCAATCTCTCCCAACCCCCAGTTTCTGTAGGACCCAAGATGAACATGCTGTCAGTAGGTATGTAAAGGCCTCCAGATGTTTTCAATCAGTGTCCTAGCACAGAACTGAGCCTTGAAGCTGAGAGGTTGCAGAACAGTATGAGTCACTATGAAAGGACAGGAGCACGAGGGCAGTTTAAAATAGTATCTTTCTCCCAAGGGTGGTTCTTTCCTGAGGCCAGCTGCTGCTTCAACCTGAGAAAAAAAGGACTGCAATCAGTTCTCTTTTGATTTGGGCTCTGTGTCTTCATACTCCATATTTACTCCCTGCTCCTCTGTTCCCCCAGCTCTATATTCCACTATCAGTTTCCTGGATTTTCCCTTTTCCTCCATTCTTTGTTTCCTCATTGGCCTACGTTGTGGCAATGAGAGTGTATGTATGTCTGGAGATATGTCCCAGCTGCATCCCAAGCCTCTGTCTGGGTGAGATGCAGGTGTGTTCTCCCTCATCTCCCCAAAGGGATCTATGCCATGCTCTCTCAGGTGGACCCGTTTGGACTACAGCAAGGACAAGAGCTGCAAGGCATGCTGTAAGGAACTACAGTCCTTGCTGGCCAAAATGTTTGCTGATTGCAGAAGGAAGCAGCTTCATTGTGAATCATTGTGACTCTTTGTTCTGAAGTAATTTTCCGTAGAGGCAATGGTTGGTAGTCTGGCTGTACTTGAGTTAAACATTAAAATTACCTATTTAATCAATTAGACATAACTTGAAAAAAATCCACTATAATCAAGGTTGAGAAATAACACCTGAAAGTTTGTTACTGTGTTTATGGAGGTCAGTCAAGCATACAGTGGCAAAATAATAACTGAGTTTTCTTTGTACGTAATTTCCTTATTCGGGGTTACATCAGCTCTTGCCCACATACAATTAACGAACTTGACACAACACAGCTAATGTTCTGCCAAATGCTGAACCCACCCAAACTCAGATATGTGTGCTATGCCCAGAAAACTCCCCATATGTGTGTACATGGCGTTTCACACTGGTTTAACTTCAAAACGTTCAAACTGCAGCGTGATCAGGATGAGTGCTTCCCATGCTGGCTGGACTAAAACCAGCTTAGTCTGCAATACACTTGGCTTAAACCCAGAAAGGTTTTTTTTAGTAATTGTGCTGTAAAGCATGACATACAGGCTAGGTTTCAGCAAAGAGCAGGTCTACAGCAAGGTGAAGGTCTTTATCAAAGCAGAGTCTGCTAATCCACAGGTAGCTCCTCACCCCTACAGGCAGACTGTGTCTGGTACTAGGCAAAACCTAGGCAGAGAAAGGACTTGAGGCGGAGAGACGAGATAGTGCTGGAGTTTTTAATTATGATTACACAGAGGCACTAAGCACAAAACCATGTTCTGTCTGTGAGGCTGGTGAGGGGAAATATCTGTCTGTGCATTGTTGTCTTCTGGCCAAGTGTGTGAAGGCTGGACACGCTCCTGTCCCGCCTGCCTACCCTGCTGCCTGGAGCATGGTCCTGCCAGCCTCCTGACAACAGGGCAGGCAACAGGGCCTCGGACACCCCAGTTTTCCTAAAAATCAAGAATGCTAACGATGGAAGTGGGAGATGCATTTTCCCATGTGCTGTCTGTTTCACAGCACCAAGCACCCCTGCAGTTGTCTGTAGAGCAAGCAACTGGTTAATGACTCCTGATGATGCTTTGCAGAGTAGCAGTGCTCAGCTCATCCTTCCCAGGGTTTGGCCTTAATGTCCAACATCCTAATAACTCCTTGCTTCCTTCCTCCCTGCTGTTGCCCTGCATGAAGGTAAATGCATGTAACTCTCAGCATGGGAGAGTCCAGGATCCCTAGAAAATAATGTGGTCTGTGATACAGACACTGTGGGACTCCAGTATGGGAAATGAAAGGATGGGGTGTAGACTGATACTTGATGTGGGGGAAATGTGCTATGGAGGATACTTCTGCCAGCAGGGAGAGGGGGAAGCAGAAGGAAGAAGGACACTGCACACAGGAAAGGGAAGAAGGAGTGACCAGCAGCACACCTGCACAGGTCTGCCTTAGAAGGGGCTGCAGAAGTGGGGCTGGCCATGAAAGTAAGTGGAAATGGGATATATTTAGAGATGCTAGGACTGGAAGAAGTTTACCTGAATATGTCTGGGGAAGAGAATGACTGACTCGGGTTTGCACAGCCCCCTGTGAAAGCAGAGCCTGGGTTAATCACACCAGGAGCTCTTGAACTGTGTGAGATAGGAGCAAAGCAAGGCAAGGTCGAAAAATCCCCCACTGGAATCAAATACCCTCAAACCTGGCCATTGGCCCCTGGTTGAGTGGTCAGAGAGCTACAGGAGCTGAGGAAACACAGTCCTTGAGTACCTGGGCCTCAACCATCTCCCAAGGGATGGCACTGGAAAAATGCCACTGTGGGAGGGGAGAGCCAAAACAGCAGTAATATGCTCTGCCTCTTCCTAATTAAATCTCAAATGCTGATGTGAGGCTTCTCCGCCTGCAAGCTAAGGCTGTGGTTCAGTTGTTCTCTGCTTATTCAGCCAAACATTCAAGCATGCGGTTTGGTTTACTTTTTGGCACATGATTCAGTCCCTGGGACTCTGGTGGGACTAAATCATGTGCTTAACTCTTAGTTTGTACTGAAGCACTTTGTTGAACAGGAAGGGGATCTCCTGTATATTTGAAGCTGAGCGTTGGAGAGCTTGTCTGTGTCACGGCCATCTTATTTATGGAATATCAGAAACCAGGACAGGACACCACCGTTAAGCAGCTTCCTGTCTTAAAAGGTACTGCATGAAATGGCAGATTATGATATTGACCCTAGTTTTCTTCTCCCATTGCTTCCAAATCATGATAAATGCTAATGTTAGAGGTCCTGCTCCATGATGCCAGGAAGAGGATAATTAGGACTGATCTTTAAGATCATCTACTTTGAGCAGCTCATGTTGTTGATCACATGAGCATCCAAACATTTATATTTTATTTATAAATAACCCAAGCCTTTTCCAACTCACTTCCTGGTAAAAGGGCAGCATTCAAGCCACAGAAGTCCTTTGTGTCATATGCAGTGCCCATTATTCTGGGAAACTTTGACTGATGCCTATTGTATACTGAATGCTTTGTTTCAAGCTTGCAGAGATTGTTCTGAGATGCTTCTCCCCAAGGTTATTGAGGCTGTGTTTAACAAGCACTTAAAACCCAGAGTATGTATTTGTAGCAAAAATGAGAATATGTGACTGTATGTCAAGTGCCATTGAAAACTGCAGCCTGTACCCATACTGAGGGGAGGGAATTTCTGCAATTATCAGCAGGAAACTTCTGGAAGCCTGAAATAATAAGAGGAATAATAGCAATCTAAGCATGATTTAGGAATGTAAATACTTTTCCATTCCAGTATTGGGTACCTGTAAATTTCAAAGATTTTTTACAAGTTCCAGAAAGAAGGCTACATGTATTTCAGAGCTCCTGGCAAGCAGTAGTCAAATACCACTTGCTCTGGTGTGATGCAAAATTCTGCCTGTTTACATAAATTGCAAGGTTATTATTATGAAAACCAAGCCACTCAGCTTGAGAAAATCCCTGTTAACACCCCTTGTGACATTAATTTTATGTCCCTCAAGAACAACAGGAAATGCAGTGGTGTTTTCTAGAGACTGAGTTTTACACAGACTCACTGTGTGCACCACCCACTGCAGTACAGTCCATGAAAATTTCTGATCATTCTAACATTTGCTCAGCAGTCAGCTTGGAAGTTGTTGAGCCCTGGGTACGTATTTTTGCTGTCTTCAGAGAATGAGCTCGCTGTGATGCATTCTAAGCAAAAGTTTGAGTATCCTTTCCTTTTCACAGGTGTCTAGGAATCTCATTGTATAATTTGCTGGCATGCCCCCTTATTAGGTTCAGAAGTAAATATCAGAGGACTATATGTGATAATTACTGTGCCTGCTGCTTTTTATGGAATCATTTTAACAGCAGGAATTGCATCATTTGTAAAAACAAGTCACTTTTCTCCCATCTCAGAACTCTCCTTAAAAGTTCAATGATTTAGAGTCCACTACTTTCACTTTTGTAATTTCTACAAATGCGTTAATGCTGAATTTCATATGTTGCACAGGGAAACTGTAGGACTGTTTCTAGGTTGGCAATGAAAGCATTCATTTGTCACAGAATAGCCGTGTGATGCTGACATTAATTTCCAATAGCCAAGGTTGCACCCTTTTTGAGATGAAATAAAGGGACGAATGTAGCTGTATCCCCAGGAACTTCCATTGTGAGAGATGAAGCATTAAACTATCCTGGTTCTGGTGTCAATTTCTTGAATAAAATTATGTCTGGTTTAAGTAATTTGGGATCATCTGGTTTCTGGGGATTTCACCTCATGGAAAAACTGACAGCAGACTAATTTCTGTAAATACTTTTTTTTTTTTTCCCTAATCAAGTGTTCTCACATACAGTACTGCAAAGGTAATATGCAATGAAGTGTGCTCTTTGTCTTCTAGGTAAATACAAGGTTGCCAATAGTTGGATTCAGACTCCACCATCCTTGCCTCCCATTCCTGTTGCACATAGTAGCCCTTGAGGTAGACAGGACTACTTGGGGCAAAACAACTTGCAAGAAGAGTAGTCAAATAAATCAGACTTTACCCAATCCCCTCAGGTAGCATGCAGGTCTGTGGAAGGTAAGAGCATCTACTTCATTAAGGT
Source organism: Patagioenas fasciata (assembly GCF_037038585.1). Classification (NCBI taxonomy): domain Eukaryota; kingdom Metazoa; phylum Chordata; class Aves; order Columbiformes; family Columbidae; genus Patagioenas; species Patagioenas fasciata. The sequence continues at coordinate 58,769,385 of NC_092560.1, read as the reverse complement.
TAGCCAGTGAAGGTCCTTTTCAATGTGAACATGATAATATATAAAGCAGGAAGTGATAAACAAAGACAGAGATACAAACCTGCCAGATGAGGAGTAACAAAGATAATGCCAAAGACCAAAAGTCTTCAGTCACAAATTGATGGGCCATTGAGAAACTTGGGGCACAGCTTTGGAGAGGGCCAATCTGGAGTTTGTGATGAATAAGAAGGGGAAAACAAGAAGGAACATGAGGATTTGAGATATTTGAGATGGTCCTATGGGACTATGCAAAATTTATTAAGGAATATTTAGACAAAGGGGATGAGGGAAGAACACATTCAGGATGGGGCAGAGCAGGGTACTAAGCATCTGGTCATGTGTAAAACTGGGCTGCCATGGTGCTCCTCTGAGCCCTCCCCACAGCCCCTCCAGCCTTCCAATTTAATCCTTTCCTAACTCTCCCTCTGCAGTCTCTCTCTCTGTCCCATGTGTGTGTGAGGGTCGCAAGAACCAGGTGCCAGTTGCAGTGAGGACCAGCAGTAGGGTGTTTGGTGCCAGTACCAAAGCCACGACAGGGATGCAGCTGCCTCTGTTGGTCTGGACACCCAGCGAGTGGGGTCCCAGTACCAGCTGGGGTGTGCACATGTGCTTTGAAACCAGAGAGCATTGTTTGTCTGTGTGTAGCTGAATTTTCACTGCTGATACTTGGCCCTGCACTTGATCCCACTGCAGGGGTGTCACAGTCAGGTGTAAGGCCTGACTGAGGTCCTTACCTTCTGCATTTGGGGATCAATTTGGAGAGTCTGGTCACATCAGCTTTGGCAAACCATCTGCCTCAACATCTTGCCAACATGTCCAAGCTACTTGAGCTACTTGATTTAATTCCAGCTTGCCCTGCTTCATTGCTGTGGCTTTTGCTTTTCCAGAGAGGTTCATGCACTGATCAGACCATTCTGCAGTGCAATGAGTAGATGCTCACATTTCTTCTTCTGTTAGTGGCGTCGCTATTTGAAATGAAAAGCACTGAATGTTTTCCAACACATTTCTCTGGGATTTAAATTCCACCACTGTAGAAATTAATACAAGACATTGTTACAAATCTTGTACTTTCCAAAAAGCATTCTGCAAGGATAGAGTATTGGGTAACAAGCTGCAGTAAACTTATGTGGAGTGTGTTTAGTTTCCTCCTGGATGAACTTTACAGTTACTGTGTATTTTGGAGCATTACTAGAACATGTATTATAAAGACAGACTGTTGGAATGTAGTTTCATCTATTGTATTTAACTGTGTAATTTTTTGTCTCTATAACAGAGTTGTCTATTATTTTGTAAAAAACATATTTTGCTTTGCAAGGTCTACCCTCACACTTCATATGATGTCATATTGACCATCTTTCTAGTAAAACTGTATTTTTAGGGACTGAATTTTTATACTGATAGAGTAAGAATGAGGTATTGAGTTGGTTTAACTGTGACAGCTACTATCAGAACGAAATCAATGGTGCAGAAATACTGGTTACTAACATAATGTGTAGCCATTGCTTGCACCCTAACTCTCCTTTTAATGACATCCAAGAATACGCTTTCAAATTTGGATGCACTTCAGCTACAGAATTAATATTCTTATTCTCTCTGAAGAACTACAGGTCTGTCTTTCCAAGAAAATGTGCAAGATCTCAAAGGAAAAGCTTTAAGATTATAATGTAGAGAAGGACTGACTTCAAAAGGATTTCGTACAGATGCAGGAAATAACCATTACCCGTCCTCACCAAAATTCTGTGTGTGTTTAGTGCTAACTGTAAATTTGTTTTCCTGCAGTTTAAAGATTAATAAAATTCCTGATGAAGTCAGTCAATAAGCACCAGTGTGTCGAATCCAAAGAAGCAAAAGTAAATATTATTTCTTCCTGTTCAGGTCAGCGTATTTTACTTTTAAGATAAGCTGCTTAGGACCTTCATATTTATTCATAAAAGTCCCCAAGGAAAATCCTTCCAAGGACACTTTCAGCTATTTAATTCAGAGGGAAACGTCATGCATAGCTTAGAGCTGACGCACATTTCCCTTGCTGGTTTCCTGCAAGTCTCTCAGTGCCTTCAGGGATCATTCATGTTACAGCATATTCTATCACTGGTCCATTAATCACACAGATAACAAGGAAAAAAATTCTATCTAAATATAGCTATATCTATCTGTATGTGAATCTATGTGAAATATCTATCTGAAAGGTGAATATATTATCACAAATTCCAAACACTCATTGAAGCGTTTACTATCCAGCAAGGTGCCCAAGTATACACCCAGTGGAAAGATTTTGCTAAACTGTGATTAACTGCTCAACTGAGACCTGGAAGACCTTCCCTGAAAAGGTTGTGGTACCAACACATTTGGGTATCAGAACTGGCTGCCCCAAAACAGGTGCTTGTCATCACTTCCAGATTTTCTGCCTTTTAAACCAAATTATTAGTGCGCTGCCAGTGCACTGCAGCATGTTGTGGTTGGAAGGAGTTCAGCACCAGTTTAGCTTTAAGCAGGAAGCACCAGTTTAGCTTTAAGGCAGGAAGCAGGGAATATAGGCACCAAACACTCCTAAGCCTGACGAAACATGCTCCCCCAGATGTGCTAGTGAACAGCAAGAGATCATTGACAAAAACATTGATAAGTGACCTTTAAGGGGAAAGTTAGTGGTATCTGTAACAGGACTTAAACCCCTTCCTTTTACAATATAAATCATTACCATGAATTTGACCAGTTACTTTTGTAGATGTGTTTCAAGGCTGCATCTGTATTTTGCATCTGATCACTGAATTATTTCCCCCTCTTCATGCCTGGTATGTAGATGGAATCTCTTTCACTGGTTTTGCTGATTAGATTACAAAACCAGACTGTAACATAAAGCTAAAGGCTATTTGTAAGAGCTAGTTGAAATCTTTCCAATGAATATTTCAACAGGATTTCATCTAAGATCCACTTTCATAAAATATTCACAAGCAATGTAATTCTTCAAAGGGATTTATCGTGTAAATATCCTAGAAAAAAATCATTAAAGATTAGGAAAAAAAGTCTGATATTTTTTTTCTTTCCAACTCAATTTCCTTCCTATTCCTGATATAAAATGTTTTTAAAATGTGCAACAACACAACTGTTTATTATTAAAAGTAAAAGAGTACACAAAGCAGAGCCTGAATTGAATTTAACAAAAAATAGTGCAAATTGTTCTCCCATATAGTTTCTTTTCTCACTTCTTCATCTCTCAAACAGAAGAAATTATTTTAAACCAGAGTTGCTTTTTCTCCTCAAAACAATACCACTAAATTTAAAAACACTCAATTTTCTTATCAGGAATTAAAATAATCACAGGGTTTTGAAGCGAAAGGCTTTCTTCCCGTTTCTCAAGAAATTCACACACAGAAGAATACATCCTTGATCTTGGCCGCCTCTGCTGTTCATTGCAACTCCTGAGCTTCCTACAGCACACAGTAGGCTTTGCGTGTGGGAAACCTGTACTTTTCCAAGAGAATCTGTAACCACAAGGTTATACCCAAACCTCTGCCTGGAACGTCACCTCAGGTCTATTGGCTGATATTGAGCAAACAAAGAAGTCACATTTAGGTCTAAATGAGCTAAAATGTGCTAACCAAACCTAATGAAAGTGTAAGGAAATCTCTGAAAGTGCATACTCTTGATTACTCCCAGTGAGTTTTCTCAATTCCGAGAGATGTTTTAGGCAAGATATTGTAGTTTGCACTTTAAGGATGGATTGCACGGTTCCATTTGAAATTATGGCACCATCAGTAACTGTGCTTCATTGCGCCAGTGCCCTCAATTGAATGAAAAACTGGAGAAAGACAACTTTTTACGGTTTGTAAAACACATGCAGGGCAGTCTGTGCGCTGATCATTAGGCATAGATGACTGTAATAATGTATGCTAGGCCCTCTGTTTCTTGAATCTTTCTATGCTGTATCAAAGATGTTACATATATAACTTTGCAACTGAATGATGGACAATTTAGAGGCTAGTGAAACAACTGGTTTTTGGCTTAAACTCCTTTGAAGAATACTTATCAGAAAATATTCTGCAAAATATGAGTGTATCATCAGTGTTAGATCATGGATCCATGATCCTCCCTGTCACCACTCTTTCCTGGAATAAAGGGTGTCACTGTGAAATCATGGTGCAGGGTTAGTGTGTAACAGGCCACTTTTGGACAAATGAAATGTGTAATCCTACATTAGTGCATGGCTGAGATGTCTGGGAACTTTAAATTCATGGCTAAACTTGATTTTTGAGAACTGAAAAAGCTGAAATAATGTTTCAACCATTATAAATACACAACACAGGCTGATGGGGGGGTGTCCCTCCACTGGCATATCTTAGAAATGCCCTGGGAAACATGGCAACCAAGAGAACAGTGGAGTACTTTCTTTTCTTTTTTTTTTTTTTTTTTTTTTTGATACGGTGATCTTTTATCTAAGAAAATCCATAACTTTTATGGCAGATCTGCAGACCTATTGTTTTAGGCTGCCACTGGGTAAGATTCACTTCTCACTGTTGAGCTACAACTCACTGTTGTCTGCCTTGTCCTGTCTGTGAGAGCTGAGTTGTCTCGCTGGGAGATCAGGCAAGTGCCAGAACTAGGACAAGGGAAGCGACAGAATCAGCCACCAGCCACACCACAGAGGAGGGGAGAAGGATTTCCCTTTTGACAGAGATGAGGTGTTAACTCTGCTCACCCCATCTTGTGAAACCAAACCCTCCATCTGCTCTTCAGCAAAGCATACAAGTGTGTGCTTCAGTGCTCAACCTAAACACCCTGAGCTTGGGGAGAAAGATCTGGTGTCCTCAGTTACGGTTTTCAATGTGGCACATTTCTAAAAGATCTAGCCTTTTTGTCACAAAATGCTAACAAGGTTTTGTCACTTTTTAGAAAGACTTGGCTCCCATATAGGGACTCTGGGAACATATGTTGGAGTCAAGCGGACTTAGGTTGTTTATAGGAATGTTTTGACATTTTAAAGGGTTGATTCTCAGTCATTACTCAAGAGAAAGAATGTGTGGATTTTAGGCATTGTGATACCACTTCGTTTAGCTCTGTGCTCACCACTACTCATACATTATGTGCTCACCAGTGTCATCAACTGTCCCATGGACACTGTAGGACCTGAAAATGAACATTGTTTCTTTAAGCCTGATCTCCCTGATCCTAAGGTTAAGCTAACCCTTAACACCTCAGGAATCAGCAGCTGTCCCGGAATTAGGTGTAGCCTATCAGGCCTTATTGGTACTAAATCTTCTGGTTTCCTGGACATTGCAGCAGAGTCTAGAAAAAACTTGATGCCTTGCTGTCCCACAACAATTACCCTCATCCCCAAACTAATGCTAGCCATGAACAGTCCCAGTCCATCAGATGGCAAAATGCTCAAAAGAGAGCTGTCTCTTTGTTGTGCCAAATGCAGACATACACTCATGTTAATATGTTCTTTTCCTGGTTATAACCAATAAACATGTCAAAAAAATGTTTCAAGTCAAATGTCTTCCATTTGGTTTTTATTGAAATCTGAAGCTGACAGAAAAACTTGAGTTATTTGAAAGGCTATTAAAGAATTTCAAGTAGGCATTTGCTTAAAAAATAAAGAAACAAACAACAAAAAAAATAACAAAGGACAATGTATTCTAGCAAAGTATTTTTGTACGCAATCTTTGCTGTTCCTCTCTGAGCAATGGCTTCTTTCTTGCGATTCCCCATATTCCCACAGAGTGAACTGAACGCATGGACACGGTGTTAGCTCAGTGACGAGGAGCTATATCATGGCTCTCCATGTGTCTTCACATTCAGAAGATCTGAACACTACATCTAAGCAATGATCTTTAGATCAACACTGCACTTATTTCATCCCTTGTATAATTCCATGGACCTCAGTGGAGCTACAGTAAACAGAAGCCAGACATCATCTTCTCAAAGAGATTATATCACCTGCCTTTGTGATAGCTTTAAAGATGTTTCCATTGCTTGCAGGTAGTGTTACAATCTGACTCAAATTCTGTAATTTATCAGAATACACTACAAGCTCCATTCAAAGGATGTTATTTATGTTATTGAATTTACCAAAGCTAATTGTTAGTGCTTGATGCCAGGAGTGTAAATGCATGCCAGAGTGTTGTGCAAGCTCATGCTGACCTGGAAGCCTCTGCTTTGTGTAGTTCCTTGGTGACACGCTTGAAGTTAAGGCTCATGGATGGGTGTGGGACGTAATGATGCCAGCAGGCAATGGAGTGGAGGATCTGATTTACTTCCTTTTGAAGAAAATCTGATAAACACACAAAACTGCTTGGCAAACAGAGCCTGCACATGGCAAACAGAAAAATAAAATATCTTCAAATCAAATGGCTAACACAGACACTGTCTGGAACACGTGTAAAAACGTTGGGTACCACTGTCCCTTTTTTCTTCTGAGTTTTATGAGCAAATGGTTTCCTTGGAAATTGCTACAGTCACATTTCTAAAAGAAAAACTATGCAGCTTTCTGAAGTCCAGCCAGAAATACACCTTTGCCATAAACAAAATGTTTAGGAAAGTCTCATGCTTTGGTTAAAGACTTGCAAAAGCTTTAATGTAAGAGGTCTTGGAGCATGACAACTTCAACCCCTCCTTCCTTGTCCACAGAAACCAGTGCTGTGGCATTCTTGTGAACGTAAAGCATGGAATAACCAACCCATTAGTGTGTGAAGCTTAGGTCAGATATAATGAAAACCTCCTTATGTCACAAGCCTATTGTACCACCTTGTAAGCAGTAGCTCAGGCGGTACAGAAGGAAATAAAGAGAGATTCCCTGGGACAACTCTACTGTTGTGTGTGTTTTGGGCAACACTAGACTAACTGCTGTTACTGAAGATAATTCCTTACAAATTCATGTGAAAAAATATAACCCTCATCTTCCAAACAGAAACAAGCCATCATCTCTCACGGAAGCTTTGCAGACACACCTAGCCATGGTTGCTCCATGGATCCCAGATGCGTAAGGTTCCATAAAATTTAAAATTACCTCAGTGCCTTGCAGACACTTTTGGAAGATGACAAGAAATCAGTGCATTCGGATGCAGGTGCAAACAAACTGTAAAGAGTGGTTGTTGCTTGTTGCCAGCTGGTGAACTGCCAAGTTTGACAGGTTTCATACTTGGGAAACATCTACCTCAAATGTCATGCCACAGACTGCTCTGTTAACTGTCTGAAACACTCAAATACCCAGCTGCATCACAAGATGGGAGCTTTCGAAGAGCACTGGATGATATCCATTCCTCTGTCTAGGATTATCTTTGTTATTACATTGTAAATATATTCTGGCTATGATTAGCATGAACCTCTCTTGCTGTAGCCCCTGGTTGTGAACAAGATGTTTCCCTGTGCACCAGCTAAAGCACAGAATAAAGCCAAGTATTTCAGAAGTGTATTCATTATTTCACACTGGGAATTGCCACAGTAAAATATTAAATACAGTCAGACTGAAATAATAGCTACTTTAAGGACTCCATTGTGTCATCAATCAAATGCAGATGGCCCAATTAATATTATGCAAACTCATTGTTTTGCTTGGAGAATTTCTAGCAGCTAGGGTCACAACAGAAAATTCCTCCCAGAAAATGAAGGATAATCAGGGCAAAAAGGCTCAAAATCTCCCAAGGAAAAATTATAAATGTCAATTTAAAAGACCCTGGAAGAGACAGCTCAGTTTGTATGATGTGCAAAATAAAAATGAGGTCCAACACATTATGAATTTCATGTCAACTACACAGTGTAAGAATTGTGTAATACATAAATCAGAACTTTTTCCAGAATCTAATAAAAACATCAAATGAGACCTTCATTATGATATCTTCCTTGGCTGTTACCAAATTCTGTACATGCTGCCTAACAAGCTTAACTGTTATAAAAGCATGGCATGAAAAGCAAACTAACATCCTCCAGGGCAAGCTGAACAATAAATTATCATCTTGCCTAACTTTTGATGCCTACAATGAACATATCTTCAGGTGAACAAATAACTCCAGGCTCCTTTCTAGCACTACTGAACAGAAACACATTTTAGATGCAATTCACCTTGGCCATTTTAGGAAATAGGTAAATTAAATCCTAAACTTGCCTCTTTCTACTCTGTCATGTATTGCTACAGTGATAGATAGAGTTGTTGGCTCAAATCATGCATAGGGTGAGACAGTTTCCATCAACTATGAATAGACTGGTGACAACAGATTTTGAAAAGAATTATATTAAACCTTGAAAATTCAGGTCTTAAAAGACAAAGCATTAAGTATTCAGTGATGGATTTGCCTTCTCTTCCTTTTACCTAAAAAATATTCCTTAGGCCTCTTGACTTGATTTCAGCAGGTGCTTGTTTGGTCTGCTAGCTCTGAGACAGAGGAATTGTAGACACTGGATGACCAGGAGAAACCTGGTTCTCAATTCACACTTCCTTTGGGAACTGGAAGAACCCACTGAAACCATCCACCTGGACTTTCTATTAGGACTAATGGTACCAGAACCTTCAATGTCATTCTTTAGACAGCTCTGCACTTTCTACATCTTTTTTAAAGACCATTAAATTAAATTTTTGAATAGTATATTCATACAATCACAGAACCATAGAAAGGTTTGGGCTGGAAGAAGCCTCAAAGATAATCTAGTTCCAATGCCCATGCCATGGGCAGAGACACATTTCACTAGGCCAGATCGCTCAAAGCCCCATCCAACCCAGCCTTGAACACTTTCAAGGATGGGGCATCCACAGCTTCTCAGGGCAACTTCTTCTGGTGTCTCACCACCCTTCCAGAAAATAATTTGTTCCTAGTATCTAACCTAAATCTACCCTCTTTCAGTTTGAAATGGTTACCTCTTGTCCCATCAATTGCTTCATAACAGTGCATGTCAATAATCTTCTCATAAAGCAAAAATTAGAAATAAGCCACCTTCTTGAGTACAGTATTATAAAAACTAACCAGATCTGGTAATATAAAATGAAAGTCTTAGCATATGCTCCAGTAACCAGAAGGAGATACTTGTCCCAGAGTGGCTTCCAGACTGCTTGACCTACTCACCAGTGAGTCCTCCTTGACACTCACTAGTGATCCCACCCCCGCTTGCATATGCTCACTTGCCCCAGTTGCTGGCCCCATGGACACACAGGCCCAATAACAACTGGTCTGACTCCAGTTGCTGGTGCTCAGAACTCCACATACACATGTGCACAGGGTGAACTGGAACGGCACCATGTGGCTTTGATGCTGTCAAAAGCAATCATAAATAGCAAAATTTTGTACAGACTACTCAAAACTAGACACTAAAATGACTAACCTCACTGTATTAGTGAAATAACTGCAAGTGAAGAACAGCTAACTGAGATGACCTTTTTTATGTGTTTAATTCCCAGGCAGATAGAGCATTAGATGCATAATAAGGTGAATTACTTAAAATGAATAATTATTTGACTAGCTCTAGCTACAGTCTATTGAATTTAACATAATTTATGATTATCTTTGGAACTGGGCAATACTGTGTGCTACTCTGCCAAATGAATTAGTTACTCAAGCCTGCCACAAGAGATGTAAGAAATGGGGTTGTGCTGTCAGCCAGTGGTGGCACCACTGGGCTGGCTGGCTGCCCAATCCCACCTTCACTGTAAATCCACATTCCTCTGTCACTGCTCATCATAACAATAAAGTCAGTCTGTTCAAAGACAGTAACAACCCCTTTTGAGATTTGCGTGCACAAAGGTGATAAAACTACTACAGAAAGAAGAGTAAGAGTGGCTCAGAAATCCCTTAGTTGCCTTTTTTAAAGCAGAGCCAATTTCGCTAGTGTGTGCAGAGGAAACAGAAATCTCCTCTATGAAAATACCTCAATAAAGCAGTCTGTTTGTTGTGCCTGTTTCTCACCCTGCAGCACTGGAAAGGAAAGATTTATGGATGTGTAAACCTCAGTATCCCAAACAGACAAACAAAGAAATGTGATGGCCTCACCCTTCACTTCTGTCTTCTGCAGCAATCATTCCCATAACAATATGACACAAGTCTTTTAAGGTATGCTCAGCTGCAAGACTAAGTCGTCCTCTGATAACAACAATTAAAACGCCCAGCAATGCATACTGCAAAAACTATACCCAAGAAAGTTATAGCCATAAGGTCACGCTGATGCTGATGTGTTGGGCTGGGCTGTGTCTTTCCTTTGGGGATCTACCATTTAGATTCCAAGGTCCAGCAGAAGAAATTCTAATAAAACATTTTAGTCTCTTTTTCACTCAGTTTTATTAACTGCTTTCTTGAAAGATCTTGAGGTTCATACAGTCATCTTGGCTACATGCCACAGTGGGTGGATTCCCAGCTAAACTCTTCAGAGCTATTTTGATTCACAATGTTCCAAATAATCATAATGCTGCTCTTTAATTTTCATTTGTTATCACAGACTTGCTTTTTCTTTGTCAAGGCTTATAGTGCCCTAGTATCAAGGTCAATACCTCTCTAATGCTTTGTTCTTCTAATAAGAATAATCCTCTTTCATTGTCCTGTCTAACACTTTTGGCACTAGTAATATGCAAATACTGAGCTGAAGATTATTATACTGTACTTTTGCTGGCTGTTTTCCTGAGAAATGTATTCTATTTATGGCACATGTTGACACAGCTGGTTCCAATTTTCCTTCTCATGCATAGCAATTTGGGGAAGCCTGCCATAGTGCTGTATGTAAAAGCAATCATGCCAGTCTTTTGTTTCAGAGAGTACCCCAGCCTTTGGGTCCTTTCTGCTGCCTGGAGAGGCAATCCTTGTGTTCACTTGCCAGATTGTCCTCAGCTTCCTCAGCAGATGTGTAGACCCATCACTGGGCTCATGGCCAAGGAGAATACTGAGAGTGAGACAATGCTTCTCCAGCCTAAGGCCTTGTTCTCCACCCACTATTCTGGAATAGGAGTGTCCACACATGGAGTTAATCAGGGGTAAGTCCCTATGCAGACAAGCCCTCACACTAAACGCACCACTCTGAACGATGCTGAGGCCTCTAACCACATCCTGGGTACTGAATGTTCACCACAGATTCCCTCAGCACTGTGCCTTTATGCTGCAGTCTAAACCTGAACCTTCAATCTTAGTAAAGATCAAAGAGCACATAACCAGAGCTCTGTTATTAACTTAAAAGCTCTAATAATTATTATTAATGTGATAGCTGTCATACTTTACCTGCACATTTAGAAACTCATTCTTCTTCACAGTGTTATTTTAAAGAAGGCTATCAAATGTCTCACACTGCAAATGTTTCACACCTATGTTTAATTTCTGCATGTGTGTGTCAGCCAAACCATGCTTGATTTTTCTCCTCCTAGATGAGCTGACAAAACAGTGATGGTTTTGTGAGTTGCTGCTTCTTTTTTTTTTTTTTTGTGAGAAGGCATGGGGATTGATTGGGAAATGATTAAATGTGATGACCCTCTGAATTCCGGTGGGACTACATGTTGAAACATACTTTTTCTACTATCACATTTTTTTGACAAAATTAAAGGCAAAGTTCCAAGTTCAATTCCCAGTTACTGCTGTGTAAAACTGGAATAGCTCCACCAAACCCATGGGTATTCGCTAGATTTATGCTGCTCTGAGATCAGAATTTGGATGGCAGGCTTTGTGGTCAGTGCTTGACTGTAAAACTTTTTGACTTGAGGGTTTCATATTCTTCTCTCTCAGAATTCTCTTCAGGTGAATTTCAGAAAGCACTTCAGACAATACTGCATTTTTCTTTTAAAAATCTGTACTTTGGTTAGTGAGCAAATGTAAATGCAATCTTACAAGTGAAAAGTAGAATAAAGCTAAGGAAAGGAACCTGCAAATCTGAGTTGCTTTCATTTTCTCTTTCACTGATACCCAGAGAGGCAGCACCAGGCCAGTCAGTGGTAAGCAACAGGATGGCATGCCAAAGCTCGAGGAGCTGCGTGACAGTGATGAACTGATCAAATGAAGTTCAGTTCAAAAATGGATAAAGTGAATTTTCGTGCTTGCTTGGCAGGTTTTGCACTGGACAGGCGTTGGGTGGGACCCAAAATTTGAGGGCCCTTGAGCTGCATCATCCCTCAGGGCCTGGTCATGCCCCACAGATCTCTTCGGTGTCATCCAGTTCCTCCCAGCTGCAATGTTACCACTTGTGGTGTCCACAGACTGTCTGTGCAGGTGATAGCCCCGCCATGGGATCCTGTTTCAGGCCCTCTTTCCAGCACCAACTCTGTCTCTACCCCAGTGAGAGCTATGCCTCCCACAGCAGGTGAAGAGCTGACTCGTTACTCATAGCAGCAATTTTTGTGTAATAATTGTCAATATGGCAATTTATGTCAATATTGCCCATTAACACCAACTTCTGAGTATTGATTTGGGTACCGAAGAAAGAAAAAAAAAATGGAGACTATAAACAAACACTCAGGAGAACACCTCTCCACACCCCTTCTTAGTTCCAGCTTCCCCTGCGTTTGCCTAGGGTTGAAATTAGACAGCCCCAATCTCTTTGATGAGGCAAAGGTCACACAATTGTTTAAGAGGGGATATGATGGCTTCTCCTAGACTGGCCGGAGGTCTGGCACCTGTTTAAAGTGACCAGAATCAAGAACGCCATGTACAACATCATTAACTCCATTTACAGCCCTGGTACCAGCTGTAGGAAAAGCAACCATTAATGTTGTGTCAGGGATAATAAAACATTCAGCCATACCAGTGTGCATTAATCATCCATTCTCTAGTCACAAGGATGTGGAAACAATGTCTTGTTTGTCTATTCTTAAGCATTTGTGACAGTAAGACAGTATCATCCTGCTCCTCTCCCAGGTGCTGGGAGAGGCGATGTGGTACAAAAGCATCACAAGGGCTGCAGCCCAGCTGCTGGTGCTCTGTGCACAGTCATCGCAAAGTGCTCCCTGGATGCAGTGTTTCCCTCAGGATGAGCGTTGTACAACCACTGACACAGTGGAATGATCTGGATGTTTTGTTATTGTTTCGCTTTTTTTCATGCTTGGATAGAATAGGATAACTTTGAAACCCACTTGTTTTTTTTAAACCTCACAAACAGGAAGTCGCCTGTAGCTTGATTTCTGCTGCTTTGGGAAAATCGCCATTTGGTTCTTCTAAATATTTGAGCCTTCAACAGCAGTCTGGAGTTTATTTATACATTCCTTTCACTGTTGCCCTCTCTCTCTCACACACACACTCCACCCAGATCCTATGAAGCTATCTTTAGACTTGCAGGCAGTTTGGATAGTTACTGGAAATCACCAGCTAATTTCCTTCTAATTTCAAGTCCCAAAAAAAGGAGAAAAAAAAAAAAAGTAAATTGAACTCTATACTATCACGAGCTATTTTTTAATATGCAGTCTGGAGGGCTGTGAATTTTCATAAAAGCTCGAGCTCTTCAACATCTAAGCTTTTTCTGGAAGTTTCACCACAACCCAAGTCAGTTCCCCTTAATAACCTCCTACGCAATAACATATTGCCAATGGATAAGACAGAAGTCAATGAATCCTGAGAAAAATTGGAGAATATCACTGATAGTAAAATGTGATAACTCTATTGGACCTGCACCACCAGGTCCACACTGATGGTCTGCGTTTAGGAATGGAGGAGTGCAGGGAAAGGAGCAGATGTATCACAGCTGTTATGAAATGTCCTGCCTCCATTCAGCAATTGCTTCTACTGTTGGGTAACAAACATTATCAAAATCTCAGAGCAAAGCAGATACTGAGTTTTGCAACTAGCCTGAGCTTGAGTTAGCTTTTACATGTTCATATGATATAGGTTAATTTGAATTAAGTCTTCTATTCTTCGTATTTTCTAGCATAGCTACTATATTTTAGCCAAAACATAGGCCCTTCTATTCACACATTCAACCATTGACATACACAGGGTGTATTTTCAGGGTGACATATGACTCAACAGTTACGTTTTATTTGACTGTGCTAAAAATTTGCCTTTTAAAGACCACAGAGCATCTTGTCATGTGGTGTAAGCCAAGCTTCACTGATGTCTTTTCTAAATTATGGATGTTGTCATAGATTCTCACTGCACTACCAGGTTCTACCCAGCTTACATCTCCCCTCTGGAAATAGCTAGCTTCTACATGCATGTTAATCTGAGGTGTTGCTGTATGGCCACATAGTTTTAATTAGTTTGCTGTGAGCTCTGTTTCCTTTACCATTTCTTTCTTCTCCCTTGGGAAATCTGCATTCATATCCAACATATCACCTATCTAATTCTTGGGAACAAAGACTTATGTCGTTACCATTTCCAGCCTCATATCAAGCTGCCAGTCAATCTGTCCATGTCTCTTGTCTACACCTTATTTTTCTTTCAAAGAGACTGATATGTTCTGTACCTCACTGCAGGCAGTGCAGTAAATCTTTTCCCTACACTTAGCACAGCTACAGCTCATGGACTTCTTTCCCAGGGGTGTGCTGTCAGGACAGCTCCACAGAGAAGGCCATGGACCCAACAAATATGAAGCAATCTGTGTCTCCAGGCAAGGTAAATGTGAAGCATCCTATATTGGGTGGTTTATTCTTATTGCTGAGAACAGAGCCAAAAGAAACTGGCTGGGGGATAAAGCTTGAATAAAAGATAGATAATTCCATCAGCCACTGCTGTTTGACTTGCAAGGGGCAAGAAGCAGTTCAGACTCTCATTAAGATGCAGTTTTAAGTGACTGTGCTTGTTACAGAGGCAGATCTGCATGGTCCAAGGCATGCCCCTTCAGCTGAGCCAGCTCATTGTCACAAACTCCCTTTCACAAACTCTTGGATTTCCTTCATGCTTTCTTAGTCCTCTCAAGAGAAATACATCTGCCTCTCAGATGTAAGCATTTAGATAGAACGATCATAAATGCTTTGTAAAAGCTGAAGACATGCAGAGTATATGTGATGGGAAAAGATTAGTCTCTTGGTGATTTAAAGTTTCACACTACTTTTTCAAAATCATAACTGTGTTTTCTCTCCTTCTCTGGTCAAATTTCAAGTTAGACAGCATGCTGTCAGCTTTTACTTTTACTTTCACTTTGACTGGAAATGTTTCCTTTCACTTCCTCTTCTCCCAAGCTGAACACTTCCAATACTTGCTCAGTTCCAACCCAGAGGTGGCTGCATGATGATAACTCCTCACACAGAGATATAACTTGCAACTGAGTTATTATTCCTGCAAATGGTAACACAACTCCAATATAAATCATACCTTCTGCCATATTAGCCCTTTATGTATATTTGTACATCTTGTTCACCTCTTCCAAAACTTCCTGCCCCAGTGGTTATTAGAATATCTTTTTGTGGTTCTTCTTGCCATGTCCCAAACCCAAAGTCAGGGTAGCACACTCATAAATAAAGGAAATTGTTACATCAATAGAGGGTGAAATGAATGAGTGTGAGATGCTGCAGGGCCACTTGCCAGGGCTGAGCCAGAAATGCCCCTGTTGAGGCGGAGTAAGATGACCTGGAAGAAAAGCACCACATTCTCACGCTCCTGAGATCTGATTTTCCTGCTGCTCTTTCCCATGTGGTTTCCCCAGTATATAGGTCTTTGGGTGTGAAGTTTATCGTACTGGGTGCCCATCCTACCCGTTAATTACGCCAAGGCCTAAGATAGCAGCTTAACCTTCTCCTAGCACTTCATAAATGGGGCTCACATTCCCAGGAATGACCGAAGGTTTCATTAGCAAGGCCTGAATCTTGCAGACTTAGTGACTTCTTCGAATTGTCACTGAGGTGGGAATTGTGACTTGGTTTTGTTGCTCACATAATGTTACAGTCAGAGATGCTGACCCTGTCAAAAGCAAATTATAGTTCTCTGAATTATAAAAAGGAAATAGAGTTAAAAGTAAAAATGGTGGCATGTAGATGCTACTGGAGGGACAGAATTCATTTCCTTCTACTGTGATAACATGGATACAAAAAAAATCACAATTTGGCAGACATCAGCCATAACATGCTTCTATTACTATCTCCAATTTTCATGGTTTTGTGCTTTTTTTTCCAGATGCTCAGGAATTTCTCCACAATGACCTTTATCTATTGCTTTTTTGGTGTTTACCATCTTTCCTGACATTTTTCTGCTGGTATTATTCTTCCTGTTTTCTCTTGAGGTTTTCTGTTATCTACTCATGGCTTCATATTATTTCCTCCCTGATCACCCCATGCTTATTTTAGCTGCTTTTTCCTTCCTCTTACTTACTTTTCCTACCAATATCCTATGTACTCATATGTCTTCCTTGTTTTTCTCCACACTTTAGTCAGTTGTCCACTCAGAAATCTCTAATATTTGGACATTCTGATGTGAATGAGATTCATCAAAAACATCTAGAAACCAGAACAGTTTCACCTTCATAAACAGCACCCTCATCTGATCACAACAACCACAACATTTGTTACTGCTTTCTACCATATTTTTTTCCTTAAGGTAGAGAATCAGTTCCCAGGCTGGGTGAAGCACAAAGTCATGAAAACCTTCGTGCCAGTACACGGGAAGAAGTGGGGCATGAGGATGGAAAAGCCACCGGGAGAGGTGGCAGTACCTCTCCAACTAGCTCTGAGCCTGCAGGGACAACTTATGCCTGTCTAAACTGATGGTGAAACCAAGGGTTTGCTCAAGGCAACCTCTTCGTGCCTTGTCATTGTCAGTAGATACGTGAGGAAACTGAGCTTGGGCCTTGGACTCCCACTCTGAACTAAAACCTATGAGTATTCAATACGCTATTTCCACTTTTGTCCAAGCTCCAGTCAAGGCTTTCTCCTGCCTGGAGCTAGAGACATGAGCTTGTCCTCCCCTAGTAACAAATCACATCAAACTTGCAGTGACTTTGCTGTAGATCGGCTAACAGTATAAGGCATGCATTAACCTCTCTGTAGTTTCTGCTTTTCTTTTTCCTCTACCTCTCTGCATTATCTTCTGCCTGTTTTGTATATTTTATTTACTGCTTGTGCACATCAAAAGTATAGAGGGATCAGAACGAAACAGACAGAAGTATGTAAAGTACAAATAAAACAAATCAGAACATTATTAACTACTCTAGCAAGGTCTCTTGCACTCGGTATGGTTACTGCAAGTCAGCTCACATTGACACAAAAAAAAAGTGCACCTGCATTTGAGTTAAATTGTTCCCTTTCCTGTAGTTTAATTTCACCTTGCAGAATTCCAGTGTTTTATCCCTGATGGCCCATTTTACTGGGACTGCAGAAAGAGAAATCTCCACCAATTTCCACAAATTTTACAAAAAAAAAAAAAGCAAAACCAAAACCAAACCAAACTATATGGGCTTACTCTTTGCCTTTGAAATGCAGTGTGCAAAACCGTCTTATAATGTATGGGTGACAGTGTTGCTCCTGGATACCCTTGTAGCCCAACAGAAAAAGCATTTGTGGTTCATTTTGCACAGCAAGCAACAGTGTACCTTTTATCTCAGCTACATCCAATAGGATTGAGCACTTGTCAGCAGTCTATGGAGGTTCTTGTAAAATCCTATGGAATTTTGTAGGAGGAATATAAAGTTTTATCAGGAGTGTTAAAACAGCCTAGTCAAAAGGATGTCACTGTCTATAAAAATTGATGGGAAACTGCAGGTTTTCTTGTGTTGTCCTTTTTAATCCCTTGCAGCCCTGCATCTTGCAGCCACACAGGAATAGCTGAAAGAGATGAAAAGAGTGGGGAAGGAGACAGAATATATTCCTATGAGCCAAAACTGTAACATTCTTCATCCATGGCAGTTATTTATAATGCAAATTTAGCAAACTTCATAGTATTTTGCAGCTACCATATGCTGTACAGGGGCCTGTGTGTAATAATCAATCAATTGATAAACATAAACAATAAATTAGAAATTATGAACAATAATACCTAAACTGCAGCGGCATCTCAGTAGTTCATGGTGTGACACCCAAAGGAGCTTCAGACCACCCAATATGCCAGCAGGATTGTTAGTTCCTTTCAGAAAGGAAAGCAAACCAGAATTATGCTCACATATCCTCAGTATTCAGCAATCAACAATCCAAAGCAAGACAAGCTTGAAAAGAAGGATCATCCTTAATCCACTGCTTTGTTAATGCACCTCGCCAGAGACACAGAAGAGTTCTTTATCTTAGAAAAAAAAATACACAAAAATTTCAACCAGGAATTTCTGGAGTGTGCATGTGTGTGGAAATGTGTGTGCTTCTCAGGGGTCTTGAAATGATGAGTGAGATAGCAAACCCATATATATTATATATCTCTTTACATATAGATTAAATTTCTAAGGGGTCTGTACCGCTTCAGAAATAAAGAATGTAAAGGTCTGTGTGTCAAAACAGGCTGAAATATAAGGGCTGGCTGGCTTCCCGTTAGGGAAAGTGTCAAGATTTCAAGTGCAATCAGGTGTTCACAGCCTTGCAGTGATGTAAAATTGCTGATCAGTAATTGGAATTGCAAGTGGAAAACTTCAATTCCTGATGGCTTAGTTCTATCCCAGACAAGTACTGAGTAGCAGGAAAGTGCCGTTGTGTGAAAGTGGGTATCTTTTTGCTTTCCTGTGTTTTGTGGCTTGAATCCAAATCGCCATCAGGAATTCATTTATTCTGCTATAACCACTGTAAGACCCATCGCCTTTTGACTCAGCTGAACAGGTATGAAGAACAGCCTGTGAAATGATTGCACTAGATTAGGCCTCAACTATGTTTTTAAAAATATTCAAGACACCTGCCTCCCAAAGACTGTTCTTTAGTTCCTCTTTTGGTATGTATAAAACTTTGAACTCCAGCGGTGGCCTGTCACGTGTGCTGCCTCTAATGGAGGAGACATGGTTGGTCTGTATTGTTTTAATGAATGGCTTAAAGGCAGAGTTCAAGTGCTTAACTTTCTGGTCTTATTTGTTTAAGCTGAACCTTCTGTAGTAATTTAATCTGCATGGCACATCTTCGTACCACGCAGGTAGATTGAAAAAGCCTTGGCATGTTTTCAGACAAAGCACTATGAAATCACCCCTTCTCAGGGGTTGTTCAGTGCTTTTTAAAGGCCACTTATTTCCTTTCCCCAAAACTTTGATTTGAAGACACATCTACACAATTGGATGAATCTTTACCGAATGTGTTTGATTTATATCAACATATCCTCTTTACAGAAATTTTGCTTCAGAAATCATGGGAATGATATGAACAAGTCTGATTTTAAAATGTTGATGTGATGTTTAGCCAATATTTAAGCAGCTCACAATGAGGTCAAAGGAAAAGAAATCAGCCTGTGTAAAGTATTGCAATGTGTCCACTTTCGGCTGGTGCCTGCATGCAACACTAGTGGTTTTTAATATATAGCATTGCATTTCTTACAAAAAAGGGTCATGCAAAATCACAGCACTCTGAAATATTTCTTTTTAAATGGGAAAAAGGACTTTTCTTACCATTCAGGGGGGGAAAGTGGGATTAAATGAACTACCAGATTCTAAAGACTTTTTGAGTCACCACCTAGAAGGCATTTTGACTTTTGTAGGCCAGGATTTCTCTTTTCTCCTTCAGCCCTTCTGCTGGCCTACTTTACACTGGCCAGTTATAAACCCAGTAGAATCCTCCTTCTCCTATCTGACTGCTGCCTGGTACATTTCTTGAGTTGTCTGGGTTTTCTTTCAACTTGAGGACTTCTAACATTCAACATCACACTGTTAGAAATTTGATTTTCATTACTTTATAAGGGTTACTATTTTCATGCCTGTTATTGCTGTCATTGGAAATGAATGATGCACAAATCACAAGTAATTAACCAAAATATTAACCAAAAAAACTATGCAGAAAGTTTCAGTAATGTTATTACCTAAGCAAATTCAAACAGCAAACATTTCTGCGGCAGGAAGCTAGAGCTAAATAAATGTGCATGATAAATGAGGAAGCTTTTTTTCTTTCAGCATTCCGTATGGTAAACATCTGGAGGAAATTGTCAGGAGTGGTGATCTAATCAAATGAAGTGATGTGCCCTGTCAGTTCCGTGGCTCAGTTTCCTCACAGTAAGACAGAAATACTCTTTGTCTACTTTCACGTCCTACAAGATCTACCAGATTGTCCTGAGCACGACAGCACACTTACAGCCTCTGTCCATGTGGTGAGATATGGCCGTAAGGGTCAGCTAGCATTGACTTCTTTGTAGGACAGAGCCACAGCACTTGCAAATCATGCAGCATCATGACCCTGCAACATTTTTCACATGAGTACGAACCATGGATTCAGAGGTTCAAGAGGACAAGTAACCATATCAGAGGAGAGGGATATCCTGGAAGGGTTCTAATGCAAAAAACACTGGCAGGGTCAGCAGCTGCTCAGATGGCCGGGTTGCAGCCTGGGGCAGAGCCAGGCTGTGCTGCACTGCACAGGGTGCGCTGCTGGACCCGTCAGTGCTGGCCTGACCACATCCCAGCCTCACTGCATACCCAGGCTTGCTTCCTTATGTTCGTGAAGACTGTGGCACAGCCTCATAGCTGGGCATTCAACTGAGCCCTGGGTGGGAATGCCACCTGAACTGCTTGAGAGCTGCCAATGGTTCAGGAGGCAGCTGTAGACCTTCCTTGTTCCAGCAGAATGGCTTCCTATGTTAGTTGCTCAGTACTAGAAATAGAACTAAATGTTTTTTCTTACTACAGTAAAAATAGCAGATGCTGGGTTCATTGGGTCATAAATAGAGCAAAACTTGGGAAGATGCACAGCTTAATGTGCAATGTGAACCAGATTTCCTTTCAGCTTGTATCTCCTTTGCATGGTCTGGGTCATCTCCATCTGGGACACTGGATAATTTAATTAGAAGATTCATTTTGACTCAAGACCTCATTTATCTTTTGGAGTTAGCATAATAATTCACAGCTTTGTGAGCCACAGTACAAGACAGCTGATCTGCCCTCCACCTTGCTCATTGATCCGGCTGACAACAGCACATCTGTCTCCAAGATCTGGAGTTGGTCTTTGTTCCCCTGGCAGTCTGGCTCCAGGAGTGCAAGCAAGAGCTGAGCAACTGAAGCAGAAATAATACCAAGTAGGAAACAGGCCATTTCCATGCCACTGGAAGTGCATATGCAGAGAGCGACCATATGTAGCCTGAAATTATGTTTGTGAATAAATATTTCTGTTACTGTTCTTAGTCTGAGTTTATTGCTGGCAGTGGTTCTGTGCTGAACAGTGGTGTCATTGAAGCTGAGCTTAGTATTCAAACTCAGCTGAAAAACAACAGCAATGCATGTTTTCTGCCAATTTTAATATGAGCTTAGCAGCTGACGTGGCATTCTCTACACACACCACATTTTGGGAGTGGAGGGATTGTTTTGCAGACCAAGCGAGGGAAGAGACATTAGCCAGCAAGGCATCTCTATCAGCAAGCACCTTTTGTCTACAGGAACTCCCCAATGGACAAAACACTTGAATTTATGGATTTGTGAGTTGCCGTGTCTCCATTATCTTGCCACAGCTAAGACTGCCTCCCTTGAGGATGACTCAGAATTCAACAAGCATTTAGATAAATATAGTGCTAGCTAATAAATAAGATACTGAATGGACTCAGATGACTGAAAACACGGAAGAATTGTATAGACCAGGACTGGAAACAGGCAAATCAGAAGAGATATTATAGACTTCAGTAAGCTCATGGAGACCATAAATAGATTTGAGTTCAGACTTGTTTTCTTCTCCAATATCTGAACAAAGTAATTTTAAGTTATGGAGTCTCACATCATAGGAACCTATGTATGCAGAAAAACTAAATATGTTTATAAAGTAAGTAAACAAAATCATTTAAGAAAAAGCCACCATAGGCTATTAATAAAAACCCCCACTTATTTGATTCTGAAAATCCTCAGAGTGGTGGATATTAGGAGCATATCAACAAATATGTATGCGTCCTCTCTTGATCTACATTTTGGTTAGGTATCCAATATTGACCACTGTTGGACACAGGATAATGGGGTAGATGGACCTTTGCACCATTATGGTGTTTGTTACATATCTACCTTCTCAAATTGCTGCTGGAATTGTCCTGCTTTTCACAGACAGGTATATCATATGTACACTCTGTGTGGAAAACGGCATCTTAATAAATCGGTGATAACATGGAAGAAATGGGCAATATTTTTATGCAATTGGTGGGAACTACACACTCCAACATCTTAAAACTGTCACTCAAGTGAGAATTTTTTAAAACTTGTAATGTCTCTGCTATGTACAACACATTTTTCTATAAAAGAATCTGCCCACACAGAGGGAAATAGGCCTAAACTAAGAAAGACCTTGTGAATCTTACAATAATATGGCTTCAGGGGAATACTTACATTTGAATGGCACACTCAGTTTTGTCAATTTGCGTGATGTTTGAAATCAATATGTCACTTTGTCTTGATAAAGGTTAAGTGCAGATAATGGATTAATTGGATTATTGAGCTGTAATGAAAATGGTCCCAGGAGAGCACAAATGCATAAAGATCCAAGCAAGATTTGGGACTGCCCAGCAACAACTGAAAATGCTTCTACTTTTGATGTGCAGGTCATGATCTGACTTTTTAAATCAGTGATCCAGCAGCATATGGTTTACAGTGGAGTTTTAGAGGGATAATCACTATTGGTCAGATATTTTCTTGAATGTCAAGGGAGATATGTAACTTTTCCCAGTATCATTCATTAGTACATGAATATTCCAGCCTTCCTGGGTTAGCATCTTAGCTTTACTGGTGACAGTTATGTCACAGTGAGCATTCTTTTCCTCATTTTAAGTAATTTAGACATTGTATCCCGAAGATTAAATTACAGAAGTAATTTTAAAGCATTTTCCAATGCTGTTTCCTGGTTTATTGTTTTTAATTTATGATCTGTGGACTATTTCTATGTGATTCACAAGCAGATACAGAAAAGCAAGCCAGTTGTCAGCAGGATTAAATTCCCCCTAAATGAACTGCATGTTCATGAACTGCTGTAGAAAAGACTGGTGAGATCTGCAAATGTAAAAAAAAAAATCAAATAGGATCAATTTGTGCTACCTCAGATAGAATTTTTTAACGCTTGCTTTTCTCCAAAAGCAGTCCCTGTTTTACAAAAGGGACTAAGGAAGTGATTTATCAATTTATGTAACTGCAGAGAAGCAGGAAAGGGTGCGCTCTGCTTTTGTTAACCATTGCTCAATATAGGCAATGCATACGGAAATGGATGCCTTCCCTATGTTTTAGCTGTTAATGCATAAAACAGCACAAATGTTCATGACCTAATGCCTGGACAAGGAACTTTCATGCTCTCTGACTTCTTTCTTTCTGTTTGGAGCTCATGGGTTTGGGGTTTTTTTTTGTTCACACTACCTCAAAATATCGTAACAAAGAGAAGAAGGAGTAAATTTAGGCAGCCAATGTAATGTAAAAGTTCTTTTTTTTTCACGCTTTCTGACATGTCTTATGTAATGTATGCAGGGACAGGTTCTAAGCCTTCTTAAATGTGAAGCCAGATTGAATAATAATTTTAATTTTTAAAAAGTATAAATAATTTATATGCATAGAAATTTCTACATTGGTCAGATGAATTACTCATAACAAATAATTCATTAAACTCCATTAAATAATTCTAAAACATTGAAATCTCTATGACAGACTGCCCAGATATCTCTTTTAAGATCATGATCACTCTGCGCTGTTGTGACAACCTGCACTACGAGTTCTAAAAATGTAAAACAGACTTTTAAAATTCTGTCATTTTTTTAAGGACAGATTAGGTTAGTGTGGAATCAGGAACTGCCTGTGTATAAATCAGGCTCCTTCCCCTGACTTGAAATAATCTGAATTCCCCACAAAGTGAGTAACTGTCTTGGGTTCTTAATTTTTAAATGTGGATCCTCATTCATATCACCAGAACTGCTAGATCCTACTACAGACATACTTTGTATTTCAGGTCAGTTGTATGCAACTAAAAGATCAATTTTTCCTTGTTTCTTTAGGGGATCACCCTATCTGTTCTCTTCTACATGAGCAAAATTACCCTGGGAAAAGTATTTATACACTGCCTGACAGGTTAAGGAGCACTTTGCTGAGAAACTGAATTCAGTGTAGACAGCAGCACTTGTGATGTGTGGCAACTGGTCAGGCCTTTTCTTGTCAGGAGAACAACCCCAAGAATTATAATATTTCATTTAAAAATATATCAGAACGAAGCCATTAGATTGGTAAATAGTTCCTGTTTGCTGGCAAATGAGTCTTTTCAAACTTACTCAGAATTTTGTGTCAGATGCTGAGCGTCTGTGGTCATAATCTCAAATTCCTGTTTATTTTCAGTGAGTCAGCTGTTTTTTCTTTTTTCTTTTGCCATAAAAACAAGTAATTTCACAGGACTCAGTTTTTCCAGACGTTGTGCTTCTCATGAGTAACAGGGCATAAGTGACTTCTTGTCTTCCTTGATGCTGAGGTCATGAAAACCACTCTGATCACTCATTTCTCTCCTGTTCCCTTCACAGTGAATGCCCTCTGAAGCACAGCTGACTACAAATGGCTTTTTCACAAATATAAAAAGTGAAAAAGCCATTCCCTTCTTGTCTTGCAGAAGAATTCTGTGTCAAGGAAATCAGGACAGATAGTACATAGAAACACAGGTATTTTTGAAAGTGGCTAGCACAACTCATTGAAGTAAGCTTTATATGACTGTGAAGTGACTGGGATTACACATTCTTCTATCATTCTCTGTTAGTTTAAGCATTTTGTCTCTGTCTTTTGCTGGTGTGAACAGTTTTCAATCTTTTTTGACAATGAACAGAACCCCGACTTGATTTCATATGAGGAAATCTCCCTGAGGACTTTGCAGACCCACAGAAGATTGGCCTATTGTTTGCTGGGACATGATGATGCCAGAACAGTGGAATATACAACTGCGAGCCACAGGGCACTGCTGTTCCTGTGTTGTAACCTCATCCACTGGAGTCTTCCAGTGCACAGGGGAAAAATCTCTCTTTTCAAAGAGGCTTAAGATTTTTGATCTTATGTACTTTCTCAAACATAGGGTCCAAGACCTCAAACATTGCCAGAAAATTTATGTGAAGTTGTCCTGTCTCATGCTATACCAGCTGTGTACTGAGGTTAGTGCTGCGCTGAAGCACAAGGCATACAGGTTGTGCTGGGCAGACCAGTGCTAATGAGTTAATAGTGATGTGGGATGTGCTTAGGCATCAGCACTCAATGTTGTTTCATCGTTAGAATCATCCTCAGCAATGTTTTGGTCCAAGACAACAAACTGACTCCCAAAATTTCCTAGGCATGGTAACTTCCAGTTGTGGCCATCGTGTTTGGGAAGGCAATTGGGGTCAATAGACTATAGGAGCTGCCTCTGTCCCAGAACAACATCTCTGTTATGCTTAATTTACCAGCACAGATGTAATCACCAAGATAAGCTCCTATCTCAATGATTTCTGTAGTTGCGATTTTCAGGTTTTATGATTACAATAGCTGGTATCTACACATGGTACGGTGGCCCCTAAATCTGCTGCAGAAGATGCACAACACAGCATGTTAGAACCCCTCACTGTAACGCCTTGCTGTCTGCAAGTCTCCTGACTTAACTCTGGGTTCAATCCCACTTGTCTGCCTTCCTTCTGAGGTTAACACAAATGATGTGAGACCTTCCCTCTCCACCTGCACCTTCCAGTGGAACACCAGAACTGATAACTGCAGAGGTGGGACTTGGGAGCCCCAGCACACAGCTTTCTGGACAGCTAACACAGGAAAATGGAACTTGCCTTTGGAAAAGTAAAAAAATCAAAGCACTGATGAGTACTTGTGCTTTTGGAATGAAATCTAAAACTCATTTTTCCTGGATGGGAAGAGAGAACAAATGCAGTCAACAGCAGCTCAATCCAAAGAAATCAATGGGAGTTTTCTTGTTTATATTTTTATGAGTAGACTGCATACATGAAATGAACAATTGTTTTGAAAATTGGATGGATGGATGGTTGCTGTTTTTTCAGATTTTGCTCTTCAGATACAATTGTAGCAAACACATCCAACAGCCTGTGTTCTGTCAGAATGCAGCAAAGGGGTGCAAGTTTCAGAAAAAGCAAACAGCATGTAGGCAGTCTTCTTTACTCATTGCATCATTCACTTCAAGCAACAAGGGTCTTATAGAAATAAATAATTTTTTAAAAAATAGAAAAGGACTACCTTGTTCTTTGTGCACTTCAAGAGTGCCTTATTATTCCCGCACTTGTGCAATGATTTTTCCTGATGTTTTCCACCCTTGTTTTTTCCCTCTGTGTTTCCCTTCCATTCCTTAACCCTATATCAGATAATGGAAAAATAGAATTGAAAAGGAGAGGTGCCTGTGGAACTAAAGGGAAAAGAAAACACTGGGGGTGTGGAGGACAGAGGAAATCTGCAACAGTGGATTCAGCTGCAATTTAAGTGCAGTTTGTAGCCTCATCTTTCCAGACTGCCCAGCAAGAGGCCACATTGCCCAATTCATCATGTTTTGATGAAAAAGAAACCCATGACTATTGCAATCAGGAAATGTTGACATAATGGAGTTACTAAGAAAACCTGAGTGGTAGTTCTTCTCCACATTAGACACATTGCATGCAAGGTCACACAAGTGTTATTCTTTTGTCTTGACAGGTCTATGACAAGCAGGTAAATTGCCATGGTTTTTTTGTCAGTGCATGAAATGAAACAGCATTTTCCACACACGCGTTGAGCAGAAACCTATCAAGGCTGTAGTGTGGTTATATCCTATGAATACAGAACACGTTCATTTCAAGGAAGGGGGCATCATGGGGAATTGACAGAAGGACAGATTCAGATACAAGCATGTATCATTCTCCTCCAGTTGCCATCATTATTACTTTTCTAATGTCCATGAAGAGATGTTAATCCTATATTTAAGACTTCCCTCTTAACACCAAAAAATCTGAACAATGAACTGTCTGAGATTACACCACACTTGGAAAAAGAAAGCGTAATTACAGGAGGCAGCAATACCTCGATATATGGAAGACTGAACCAGTAAATTCAATTAAAGAGAGTTGCCATTGTAGGTGGCATGAACTATAGAGGAGAAAGACAGAGTAAACTGTATAATCTGAGGAAGATGAACAAGCAAGGAGAGGGATGGAAAAGGCATGAGTAGGTGTGAGACCTCATACAGTTGTAGTGGTGCAGATGGCTTCTTGCCTCTGTGGTGGGAAATGAGGGGGTTGGTGCCACCACGGGCCATGAGACGATCGGCGTGCTGCACGCCAGGGTGGTTTGCAGGAGAGACAGTAAAAATGTGAGTTGGGAAGGCAGCACAGCCGAGCCTGTGCATCTGGTTTTGCACCCCAGCCCACTGCTGAGACTCCTGCAGGGACCTTTGCTTTCAGACCAGTTTTTTTTCTCACTCATATGTTTCCCTCTTAGCAACAATTCACTTTCCATGATCTCCCACTTTCCCAATAGAGGAATATGGCTGAATTCCATTGTTTCATTCAAAATAAAGAGCTCCAAAGTCCTCATAAAAACATGAAGGTATGAATCCTTGCGTCAGTTCAGTGAAGATGATTGTTGCTCAAGAAGTTCGGGGCAAACAGAAGATAATGCATAGGCATTTATTTTGTTGTTGTTCTTTGATACCTTCATTTTTAGGCCCTGAAGATATGTTCAAATGGTCCCCCCAGTAAGGCACTTCACATAAAAGCATTGACCAAACCAGT
Source organism: Patagioenas fasciata (assembly GCF_037038585.1). NCBI lineage: Eukaryota > Metazoa > Chordata > Aves > Columbiformes > Columbidae > Patagioenas > Patagioenas fasciata. The sequence continues at coordinate 58,741,720 of NC_092560.1, read as the reverse complement.
GCCAGTTAGGATCAGAAGACAGGATTTCTGAAGTCTTGATCTTACTACCTCATTATTTCCTTCTTTTTGGAGCAAGTGATCACAGAGGAACCATACATCAAAAATGATGCAGAAAATGTGAAAATATTTGGGGCTTATATTGAACTGATATGTGAGGACTGTATGAGCAGAATTTGAGTTGCTTCTATTAACATCCCTGCATGCTGTTAAGCTGGAATTGATGCTAGAATACAAAACGTCCCTTTTGCTTAAGAAGGTCATTAGTACATCAACTTTAACTGAAATAAGCATGAAATGAAACAGAAGCTTGTATTTTCCTATGAAAACAAGTGACCATCAGTAATTTTTGGTTAGGCAAGCTGGTAGGTTTCATGATGGGTAGATCTCAGGCAGAACTAACCACAAGTACGTGTCATCCATTATTCACTGTGAAGCTGAGAGGGTAAAGCTAGTCTTTCACATTTGAAAACTAAAGGTCACATTGAAAATATTTTCAAGTTATTAGCAAAATTAAGGCTCTTTCCTCTGCTATAAGCCTCTAAACATATAAATACTCTGCTTTGAATATGTATGTTTAAATATACAGTTCTTGCTGTCACCAGTGCAAACCAAGCATTTCACGGTCCTGAAAAACACCCATTTGGATTTACTTATGTTTGTAACTGAACTGTAAACTGGTTTCTAAGGGGATGGTATTATACTGTAACGACTCTAAAAAGCATAAAACTACTGACTTTGTGAATCTAATTTAAATTCCACTCAGAGAACAGGAAAAAAAATCCACTACAAACCTGTTCTTGCTGAAAAAAAAGAAAAAAAAAAGTGGTTAATTTGTGATTGAAAAGTTGAAAGAATTTTCTCAAGCCTGATCTTTTGCTGACATATCATGCTACATAATAATAATGTAATATACTGCATATTTTTGTCCTGGGAATGACTCATCCTCTTTACTTCTTAGGCCGTGATCTGTGTCCTTCCCCCATTACTTCATTTATTGAAATAGTTTGCATTGTTGTCAGCAGTTTAACTACCACAATTCAAAACAGCAGCATTTTTAAAAGGTGTCAACTTGCCTTTATTTGTATTTTTTCTAATTTAATTTGACATTTATTTCCAGACTAAGAATCTAAGGATAGGTATACAGCATCCATCATGTGGGGTTTAATACTAGAAATACAGCAATACTGAAACTTGACATTAGGGAGTCTCACAACACTTTTAGCGGGGGGTGAGGGAGAGAGTGCCAAATGGAAACAAAAAACCAAAATCAAACCAACTAGAAACCTTCCACACTTTAATGGTCTGAAAAATTAAATTGAGCCCATTCATTATGGAAAGGTTACTTAGACTGCATATGCTCCCAGGATTCTGGCCTCTTTACTAATTACTCTGGTAATTTCCAATGATATGAACACCTGTTGTCTGGATATTCAGTTCAGACTACCATCCTTGTTTCATCAAGGACAATAAATAGCAGCTAAATATCCTTTTTAGGAATTTGAAATCAAAAAGAGAAATAAAGTGTGCTTTTCTCCATTTGCTGAGACCACGAGCTGCTTACATACTGTGAAAATGCAGGATAGAACAGCTATAACATTTTCCTCCAGAGTCGCAGACATTTCCTTGCCTTACTCTTTAAGGTAAGATAAGAAGTTCACTGGTGGAATACACTATGGCTAACATTCAAAACGTAAGACATCTTCAGTTAGACCACAAAATGTCTAACAGAGTAAGTATATAGTAGCCAAAATCAAGGAGGTAAAGAGCATATTACAGCTGTTTTATTACTTTAGGAGAACTCTAGACTCCAACTTGCCTGTCAGAGCAAAGAGTGAGATAGGCAAGAGCTGAACGAAAGACCACATTTTGATCTCACCACCACACAAGTCTGTATTTAGACAAGCAGTACATTCAACCACTGGAGCCAGAGACTGGAAAGTGTTGAGATGGGAGAAAGTAGAGGCCAGGGAAGAGAGACTGAGTGTCCTGTGCCTGGAAGGACATGCTTGGGCATCCAGATAGGCCAGCCCATTCATTCCCCTTCCCCAAATAGATGAGGTGAGCAGGATCCCTTTGCCTGGCTGCTGGTCATTCTTTTTTTACCTCATGTTTTCATCAGTACACTTCTGCTTGACAAGGCTTGAGTTCACCAATTGTAAAGCAAAATAATTGCAGCTTACTGTTCTTCTCATAAGAGGGAGGGGGCTGATTTCCTCAAATATTCCCCCTCACCAAACCACTTAGTTTTAGGTTCCTTTCCCGCTTTCACTACTTTTTCAAACACGGACATTGGCAACGAAAAATCTGCTCTTTTTTGCTCTTATCAATGCAGTACCGAGACAATACTCCTTCCTTAAGGCACCAGAGCAAAGTGTTATCTTCTTTGATATAAATCATTGAATTGATGATCAGGCTGAACTGATTTTCTACTGTCATCCGTAGTCATTTGTAGTTCCTGTTTAACGTCACTGCTTTCTAGGAGGAGGCAAATTTCCCTTTGACTTACAGTCTTTTTCCTCAGATATAGTTGTGTGTGAATGTGGCTGGAGGTTTTTCTGAAGCCCAGTCTCCCAGCAAAACTGAAGCAAAGAAGATTAAAAAAGAGAGTCAAAAGGAAAACAAAAAAGCCCAATAACTAAGAGTACCACAAGGAAGAGAAATTGTAGCAGGATTTATCCTTGCCAATCCCAGAACATGTTTTAAACACTAATTTCTCATTCTTAAGCTGCCCACATAACATCATTTTACCAGCTTGCTTCCATGTGACCATTTTACACATTTAAGTCTTTCAGTGTATGCAACACTGAAAACTTCTCTGGACTCTCTGAATTGTTCTTCTTTCTAGCCTGGTGTTCTAAGGGAACAAGCCCTGTGCAACTATGCCATCTGCCTGTCTGCCTTCCAACTCCAGCCTGAGTGCAACACCCAACTTCAGCCAGTTTGGAAAGAGGTGCAAAGGTCTCAAAGACACTAAATTCTTACAAGTTCATTGAGAATTGGCAGTCAAAAAGAGGAAAGAAGCCCAATTTAGTAGTGAAATACAGGCCCGAGTCAGCACTTTCTCTATTTGAAGACACAGTAGCCATATGACCAGTGTGTAGGCACATTTTGGCTGGTTTGTCAGGACATGTGTAGCTCCGAACAAGCCATAGAACACACTGAAGGTTTTCTGTGTAGGAAATGTGGGAAGAAGCTGAAGGTGAACCTGAGGAAGCACAGGACTAGGGCCTATAAAGCACACATCCAAGGGAAGCTAGCCTGCATCCGTCTTGCTGCTCCTTATCTTCCAGTGAGTCCTTTTAATAAATTACCACCTTATTAATGAGGACAAGGAAAGGAGGACCACTGATAACTTTTGGGCTCAGTGCCACATCATCAGTGATTTTAATTAGGTATCTTACAACAATAAGGAGTGCCAGCACAGCTGAGACACTAAGAAACTCCATGAGATCCCACAAAACTCAATTAAGAGATGACTGCATTATCCTAATACATCTTTTGTGCTATCTTGTTCCAATGCATAATCATCACCTCACACCATCCTTACCATATGTAAAAGATGGCTGTGCAGACTGAACGAAATATTTGAGCTGATAAAATTTTATACCACCTTCCTATTAAACATCATTCTCTTTTATGCTTGAAGAGGGGCCTTTCTTTGGGCTCGGCAATATTGTTCCTAGCCTATTTGTATCTTATACACTTGCAGCTGTATTATTTTCACATTAATCCAGAACTAGGTTCTGAAATGCATGAAACCTGATGGCAAATCACAAGAGATTTTGAAGTTGAACCCTTCACTCTTGTATTACTATTCCTACACTCTTAAAAGCAGCTTTTAAAACAAGTTCAGGCAGTGTTCTATGAAGGCTGTCTCTTGCACTTTTAAAAACAAGCCAAAATACCTTCTTTCAAAGTGGTTCCAAAATAGAGTGGGTTATAAAAAAGAGTGTGATCTTGTGTTGTACATATCTGAGAAAGAGACTCTGCTGTGGTAGATTCACAACTGCTGCCAACAGGGGTCTTTTATCGGACGTTAGAATAACTGAAGCTGGAGCAGCAACAGTGAAAAAACTTGTCAAGACAGAGCAGCCATAGATGAATGTAACTCATAAAACTTGAAAACAGAGTAAGCATTGTTGCAAAATCAATGGGAAAATGTGTCAGTTGGGTAACTGCTGTGTGACAGCAAAATGTCAGAAAAATTACTTCGTCTGACACTGTAGAGAAATACACTATATGATTTCTATGGGACTGTTTATCTGAAAACAGAGCATAAAAAAATAAAAAGCTGTAAAACAATGAGGGAAAAAAATCCTTGTCACTGACATCCAAGAGCAGGTCTCTGGAGAAGAAAATTTATGCATTGTCTTTGTCTAAGAGGATTTTAATGGTTAGACAACACTACACTGGGAGTCAGTGGCCTTATATTAAAAAAAAATTAAATTGAAAGGTAGTGAGTTAGACACACAAACTCATGCAGACAGTGCAAAGGAGCATTAGATATCTGAAAAAGGGTTTTGCAGTATCTGGTGAAATGTGCCTGGAGCTGCCTGACCCATCCAGAAGGAAGGAACAAGGTCTGGATTACAAAAGGGAGGTTGGTTCCCAGCTGAAGGCTGCAGAACAAGGGCAGTACCCCTCAGCACAGTCTCACACTGCTCCTCAGTCAGTGACTCAGGTAATGGCTAAACCAGCTCAAGCTGTTTTCCCCAAAAGCCTGGAAGGTTCCCCTGTAGTGGAACATACCCTTCCCTTGCTCTTGCACACAGTGGTGGAAAGGGCAAAGCACTGTCCTGATTCACCGTAGTCTTGACTCCCTGAAGAGCACCCTAAATCATTGTTCAGGTTCTGTCTCCTTGCTGATTTCACATTTTTGCAGAGTACCTATGGCTCACAGCTTTGGGCTCTCTCCAGAGAGGCAAAGGGGCACAGTTGTTTCAGTCAGATGGGAAGAATGTTTAAACCTGGATTTCCCCGATATTATATGAACAGTCCAATCACCATTCCTGCCTGCCACCAACAACTCTTTACCAGAGTGCATGGGAATTGCAAATATAGTGGCAAGGAAATGTGTTTATTTTATTAACCCAGACAAGGTGTAAGTTAGAGCAAGGTGCCAAGCCTTTGTTTACTCTTCAACAATTGTATATATATGCCCAGTGGCAGAAACAGGAGTATTAACAGATTTTGGGACATACTACAGCTGTCTAGCTTAACTGTCACAGTTGCACTGGGGATGACATTTAGCAGAATGATGAAAAGTTCTGATAATTTGCTGTTCTGAACTGCCAGTCTTGACGTCCCTACCCCATCACTGAGTAGGGGGTAAATCCAAGAGAAGCCTGAAGAATAGCCAGTCTAATTTCAACCTCTCCCAGCCAAACCAGACACCACCAGGACTCCAGGTACTGGAAGCATTGAAGGTTTTGTGAGTGCTGATATATGACACTCTATGTATTGGGGAGTGACTAAGCAGGTGCAGTGATACCCAGGTCCTTGTTGTGGTTTACCTTGGAGTGAAAGAGCTCATTAGACATTCTTCCTTTTTATCAGTTGTTAGGGCCAACACACTGGATTTCACAGGTGAGAAACACCTTGGTGCCAACAGTGTTTGCTCCCATTACACCCCTGTGAGAAAATCCCCTGATCTAGGTTTGAAGGATAAAACTGGCACAGAGAAGTGACTTCCAACCAGTCAGGCTACAGATTGACTATGTAACTTTCTGCATTTCCAACACTCGTGTTAACTTCGGAGGATGTAGGAGTTCTGTGTCTGTTCTGAAAGCATGAGAGGCCATGCTGTTTCCTCTGTCTGGGGAACCTTCAAAGGCAGATCACTAAGACTTTGAGTCAGGCATCTCCTCTCCAAATCACATGCTTGTGTGGAAACTATTAGTCACTTCTGGCACCCATTCTGTAACAGCATGGGACAAAAAATTGAGCTCAGTGGAGTACTTTGTACATATAGGTATCTCCTAATAGTAAACAACAAGTTCTGTTCCTCTGTGGAAACCATAAACAAGAAAATAAAAGAGCTTCCTGAGATATTTGCTAGATTCACCTTCAGTATTTTTTAAGCATGTGCTGTCAGTGTGACCAGTTGGATGATTTCCCTGTACAGCATCCTAAACACATTTCCAGCTACAGCTGCTCTTCACTTGCTGGAGGAAGGCAGTTGTAGTCTCAGTGGATTCTGCATAGGCCACACAAACAACCGGCTTCATCGTTTTTGCTATCTTTCATTTATGATATCAATAGCTAAGAAAGAAACAGATCTGTGTGTTACACCATCAGCAGAGTATGAAAAAGGCAGGGCAAAACAGATTTTGCTACTTAACTATTCTACTGGAAAACAGCGACCCATATGTAGAACGGTTGGCTTGTTTTTTCCAAAAGCAACAAAAGTTGGAGAAGTTGCCAACAGCAGCCATGCCATTCCTTGAAATACACTTAACAGCTCCAAGAGCTCTGGAGTGATAGTTACAAAGACTTTCAACCATTTGAAGTGCTAGAAACTTTGTGTTCCAAAATCCATGTACTGGAACAGTTTCTGATCAAACTTTCCCATAAACTAAAGAAACACATACTGGTGACTTGTGATCACTGAGTATTAAACCATGTAACAATCCCAGAAGAGAAACAAGTAAATCTCATAGGCAGTCAGAATTGTTTGAATAAAACTACAATATCCACAACTGACAACGATGTAAACTGTCACTGCTGTAAGGTGCAGAGCTGGGTTCAGGTATGTACATCTGTCCTGTATACACGGTAGTTCTAATGCCTGGGAGGTGATGCGCTGTTTGCAAATGAACTATTACAATTGCTCCTAGCAGTGGCTCTGACTTATATATGTGCTTATATAGTCTTGTTCTGGATTTGTGGTAGCCCTTCCATGTAACACAAAAGAAATATTAAAAAAAAAATAAAAAATAAAAGAAGTTAGAACTCTAAAGCAGAACATGGGTCCATCGAGGTCTCTTAGCAAAGTGCTGTCCTCTGTTCACAGCAGCCCCCCTGAGAATCTCCCAGCAAGGTGGAAGTGGGGAACTGGTGAAAGCAGAACACAGCTCTGCTACCCAGCAGCCCTTGAGGGCACCTCCTTCTGCAGCTGCACCGGTCAAGAAGCAGGAGAGGACCTCTTCCTGACAGCTGAAGCTGTGCAGAGAGGCTGAACACAGTGAAGGCTCCTGCCCTTTCTTTGTGAAACAGCCTGGTATGGTGTGAAGCAGCCTGGAATGGTGTGAAACAGCCTGCCAAATAACTGAGGTCTGCGAGGTACAACATGTGCTGCAGCTGCGCTGGGTATCGGGCGTAGAGGCAGCTGCTTCCCAAGCTGTGGGATCACTGAGAGGGACATCATGTTTTAGAAACCTGCAGACTTTCTGGGGAGTTCGTGAAATGGAAATGGAGTATACAAGTGTAACTTGTGCGTTCAGATTAGAGTATGACACAACTCGAATCAGTGGTGACCAACAGTTACCAGCCCGCTGGCTACTGAGCAGCACACACAGAACTACTGGGCTTCTGAGGGCAGACCCCATACTCAGGACCAAGGACCAACAAAGAAACATCTCAGAGTCCTGGGAATTAGCACAACAGGGTAGATTAAATGAAACTAAGTTGTACAACCAGGAGCAAAGTGACTTAGGGAGGAAAAATGGGCAACTTGATGCTTATACTGCATAATGGACCTTGAACAGACAATCCAGATTGACTAAAAGATGGTAAAAAGTAGCAGCTGTTTGTTCTTCTAGCTGATTGGTACCACTTCTACTTACTTCCAAACCTGATTTCAACTTAGTCCTAGATCTGCTCTTCAACGGTATTTTGTGCAGCCACATGTAAAGAACAGTCCCCAAGCTACTTTCATTTCTTCCAAGGGCTAAACTCAGGTCCATAGTAATCTGCATTATTTGCCTCCATGCTCAAAATCCAGACCTCCATTGCCTTACTTACAAATACCTTTCAGTGGCTGCAGATAAATGGATTTACCATTAATTGTTAATTGCATTTGCAGCCATTCAAAACCTGGGATAAGTTCACCCTGTTTGTTTCTGCACTTTGACCAAGACACTAGGAACATTGCAGCTCTATTTTTAAGGCAGTACTTGTGCTAACAGGGTTTAAAATCTGAGTTACGCCCTAGGCAACTCAGCTCAGCAAGCCTGAGTGATGATTTTGTAAGGAAAGATTTCAGCGATCTGATCTGATGAATCCCCACAACCAGACATCTCGACAGTCAGCCACCTTTGTAAGTCAATGTTCAGAATGTTCATGCCATAGGAGATTTACTTCTACCGCATCTCCTAACAGCTGCAGAGGGAAGCAGAAGAAAAAGCAAGCTGAGCTGCCAACTCTTGCCACCTCCATGAAGCACAACTCTCCCCTCTAATGTTGCCTTGATTCTTGCTCTTCCCCCTCTCTGGCAGTGAGGTGAGCTCCCCAGGCTGCGTGGTGGATCATCGCCCGCTTCCCAGAGGCACAGCCCAGCATCACCTCTCCCTGTCAAATAAGCCCATGGGTCTGCTTCCAAACCACCTCCCCTTGTTTTGAAAACTCTGTCCATCCCCAAAGAACTTGTCTCTGACCCACCCTCCCACCTTCCTCTGCCACCTTAACCAGCCTCTTCCTCAGCACCTTCTGCTACCAAAGCAGCTTCCCTGGTGGCTTGGCCATGTCTCGATCCAACCCTATGTACCTCTTTCTTATGGATTCAATTTCATTTAAATGTACTTGAGTATGTGTTTGTATACGAAATATGAACTTTTGATTCCTTGAATTATTTTTATTCTCTCAAGAATTTCCTCATCAATGTACTTTCATGCACCTTATATAAAAGTTGCTATGCAAGATGAAGTTGTACAGTGTTTTAGCTGGAGAAAATCACCGTGATTGATCACACGCTATAAATTTCACATATTTATTCTCATCTATCGCCTGTGTTGTTGCAGGAAATTCTGACATTCAACATTACCTCAATCTCCTCAGTCCTCATTTTTCCTCAAACAAATTTATCAGAGCTGATGCCCCTCTTACTGTAATTCCATACAAAAGTTTTGCAGCTAAAACCTGTCTGCGAACAACTTCACATCTAAGTAGTGATTACTAGCATGTAAAAAGCATTAGCACAAAAATAATCAAGCAGCAAGACTGGAAATGAGGAAGCAATCACATAAAGCATTTCACCACACGGTCTCCTACAAACAGATGCGAAACTATGGATTTCACCAGCGGCAATGAAAGAACATTTTGTTCTGGGACTGCATTTGGGATATGCAAGGTCTGGCAGGAATCATATAGCTTGAAATGAGTGAGGATACATTAATAGAGTTTCCACTGAAAGTGCCAGGACAATTATTTTCAGCCTGTTTAAAAATATTCAGAGAATGTACTTCAACGTAACATCACAAGGACTGACCTGAAAATGGTGCAAGCATGATGCAAGCCTATAGCTCAGGACACGTATGCATATTCACTCCTCAGTTTGGCCTTGCAGGCAGTAACAGGCTACTGCCACTAAAGCTGTATCTGGCCCTTAATCATATTTTAATAAAAGGAAAACCATAAAACATTTCTGACCACTTCTGCCCTGCTTTCTTCCCAAACCAACACTTTCTGAGTCACACCAAGGGGATGTGGGGTGGGGGTCATGGCCCCAAGACCCAGTGCCGCTGCTGCTGACACAGATTTCTGCGCTCAGGACGCTGAGTCACGGCGCAGGGGAAGCTGCTCCCCAGGCCACCAGTACTTCTCACATCTCAAGAAAAAAGTTCCTTATCTCAAGTTACAGGAACAACTACTAACCAGCTAAGTTCTGACTAACAAAAAATCAAAATCAGGTCAAACAATCCATTTGGCGTCAGGCTGGAGTGAGTGTGTATTTTTGACTGAGAATAAAAGATAATCTGACAAACTTTAGAAAATGAAAAACCCAGTTTTTCATGTCAAAACAGTGCTAATGTATTAACATTTAAGGGTTTGATATTTTAAAATCTTCTAAGCACATGCAGTGAAATGACAGAAAAACCTACTGAAATAAACCCAGTGCAGTCCTGTTTCAGCAAGTTCAAATCAATGCATTTATTTTTATGTTACATGCATGCAAATGCTGAACACAGCCAGGCAGATGTGTGATGTGTCTCCTGTTCCAGCCAAGTGCATTATGTTAGAGGCACAATGCTGGGCACAGCACCACAGAGATCTCAGCACATGTGCAGATTAACAAATAAACATCACAAAACTTGGAAAAACATTGTTACTGGCATTGGGATTCTGTTGTGTTTCTGCACTGACTGCAGTGCTCTCCAGGTCTTTTAAAAAAGCACAAAAATGTGAAGTGTGTGGATTATACGCAAAACAATTTATTGATTTGATGTATGTCTTCAAGGCACTTTCATGCCACAGTTTAGAATTATGTTTAGTAAGAAAGGGAATTCTTCATAAACCCCATCTTTGCTAAACAAAACACACAAATTCAAGGTTAAGTGAAACAACAAAAAATTCAAACTAGATTCTGACCATCAACTATGTACATTTGTGGAATCACAAAAAGAATCCATAAGTACAAAATGTTTTTCCTGAGGACTTTCTAGGTTGCCATTTAGGAAGCCCAGGATGAGATTCATCCTGGTGAGTTTTACCACCTCAATATCAGTTACAATATTACCTCTGCATTTCATATGAAATCCAGTAATCACTGACACAATATACTTGCATCCATATAAAGTTCTCATCAAAACATTCCAGGCATTTTGGCACACCACAGTAGCACCAACTGAGGGAGAAAATTCAATGCTGGCACACTTCACTGATGAATTACGCATTTAGGGTTTTTTTATTAAAACAAACAAACCAACCCAAAAACTCCAAGATGCTTTAAAAATCAAATGCTCAAAATACCATTCCATAGTGTCTGATCTCCTTGGACATCTGTTGCTAGCCAAAAGCATTTTCGAAACAGAGAACAATAGTTCAGCTCATTATGCTGAAGCCAAGAAAGCCAGCATAAATGCTAACATTTCTGTATTTTTCATGTATGATTTCTTGCTCAGAGCTTGCACATGCTGAAACTCAAGAATTCTCATTCAGTTGTGCACTTCTAATTGCATTGCTATTTTTTGTGACTCAGTCACAATCATGTCATGGTCTCATTTTTTACCATTGCCAGCACTACAGAAACCCTACACTCCACCTCCACTGCACACTGAGCACTGCAGCTTTGGGCTTACATGTCTTTACAAAGACATATTTAGCAAAATCTCACTAAGCACACATTTCACTTCCCTATTTCTGTTCAGCCTGCCACAGGTCCATAGTGTGAACTTTGTCACCAGACTTGAGCAGCTTTCAGCACTGCAATATTTTGGTACCATGTAGAGGCACATTGCTTGGTCTCCCAGAAAGTACTGGAGTATGACACCTCTTTTTGCTGTTGACAAGAAGGTCTCAGTTGTAGGGAAATGCGAGACAGGCTTCTTTAAGTGTTAGGAAAAGTGTTGGATTATAACTCCTCCTTGGAGTGAGGTCTCGGAGGAGGTGTAAAGCGATCAGGTTCCTGCTACCAGCTAGAAGGTATTAGAGGCAGGCTGTAGCAAATGCTCTGCTGACAGCTGGGATCTGGAGGATGCTGCAGTCTGCACTGTGCTAGAAGAAGAGGTCTCAGAATCAGGGATAGCAATAGACGTACAGCTGCAGCTCAATAAAGATGCTGGGTTGTCCCTGCGATGGCTGGCAGCACCACTTATGTGTCTGAGAGTTCCCAAAAACAGTCCCAAAGATTTTCTTTGGAAAAGCAGAAAAGGTCTACAACGTGTGTCTGCAGCAGACCAGCTGGGACACCTGAACACCTCAGCATTTCACACTGACCACACTGCTTGAATACAAACTGTCTCACACTGACATCAGGCAAAAAATGGTAATGACAGAAAAACAAAAAAAATGTGTATCAGGCTTTTCATTTTCTCACATGTTAGTTTGAGCATACAAAAGGTTTATATCTTTAATCTCTAGTGCCCAACTAACTTGACCAGGTGAAGATGTGGCTTGTATATTTCCCACTTACACAGACTTTTCTCCTTGAAGTGGGCTCTGAAAAACACATTGCTTCACAATGCAGAAGAATCATGGTTGACCACAGCACAGGTGGTGAAGGTCAGAAAGATCGCCCCCACTGGTCCTGTGGTTAGTTCCCAGAACACAGCAGTAAGCAGAAGCTTAACCTGGCCCTCCTCTTGGGTGAAAATTTCACATTATTGAAATATACAAAAGACACAAACACAGCTAACCATCAGCAATAACAAAAAAATCATCCAAAACAAAGCAGTGTGAAATTAATAGCACCAAGGATGTTGAGGTCCATATACCCATTCTATAAAAGCAAAAACTGCAGTACCTAGGCTAAAACTTAAACGTTATTCCAGTGTTAACTGATCGCGGTGCTAAGATTGCCTCCCGACACCGAGCAGGATTTTTTAACATAGAAGCTACCTGGAAGCTGTAACAATGCAAAAGTAAAAAAAATAGATGAACAGCTCAGTGGTTAGTACGAGACTGGTTATCATCACAGCACCATTCCCTTGAAGTCCATTCATTCTCTGGAGACAACAAGAATTTTGTTTTTGTCCTCAGTGGAAGAAAGACTGGACCTCTGTAAATCACTATTGAGCTTGAATTTCCAATAATACAAAAATATTCCCTTTGCAGAGAAATCGTTGCACATTTTACCACCAGAACAAAATTAGAGTAGGTAATACTTGTCATAGTGTGTAAGGCACATGTGTTAAGTGTTCCAGGAGATGAAGAGTAAACCGTGAAACTTCAGAATACATACTTCCTCGCAGGATTGTTTCTGTCAGTAGCTCCATAGCACAGGACCTGATTCTATGTACTGTCATCTGCCTGAATGGCCAGACTCCAGAGAGAGTTGCGTTTGCTTCACCAAAGGCAGAATTCAGGCCAAGGACCAAGAAATTTTGGTATGCACTTCCAGACACAACCTAAGCTTTAAGATAATTCAGCAGACAGGCCAACTGGCAGATGCACAGTTTTTACCATGTGGATTAGAGGTCATAGATGCATTTTACCAGTCTGCAGACATTAAAGGCTAGAGATTGGTATCAAATGAGGAAAATGAAAAAAATAAAAGAACAAACAACAACTCACAGTAAGGGTATTTTACCATGCTATCACTACTGGACTATTGTTGCTGAGTTGAATTCTAGATTTCCAGTTCAGCGATCCAGATGAACACCTGTCAAAATAATCACAGCTTTGCTTCTTCAGCATTGGCCTCTGAATTGCCTTCAAGGTCAAAATGGCATTATTGAGATTAGCACTTTGGCAATTACTTACACAAACAGCTGGATGTTCTTCAAATAGAAGTGGTGGTTCAGGAAAGAATACAAGACCTTTAGAGCAAATATTGTTGTTCAAAAAAAGTAATTATATTCAAAATATATAATCCATGACAGAACATTCTATTTTACTTCTGCCATGGGAAATAAAAAAAATATTGCATACACAGGGTGCACTCAAAATCTAGGTGGCCAAATTCTGCACTGAATCGAGAATTTTGCTGAAGTACCAACTGGAAATCTTATTTTCTGCCCACTGTAATCAGTAAGGTTTTTAGTATTATTATTATTTCACAGGCATTTGGATTTTATCTAACAAACCGTGCATCATTTGACCTACAATAAATAAATGTAATAAAGAAAAAAGTTACATGTCAACCATGTATATTCTCTTTTCCACACTGCATCAATTAGCACGACCAAAAGCGGCCACAACTACACCCAGTACTGATTGCGCTTCAAAGTTGGGTTTGTTTTTCGACAATACTGGATCATTTCAGGATCAAGGTTTAACCAGTTGTTTTGCAGAGAGTGTTCTATAGTTGGAGAAACCACTGCAGGAAGCAGCTGTTCACATCTTGCTGCCATGAACGTTGAGGTTGTACTTTTCTCAACCCGCTTTGGGAGAGGAGTCACTGTAACACTGGGTACAGTCAAGCTCCATTCCAGACATCGATCTGGACTACTAAGGACTGCATCCGTTTGACTTCTGACAAGTGGTTTTGTGTTCTCTTTCTTCTGACACATCAACCAAATGCACACAGAAATAACAGCAACAATGAGTAGCACAGACACCAGGACCAGGGGAATAATGATGTACCAAGGGTTGCTGTTTTCAGCTGCTTGCTCTCTGGGACTCCTGCCATTAAACTGGTTGGTGGTCTTAGTCCCCACGGATCCACTTGTTCCCATTGCCAGATTTAGCAATGGGCCTTCCTCATGTAGATTTCCCCAGCGATTCTGCCCTGGCCACAAGGTTGGTCCAGGATTCTGCAGTGCTACTGTGGGCTCTTCTTTCTGAGAAGAGGCTGGTGCTTCACCCTTTGAGGTAGTGTGAATCTTTAAAGTGGTCGTGCTGGTTATGGAAGGCACTTCAGCTGTAAAACCCTGCACAAGTGGAGGACTGTAAGGCACGATGGAGTACTGGAAATGGCCAACAGCAGGCTGCACAGCATCTGCCCTGAGTATAAATGTGAATGAGTCATTTAACAGATCAATGCCTGTCATATTCGTATCTATGTCTAGAAGCACAGTACCACTATCAATGTCAGCCTGGGTGAATGTCTGAATATCTTCAAACACTGCATCATTCACAAACCTTTTCTTTACAATCCTTCCATGAGACGGAGGCACTATCACCTCAAATCTAGGATCACTGTTTGTCAAATTAGCTAGCTCAGAAGCATCCAGGTCACTGCTTCTGAATTTATAAGCTGCTTGATTTGAAATCTGCATGTCAGGTACAACTTGTACTAAAGGCTTCACTGTAATGTTCAGCACTTGCCCTGTTAGATTGCCTTCTGCAGTGAAAAGCATGAACTCCAGTACTTCTTTGGATGCACTGAGATTAGTCAGGTGGTAAGACAGCTTTCCTGAGTACAAATCTGCCTGCTCAAATTTCGTAACCTGCTCATTTCCAATCATCAGGTGCCCATATTTGAGTGGCTGAGTTATTTCATACATGATATTAGTGCTTCTTCCATTTGTGACAGCTGAAAGCTGCACGTTAGTAATAGTGACAGATGTCTGGCCTTGTGGAAGTGCAACATCAGTAAGGTTGACCAGAACAAGAACAATTGGTATGACTTCAAGACTGAATAGCTTGTATAAAGGGCGATGTTTACCATCAGTCACGCTGAAATAAAACACCCCAGAAGATGAACTTCCATCCTGTACAAACCAAACTTTACCACTGTTGACATCAGCTTGTGTGAAATCCTTTATAGAGACACTGAGATTGCTTTTCATTGCTAAATAACCATTATTGGGGTTGCTAACAATGGTGTATTTGAGCTCAGCTGGGGCATTATCTAGGTCTTCAACTTTCAGATTCTCTGGCCCCAGCACTGACATATCTCCCTGCAGGACTTTCAGGTGCAGACTTTTAGTCTTCAATTCTGGAGCTTGGTCATTCACTGGAACAACAGTGATATTAAACATCTCCTCTAAAACTTCACTATGGGGCTTTGTTGCAGACTTGCTCTTTAGGTTTAACCAAACAGCAAAAGTGAAATTGTCATTAAGTGATTCAGAATTATCGTGTACATACACAATTCCAAATTTGTTCAGTATGTACTGGGAGAAGTTAGGTTTTTCTTTGGTAATGTTTCTTTCTCCAACAACAATCATGCCATGTTGGGGTAAAGATACAACTTGATACCAGACTTCATACATGGAGCGCTGTACCTCAGGTAGCTTAATCAATAGATTTGAAGCATCTAAATTTGTTTTGTTGATTAATACTCTACCTCCTTCCTGGACTGTGGCACCTAGCAGAAAGGAAAAGATAATCTTAGAAACTGACCATTTTGTAGTTGCAATATTTCAGAAATTAGATATCACACATTGACAATGCTCAGAAAAGTTTCTCCTTCATGGTATCCTTGATTTCCATATTACTACCACTATTTTTAAAATACAGTCACAAGTAAGAGACAAGATTTTATACTGATGGACACATTAGAATTAAAGAAATATCAGTATTTCAAAGCTTCTGACAGTGTTTTCACCTGCCATTATAGCAAAATGGAGAATACCCGCTACAGCAGTAGGAAGGATCAAACATAAATAGTAAATTTCATTTTTAAAGATTCAGTAATGCAGATTTCCAAGCTACTATCTACACTACATTCTGTGACAAAAGTATTCTGGCCATTTGTTACTCACAGATCCAAAACAATTCGGAACCCAAACAATACCTTTACCTGTATTTGCCAAAAGACAGCTGTTCTGATCATGCCTGGAAACTTCATAGGAAATGACAATATGGAACACTTGGAGGTCTAGAGCTGATGGTGGAGAGGAGACAGTAAACGTAAAGAAATCTTCTGCACTCCAGTCAGCTGACTCAGCATGTAAGTGCTCATAGATGATCACACCTTCATCCACCTGTTTCAGGTAAAGAAAAGCCGTAAGTGTACGAGGATAATCATTTTAAAAACAGAAGTGTAAGGAGAGAAAAGAAAATCTTAAGAACATTATTCAAGAGAGGTCTTTGTACCTCAGTCCATGCACAGTGTATATGTAAATTACATTGAAATATCTTGCATTCCTCTTAAGATGGATTTTCTTTTGCCAGATGGGCTTACTTGAAGGTAGGTGAAATGCTACTAAGGCACAAATGCTCAGTAAAGGCCTTACGTGAAGAACAGAGATACAGAACATTGAGAAACTCATCTCAAACTAGCAATAGTAATGGTGAACAAGAGCTCAGCTGGACTGTATCTTTAGTGAATCGGACTATCATGTGTCTAGGACTTTTTCTTGATAAGGATACCAGCAGGGCTGGACTCATTGTCCTGAAAAAAGTGTATTATAGACTGAAGGCTTGAGAGGGACCTTGATGAGATGTTTTATGGTGAATAGCAAAATATACTTGGCAAGAGATTATGGAAACTTGGCAAAAGATTATGGAAACCAGAAGGAGGTGCAGTGACCACTGACTCTCATTTATAACCAAAGAGCTGATGGGGTTGCATGGTGGAAAATTTCAACATCCCAGCAAGAAAGGGATTCCTAAGAGACAGGAAGGAACCTGGCTTGTCCTACACCTGGTTTCACTGACCTTGCAGATCATCATACCCAAGAGAATCCTATTAGTCCCACCATGAGGATTTAAGCTTCAAAGTACTTTAGTAAATCTTCAGATAAACACATATTTATACAATCACTTAGCTCTTTAGGCCCCACAGCAAAAAACAGTATTTTCAGAGTAGGATTCTCATCAGCTGGAACTACACCTGAGCTTTAAGATCAATACAACGAAACTACAATAGGATTCCTAATAACCACAAGACTAGAACACTTACTAAATCTCATCCAGCAAGTTCAGCATCTGGTCTGCTTGATAATTTGTTGACTGACCTAAAGAGAAGACAGCTTTACCTATTAAATCCTTGGCAACTTCCCAGGCAACTACAGACCTGGTTTGCATGTCTTAGTTTATAACTGCCAGAGAGATCCCTGTCTGAGATCGTGCCAGTTCTAAGTTTACTATTTGTAACATACTCTACATAGTTTACAAACACCCTGAAGGAACTAATTAGCACATGTTCCCATCACACATGCTTCAAAACTGTGAAAAAAGGAAAACAAACAAACAAAAAAAACCAGCTGCTATGATGGATTAAGCACTTTAGCACTACAGAATCTGAGCTGTGACTACAGAGTCATAATCTTGAATCTACTGCAACAGCTCCCACTGAGATCACTAGGGAAACTGGGCTTGCAGGGTCAGTTTTCTTAGCAGCCTCTACGTGGTTCAAACCATTCCATCTAATTGTATAAAAAATTCAGACTGATGTGATAAAATCCTATTAATACATGCTCATGTCCAGGTTTATGCTTTATTTAATTGTTCATGGCTATTACAGTACAAAACAAACAAAATTTATAATAAAAGGATCTGCTGGTTCAGGATAACTTTTAAAAGGATTCCGCTAGGACTTAAAGTTGGAGAAAGCAACTTTTTGTAACAAGAACAGGCACAACGTATGTTCTTAAAATTCAATGGCATTTACTATCAATCTTACTAGGGTTATTGTTCTTTTTTAAATTGCAAGCCCACGCTCATACCTAGGCTAAGAAGATAATGGAACTGGTGAAGATTTCTGTGTTTACCTCTGTAACAACTTGTAAGTATAATGAAGAAATTGCGGCTTGCTGCAAGATGAAAATACAATGTTCGTAATACTCATGTCATTTTCTCACCGATCTTTAACTTCATGTGACTATAACAAGCTACACAGTGAAACTTTATTTAGGATCTCTTTTCTCTTGGTTGGAATGGTATCCTAACTGTTCTTGACCAGAATAAATAGCAAGCTGCTTAGGATACCTTATTCTACCTGTAATAAGTGATTTAGCTCTGCTTGTTCAAAGTGAAAATGGCCAAGACAAATACCTCTGACAGAGAAGAAAACCACAGACATTATTACAGTTCAAATCCTTGCACAAGTTCAAATGAAAGTTACCTATACATTAGTAAGAATTAAAGCTACAGAGAATAAGTGGCATGTTCTGACATTCTACTGTCTGACAAACACATGTAAAGAAGCAAAAAGGGTAAAAAAGGGTAAAAAAAAAAAAAAAAACTTCAAAACCTTAGCTGAAAGATTTTTCCATCTGACATGCTTAACTCTTTCATCTAATGCTTATAAAAATCACACATTTTAGGAACAGAAGGGAACAGGGTCATTAACCAGTTAATCTCCCTCATAATGAAAGACAAAACTCAGCAACTATTGCAACATGACCAATAACATAATGGAACTTGAACACTGTGTTATGAGAAGCATTCTGTGTTCATCTTGATATATAAATTTCAAGTGGAGATTCATTCTACCACAGAACCTAACTAGGTTATTCCGAAGTTGATGATAACTAATAAAAATGTCAACCTTTTTCCAGGTTTTATTGGTCAAGTTTCAATTCCTGGCCAATAGATTTTCTTGTTCCTTCATATATTAAATCAAACAGCCACTTTTAAAATCTGTAAATGTAGATTAAGACCAAATTATCTCTTAATTTTTCCTCCAGCAAAGTCAGGATATTGAGCTCCTTTTATCTTGCCCATTTAACTTTTCTGAGAATAACTTACTGCACACAGAGCACACAGCTGTATTCTGATACTGCACACAGACACAAGTAATTTCTTTTCAGTTGCAAAGGAATGTTTTCCGTTAAGTTACATGAGCTGCCACATTTTAGTCATTCAAGTATGAGGCCCTGTATCACAGTTAAGATTCTTTAAACACTTAATATCACAGCCAATCAAGTCAATAAAAGTCCACTTGGGGACACTCATGAGGATTGCATACAGCTGAAATGAATCTGATACTTGGACTTTTCATAGAGCAAAAGGCTACTCCCTCTGCCAAAAACTAAAGGCTTCCAACCTTGGACTGCTGCTTAATGGCACCAGATCAGCTCTTCTTGAAAAATACTGTTACAAGCAAAACAGTGGAAATTGCCAAGACCCTGCTAGTATCCAAGCAGAGGGGAACAAAGGCTCCTCTTGCACTTATTACTAGATGCCAGATATTTAATGACACAGCAAGTCTGGGTGACTGCACTGACGGGTCACATATGCCTGGTTACTTAACAGATATAAGTTGATCAGACAACAAACAAGCAACTGAGATGTCCTTTGAAGTAACAATCTACTTCTGAACTGGTTATTATAAAGTAAATGCTTACCATAGATTGTGTAAAACTGAGGATTTCCTGAGTGGTGTTATCAGAATTTACTCTGATCAGCCTTCCAAGTTTTGGGGAAGCTACAATCACAAAAATTATAGTTCTGTTTCCTGCATTGGTCACATCATTGGTTACGGCTTTCAGATCGTGTCGTGAAATAGGATTCCTGGAACCTAAAAAATGTCAATTGTAAGCACCATAGATTTGCAACAGCAATTTTTCTCAAAAGGTATGTTTTGTTTGAACAACCCAACCTCTTATCTAGGTATTCTACTTAGAATTTTAATCACATTTTATAAGTTCAGCAGGCTTACCCTTTTTCTAGTTACCTTCTTGTTACAATTCTTCCACAGCTTTTTCAATCAAAAAGTCCATAAGTAGGATGTACCTTTGCTTTACAGCAATGAAAAAAGTGTAGTTCTCTTCAGCACATGTACTCGCTGAAGACTAGCTTCTGCTGAAACAACACAAAGTAGGGTGCAGAGCATGTATAAGAAGTCCTGTTCCTATATTATACGTCTAGAACTGAATTCAAACTCCAGCTGCAGTCACCATTGTTAGTGTTTTCAGAAATCCCAGTTGTCCAGAGAAGGCAGGGTGATTTGGAGGGGAGAAGCCCTAACACAGCAAAGATTCTAGTGAACACACGAACCAAACTCGATTATTACCAAAATCTTGAACCACTCTTTATTGATATGAAAGATGAATTTTATTAGACGAAGAACATCACATGACAGAAATAAAGGCCTGAACTGAAATAATCTATTATTAAGATGTACGGAGACTGAGGATCAACAAAACCCTTGTAATACATAGCACCACACTAACCAGTACCTTGTGGCTTAAATACTGTAAAGATTATAAAAAACATTCCGGCATTTAGGCAAACCAAGACAATTTTTGACATAGCTGTAACAAAACCAAACCTAGTAATTTCCTAAAAGATAAATGAAGTTTTATTTGGCTTCTTTTTGATCCACTGTTTCATGGTACACACTCAGCAAACTAAATCTCATGTTTAACGATACTTTTGGAGGAGCAATAGATTCCCATAATCCTATTCGCCCTGCCCTCACTTCTGCCTTCAGTTCTACATTTTGTTTTTTCTTGAGCAACAAGCTTTTTTAGGTATCAATACATAACTTCAGATACTAATAGTGTATATCCTTGAAGTCTGAATTATCAATCAACTTCAATAACAGATAACATTTATATAGGAATAACACAAAATAACATCTTCCTGCTATAATATTCAGAAGAAAAAAATTGGTAAGCAAATTGAAGAATGGGGATGTTTTGCAAGCCATTATTAACATCAGGATGCTGCCTGTGGACATGTAGTTCTGCATGGTTCAAACCACACCTACTTTGAAACAGAGTTGTTATAATTAAATGACATCTTCTGGCTCTGTCTGTTTTCCCCTTCTTCATGCCTCTCTGCATCAATACAGCTACGAAAAGCAAAGCAGACCCTGAGGTCTACAAAAATTCTCACACACCGTATCTAATCAAGAAGTCTTCCTCTTCTTCCTCTCTTTTATTTTGCCTTTTTTCATGATAACGAGACAGGGAAGCACAACCTTGTGCTTTGCGTACAGCAGATGTGGTCAGGAATGTACAAATGAGAGCATTATTTAATCAGACTACGTTTGTCTGCACACATAGTTACTTCTTAATAACCTTCTACTCCTGTAAATTGGGCCTCATTGCCTTAACAGAGTAGACAGAGTAACTCAATCACGGTCACACTGTAGTGATGGAAGCTACTGCTCCAATTTTTCACAGCCATAGCTGGTTATCACACCACCACCATCACAGTGCAGGGAGAATGGGGACAGAGGGTGTGTGCCACAGAGCCCCTGTTTGTTGCTAATAGACATGATCTCACTAACTGCACAGTACAGGCTGAAATACAGCCTAGGGCCACAGACAATAAAGTCTCTCACGACTTCCTACAAAATGGGATCCTCCTCTGAACATAACCTTCTCCTTCACCCACTTCTGTCCTGAGACTCAAGAACCTTTCCCAGCACTCCAGTAGTTCTGCTCTGGTCTGATACCACACCAGAGAGAGGAAGGTTAATTGCCAGTTAGCAGACTGGGTGAAGGTAACAGAAGGGAGAACACTGGCTTCTTGTTCCCAAAGATAGAGATTGCAAAACCAACCCCACCCAACACAGCAGAAAGGAACAGAGATGTGGAGGAAGACACATGGTGGGGCACTGGAACAGGCTCCCCAGGGAGGTGTCACAGCCCCAAGCCTGACAGTGTTCAAGAAGAGACTGGACAACAGGGACAGGAGTTGGACTTGATGATTCTTATGGGTCCTTTCCAACTCAGGACATTCAATGTTTCTGTGACAAAGATGGGTGATGTAGATTAGGGCCAAGCTAATCTATAGAAGTAGAATGCACCAGCATAAGGCCACCATTGGTACTTAATAATTCTGGCATCCATTTTTACTTCCTGTCTTGAAGATTTGGAAAGAGATTTGTCATGAGCATTCTGCATATAATTGCTGAACGTATCATCTCACCTAGTGGCAGCTTAGACAGCTCTGCTTCTGAATACCTACAAGTCAGGCTGCCTCTCCTTCCCAAAGCACAACCAGCTCATTTCTTCTCTGAGCAATTGCTTCCCTGAAGAGAGCTCATATTCTAGATATCTAGCATAGATAAGAAAAAACTCATATCTAGTAGCCAATTTACTGAGTATGATGAATAAAAGGGGAAAAAAAAATCATAAATATATGTATAAACAAATCTGGTATGCCCAACACAAAAGAAGACAGCGGTACATATTCTTATAAAATTGCAAAACAATATCCTTGAGAGAATAGTCTACACCCAGTCATGAAGACATGGCAAATTCTTCACATTCAATTTTTACTTCCCTAGAGAGATGACTCTTCAAGCTGCCTCAAAATTAACTTTTCCTGCAGTGTTATAAAATATAACAGGACACTGGCTACCGGTTTTATGTGTATTAACCATTCGGCACCGTCATTGTTGTAAGTCATTTCATGATAAGCAAGTACAGCTGAAATCCATACAGCTCCAGAAAGTCTTTTAAAAGTATCAAAAAGATAACAGGTGAAAAAACTAGTAATACTTTTTAACACCAGAAAGGAATTTCACTAACCCAAAGTAAGTGAGAATTGAGGAAAAACTGAAGCTTTAGACGAATACAGATTGCAGTGCTGAAAGAAATATTGTGTTTTGCAAACTGCAGAACTGATGCAGAGTCTAGAGCAAGGGTGTCAAACTCGTTTTCACCAGTGGCCACATCAGCCTCGCAGTTGCCTTCAAAGAGCTGAATGTAATTTTAGACTGTATAAATGAAACTACTCCTACATTTCCTGAGTGGTATTGTCAGAATTTACTCTGCTCAGCCTTCCAAGTTTTGGGGAAGTTACAGTCACAAAAATTACAGTTGTAACTACTCCTACATTTATACAGTCCTAAAATTATTTTTGACCTTTTGAAGGCAGCTGTGAGGCTGGTGTGGCCCCCAGTGAAAATGAGTTTGACACCCCTGGCCTATAGACTTTGCCTTCTATGGAAGTACCAGACATACTTTTCTTACAATCATCTCTGCTTTAAGATGAATTCCTGTAAATCCTTGTGCCTGGGGCGACCTTACACACCAAAATTGCAGATTCATAAGCTTTGTAAGTGGATTTATGTGAATTCCATTTATATCAATTGAATTAGAACATCATGCAGCTACAATCTCATTTTTTGTTGCCTGTGCTTACATGGCTTTTGTTGCAAGTCTTTGTTTATGCAGCTTATATTCAGGAAGTTTAAGAAACTAAAGCGCTCCTCTTCTGTATCAACTTAATAAATCAAGGTACAGATTAATACCTACAGTGCTTTACCAGTTCTCAATCTCTCTCTGATTTTACAGATCACGTTCAGAGCAAAAAGAATGTAGTGCAAACAGAAGTGTGATGCAAGACATTGCTAAGAGAAGAGTAACCTTTATTTCTCCTTTAATCCTGCAATTAATGTTAGATTACTACTCAATAAGGGATTACTCTTGCCAATGCAAAGCAGTAAATGGCTCTGGTCAGACCCTCTTAACACATGAACTCCTGCAGGAGTAGCATTTCATTAAAAAAAAATACTCAGCTGCTGATCCAACTAGTTCCAAATGCACAATATGAATCAAAGTTTTTCAGTCTTTCTGATTCACCAGTGAGTCTGTGCTGTTCTCCATAACTCAGCTCAAACAAGAAAGAGAACTAGTGATCTGGCCAGCCTACACATGCTATTCAGCATCCCATGGGCACAAGCTTCTCTCTACTTCTACCAGGCAAAATCACAGCTAAGACACCTCTAAATGCAATATAATATTGAGCTTTTAAACAAATCTGAATGGAGAATGTTCAGCATCTTGGCAGGCAGTATTATTGTCACACTGTACTTATCTATTCCACTGCCAAATTCCATTAGTCCAAGCACAGGCACATACTAAAAAGTTGAAGATTACAAAACAATAAAGCAGTATGTCGTTTGAGAAAACATAACCGTTCTTTTAAAAATCAGATTGAACAATGTTCCCAGGTACCATTATCTACAGTTTAGCCGGCTAGATATCTGACAAATAACCGTATATTCTGCTTTCAAGTGGATGAAATCATGTTAACCTCTAAAAACAGACCTGGAAAGACTTGAAGTCCTTTGTTCACTTCAAGGCTAATGACGAGCGTCTGAGCTGTGATGCTAAATATCTGTTGAGGTGAAAAGTTCAAACCATCTGTTACCTGAAAGTTGAATCCTCCAGACATTGTTCCTGTAGAAAATTAAAATGTAAATTTATTCTTGTATTATTGTATTTGTCATCCAAAACATACAAACACACATCAGGCACTTTTTGCTCTTGGCTGCAGTGAGATATATCTAAAATCATTCTGAAGCATTTTTTTACCAGTACCTTTGTATCTTAAATAAATTAATAATGCAGAGAGCACCTTTCCAGTGAAGAACAACTGGTTGTTTCTTACAATGAAGGCCAGACATCCCTTAGAGGTAAATCAGTAGAGTGTCCCCTTTCTTTCTTTCTTTATTCACTGACCCCAGCAGAGCTGAAAACAAATTAAACTTAGGGACACAATGACTCCCAGATTTCCTAATCCCTTCATATCTTAGGAGCCACTGAAGCACTTGAGCAGTCACATTTTGACAAAGAGGAATTTGGGGAGAAAAATAACTAGAATATTCTCTTTCATTTTGATTTATTTAAAGGATTTGATCAGCTCTCGGGTTGTTTCCTTTGCCTCTTTGCTTTGTTTCAGCTTTGCTGAAGAGCCTATGTTGCCACAGCTTAAACTATTTCAGAGGTTACGTGTACTCATAATAAATGCACATTTTTTTCTTTAATCTTAGGACCTGTATGTACTTTGGCACAAGCGATAGTAAAATGCCTCCAGGAGCCTGAGTGGATTCCTGCAAAAATACATCTCTTGGAACTGACTTACTGAGGTGTACAGAGCTTCCCAAATCTTGTTTTAGGGAGAGGCCCAACAGATTGTTTAATTAGGTAGAAAGAATGAAAAATTGAAACATTAACTGCTACAAACAGTTTCCATTACTCTTCTACTTGCTTTGCTCAATTTAGCCAAGAGATCTTGCTACATGAATTTATATCCTGGAAGTGCCACATACTTTCACTTAAAGATCAACACTCCTTCCCAACTATAAATTAACATCAGAAGAATCAAAAGTGGGTTCTGAGATTACAGTTAACAACTACCCAAGGCGATGCTCTTATATCCAGCCAGGCACTGAAGCAGCTCGTGAACATCAAGTCATATTGTTGTTATTGTAAAAACTTTTATTCTCTGATGTTTTCTCTTGACCAAAAAAAAAAAAAAAAAAAAAAAAGCAGAAGTAGTTGTGCATTTTAAAAAGGCATCTAGGCATCTGGTATTTGCCTCAGCTTGGGAAAAAAAGTCTTAACTAAGCCTTACTTGCTTACTTGCTTTTTTGGCTAATGCAGGTCAACTGTCCAATTGACACAGCCATTTGTCAATATCAGAGTCAAGAACAGAACTAAATCCTGAAGTGCTGTTTGGGTGGAGAATTATTTCATCGCAATTTGTTTTTAAAGGCACATTTGATCAGAGGTGATAAAATGGACACCAGAAAGAAGATTGTAAAAACTACACTGAAAAGACACAGAACTGTTGGTTCAATTCAATACTGCCCTAAGGAAAACAGCGGCAGGGTTTAAGGGCAGACCCTATATTGCTGAAGCAGGATGAGAGCAACCTGGAGTGAAGAGAGGGTAGAACAGGGAAGTAATTCTCACACAGGAAAAGAAGCACAGAAAAGGAAAGGTATGTTCTGGTTCTGTGTTCCTGCTAGTGACAGAACAGTTGGGGATTACAGAAGAAACAAACACAAAACTTAAGGGGAAAACATGAGAACAAAGAAGGAGATTTGCAACTAACAGCACAGAACAAGCAGCATAATGGAATTCACAAGTCTGAGCAAAGATGAAGAGAAAATTTTATGAAGTTTAAGGTTGGAGGCATATAAGCAAAGTACGGTAGTACTTTATTTGGCAGAACAAAATACCCGGAGGATGGAGAGTCACTGCCATGTAGAGATGTAAAAGATCTGTGGTGCCATGGGAAGTAGCCAGGGAATGAAGAGCTGCCTCAGCCAAGAAGATGCTACTCTTCCCCTTGGAAAGGGTTAGAGCGAACAGGAGGAGCAGATGCCAGGCTTTGGAGAACACGAAGTGAGGGTGCTTCCTAGCATGAGCCAAAGAAGCCAGCACACGTTAGAAGACGGAAGACAAGCAACAGAGCAGCTGAAGACAAAAGCAGTAAGAAGTTGAATGACAGCAACAAGAAAAGGCCCCAGAACGAGGAGAGAAGATGAGAGTAACAAGTACACTCCTAGTAGTCCAAGATAAAGGAGGAAAGAAAAACATAGACTGAGAAAGGAGAAGCACCAAAATGTCCAGAGTACTTTCTGAAACACTGGAGGCCATGAAGCTGAGCAGATGGCAGAGCTGGAGCAGCTGCAAGAGCTGACACATGACCTGGGCGATTTTACATTTCAAATTTACGGTGCAACCCACACTCTAACTCATTGGAAAATGAAATTTGCTATTCGTTTTACTTTTAAATAATCAAGATTCACTTCCTAAGGCCACAGATGTGCATTTGCCCTTTCTGGAACACAGATTGGATTCATTTCCTCACACTGAGACTACCAACATCCTACCACCATAGGGGTTTTTACATGTCAAAGTCTCCGTTGGAACAAGATAAACAGCTTGGCTCACTTTTGCCATGCTCTTGACCTTTCACTTCCTGACCAAATTATTTCAGCAGAATGCTTACAGTTCACTGGCAGCTGCTTGTAGAGCAATTTCAGCAACACATGCACATTTCAGCACTCTGCACGACAGTGCATTGGAGTCAAGAGCATTTCAGCCTGCACCAAGCCTCATAAAGACACAGCACAGGTCTGGAGTGACTGCTGCACCCAAGGGAGCACTGGAAATAATTTCAGGCTACCTCGGGGCTGCCAAGAGAGTGCTGTACCTCTTCCATCTCCTTCCCTAAAACTGGTGTATGCCTTCTTTAGCACCCCCTTTCTTCTTTCAGCTGAGGTAACATGATCATAGAGCTGAAGAAGGAGAAAAGCAGCTATCACCCCATAAAAGTCTCACCTTGTCTGCTGGCTGGAACCCCACTGGGATCTTCATTCCTGCGGTTTCCCAGCCCTGCCATTCAAGGATGAATGAAGCTGCCCTAACTTCTTTTTTTTATTGCCCACACATTCTCCCTGTAGCATCAGCACAAATAACCCAACCCAATCTCTAGCTCTGGCCACTGGCAGAAAAGAGTCAACGGTTAAAACTGAATTCCTTCACGGCCAGAAACAGACACTGATATCACCCAGATGACACATAACTTCATTGCCCAGAGCTGCTCAGGAACATGACACTGTGGCAGGTTCTGCACTCTACCAACAGAGAAAGGCTTCAGGAGATTCTCAATTACGAGGATCAAAAAAATGGATTTCTTATCTCTGAAAGCTGCAAGGCAACATTCCCCTAAAGTAAACCTGCATTCAGAAAGACGGCTGCTACCTACTGAACCATTGGTACACCAAGGTTTCTTGATGAGCACACATTTAAGTACTCATCAGACCCCTTCCTGTTTAGTTTATGAGATCATGTATCACATAACCAGTGCTATGAGATTTTTGTGACACTACAAGGAGATCTTAAAAGGATTACAAACACAAATATACTGAATAGGAGCAGTATTTTGGTAACAGAGGTGGTATTTTTTAAACCACATACCATTGTGTACAAATACCAGCTGCCCTTCAATTATATGAGCCTGGGTAAAACTAAGGATACTCTTGCTTGGAGAAGACTTCAGAGCCAAATGCCCATTGCTAGGTGGAGTAATGGAATATACCAGTTCTGATGGTGATGAGTCCTTGTCTTCTGCACAGAGGTCATCAATAGTTATTTCTGTGACTGAACCCTCCCAGACCTAGAAAAGCAAAAATTTAAAAAAAAAAAAAAAAAAAATAGTAACCATAAAGAAAATGCATAAAAAAGAAAATCGGGGCATGTGGGGGAAACCTTCAAAGAAAAAGAAAGAATAAAGATTTTTGCTGAGCAACACCAGCAGCTATGACAAGTTTCCTTACTGTCTGTTCAAAGCTCTGATCATGGCCTGGAATAGTTAATGTTGGTAAATGGTTTTCAAAAAAACAAGACCACCAAATAATACAAGCAAACACACCCTACATCAGTTTGAGTTTTAGATAACTGCAGCACAAGGACTCTATTTGTCAGACTCCATCCAAACTCTTACAAACATAACAAAATTGTACTTTGATAACTGAGTCAAGGAGCTCCTTTCCAACACATACACATGAATATTAGTGTCATGTACTTCACAGCAGGAGAGGCATTCAATATGCTCAACTTTCACCAGCAGAAAAGAAAAAAGAAAAACAGCATGGACACAGCATAATCCCTAATACAAATTGAAAACTTCTTGTAGCTGCATTATTTCCTTCTAGTAACACACACTAAAGGTCCTTTTTTAGTGCACCAAACAACCCACAGAGATGCTCAGTCCAGAGGGACATGAAGGAATCAACACCTCCAACAGCTGCTTAGCACTTTGCAAGGTCATGCTTCCAGACAAAATAGATAACTAGCATATGGAAAAACAGTGTAAAACCCATTTCTTAATTTTATTAAACAATAGAAAACCCATTACTTAATTTTAGTAAATCTAAATGCCTTTTTTTAAAGCTTAAGATATGTTCAAACTGTAAGAGCCTCCTTTCAAGCAGAAAAGACGGCTATCTGAGGTTCATCCATATCTCACTGGATAATTTATTGTTAGGAAACTGTAAGCAACAGCCTATTTACTCTTCATCTTTCTTGTATTTATTTGCAATTACAGAAAAAAGTACTAACAAAGAACAAACAATACATATTTATTTCAACACAAAATTAAATTCCTAAATAGCCCAAACATCAATACCAATTCTTTCCATGCAGAGTTCATATAGTGTACAACCTTAAGAACCTGACCCTTTAAAAACTTTAGCTGAAGCTTCAAAACTCATACTGCATCATCCCTCCCTGACCTGTACCAAGTCTCAATAGACTTAACAAATACCTGGTAACAACATCACACCAAATGGTTGAAGAAGAAACATGATTCTTGACAAAGGGCATTTTACCTCTGCCAAAACCAAAAATCAGCAATCACAGATTTTTCCTTAAGTATTAATTTTACTTTTTAATAAAAATCATGGAAGAAAACTTTTTAAGCCACTGGGATTTTTGCCATGACATTTCAATAGAGGAAAGACTTCAGACTACATTGTGTCACAAAATATGTGCCATGGTAAAAGAGATACTAAAATGAAACTACATGTGTTTTCTAATTAGAAAAAAAGCTTGAAAAATAAGCTTGTGTTATATTTTATAATAGAAAATATCCTGCAAACAGGAAATAGCTATTTTCTCCCTTGAAATATGTATCAAAGTTCAATAAAAGATGTTACCTATGAAAGCATAGGATGATAACTAATAACAGAAGCTGACTTACTGAGCAGTACCAAACAAGCACATCAGTGTCACTGGTTTGGTACCGAGACCCTTTAACTCATCTCAGTAGCACTTGATTCAGATTATCCTACAGAGAAAATAAAAGGTCACAGACAGAATACGCCAAAAAAAAAAAAAAAAAAAAGACAGAACAATGCAAACATGTTACTACAAATGACTCTTAAAATGTCATGAAGTTTTGAAATTGTTTCTCTTACTACAGGAAAAAATAAGCTTTTTTGTCCATAAAGCCAATGTTCATTTCTGTTGTTCCAGCACAGTAACACACAATACTTTTGTAAAGTACTGTATGTGCTGAGTTACTTCATGACCTGCAAAAGGATCCTTGAAGAGTGAAAGGAGATCCAAGAGCTGAAAAGGGCTGCAGGGGAGCAGACACCCAGAATATGGTAAACAACTGTATTAAGTGGCTTATTTTCCACATCTGGAATCAAGTCCTCCTTGAGGAGTGCCATGAAAACTGTATCTGAACTTTCACGATGTAGCATTACGGTAATTTTCTATGTGCCTAACACACTACACAGACATGGTCAGAAAGAAGATTCATGACCCTGCCCACTGGGCAGTAATCCATTCTGCTCTACTTACAGCATTCAGCTTATCAGCATCTCCTTGAATGCCACATATCCTACCAAACATTCTATATTCGCAGCCATTTTAACACTCTGGTAAGTGATTTAAAGGGGAAAAAAAAAAGTGTTTGAATTTGTTTTTTAAAAATCTAATTCTAGGAAAATATTGCCCTCTTGTGGTGACAAGAGGATATGGTCATTTCACAGCATCACTACCCATAAATATATTTAAGCACATACATAAATGCAGCAAATAATGCCAGGATAGCGATTTCCTTAAAAATATTCTATTTTCCTTCCTTATTCCCACCCCATTAAAAATGACTATAGAATCTATGGAAATTTCAGGAAATTATATGTAAAATGCTGTATCATTTTCACAACCTTGATGGTGTTCATAACCTTGATAGTAACAGACAAGATTGTTTGAAGACGGGATGTTCTGGGTGCCTCGGAAGTGAGGGAGCTGGAGTTGAAGGAGTCATTCAGCATCTGTGCACATGCTCAACAGTTTCCTGCATTTGGCCAGAAGCCCC
Source organism: Patagioenas fasciata (assembly GCF_037038585.1). Taxonomy (NCBI): domain Eukaryota; kingdom Metazoa; phylum Chordata; class Aves; order Columbiformes; family Columbidae; genus Patagioenas; species Patagioenas fasciata. Next base: position 58,710,703 of record NC_092560.1, on the reverse strand, counting down.
ATGACAAAGGCCAAAATTCACTTTCATATATCCACACCAGCATCACTGGCCAAATAATGCAGCTTTTCACAGAAGCTATTTCTCAGCAGCAGATGCCAAAAGCTAACCTATTTATTATTTGTTTAGCAGTTCTTTCTTACTGTTTATACTGAGACCTGCAAAATTTCTGAGTGCTGAACTTCAGTCAACTGAAATGGTCCTACTGGACCTCAGTTTTCACAGTATTGGTCCCTCATTTTATACTTTTTCACATTTTGTACATTTCCAAGCTTTCAAAAGATATAAAAAAGCTACTGCCTTCTTAAAACAACAGACAGTTTATTACTCAACATTCACTACTAGCAATGTCCTTGGGGAGCATATACTGCTTGGCCAGATTATGGTGCCAGCAAGTATCAACCTACACACGAATGCCTGCTTCACCTCAATATTTAGCAACACTAAGGAAAATTCATTTTCTACCACCTACTTGGAATGTTCAAGTTTGCTTTGAAGAAGGATAATCTCAGTGTATTCCTCGCAGTACAGAACTTGACCCCCAGCTTTGTTTTAGTCTGCGCACAAATCCAACATCTGTGTGCATATTAGTACCCACTTACGACAAAAATAAAAGTTATTTCTCATCAGTATCTTATGCATGACCAGCAAAGCTACAGGTACAAAGGCAGCATCCTGGTTCTGAGTATGCAACCTGCGTCTCCAGCAGAGAGGACCAACTTTGACTAGGTTAAGCTCTGTTATCATTGCTCTTCAGAAGCCTAGACTTACAGATATTTTTAGAAAAATCTATATGCTGTACTGCAGTGGACTGCACAACCTCTGTTCTGTTAACAGATTGAAGTTCAATGCCAGCAATGCACCAGAAGGGAAGCACTGAAAAACTGACTGGACATATACCTCTCTCATCTGTGAACAGACAAACATTACTATGTGCTGTGCTGATGTCTGTAGACTATCACTGTGACTACTTTAAGCAGTGAATTGTACCACCAGGGAAACTGTACCACCCAAATGCCTTCGAAGTGAGTCCACCCTTCTGCCAGCAATCTCTGCCCAGAGCAGAGTATCTTGTGTTGTGGGTATCTACAGATTGGCACAGATTACCTGCTGTCACTGCAAAGCTACACAATACTACCACTATTACTGTTAAAAAATTATGTCTTTTCTTATATGAAAAGGCTAAATACACAACAAAAGGTTACGATCATCTTTACAGTAACCCATTCTCCCTCTGCAGTGCACAAATAAACACGTAAAACTACATGCCTGGTTTAGCTGCCATCTATTTGTAAACTGCATCACACAGCACTGGGGATGACGTAGTCCCAAAACACCCTAACTTCTTTCAAACCTATTCCTAAATATCTCCTCTGTCTTGGTGCCTCTCAGCTGGTTTAATGTGACCACAGGTTCATTAGCTGACCCATTTCCACTTTATTCTGCTTTTCAGAATCACCTAATTTGTTTTTACTCATCAGATCTCAGACTGGAAGCCTTTTGGCTTACATGGGCACAGTGTCCATAATAAATTTGTTCTGGTTACTGAGTGACATAACACAAAAAATAATCAATCTTATAAATAAATAAATCTGGAAAAGTACTGAAACTGAAGTGACAGTAGTGACCTTTTTAAAAGATCAAGAGATCAAAAAGACAAGTATGATTATTAAGAGCAAAAGGCAGCATCAGTCAACAATTTTGCCATTTTCTTGAGGAACTGGGGCAGGAGGCAGATTTAGAAACAAGTCAGCATGTCTTTTTTTTAGCTCATAGTATCACACAGCAATAGCTTCAGTGTCTGCACTAATACTTTTACGGCCTCTAGCAGCCTAGATTTTCACAGATTGCATTCTATTAGTCTTATCAGGAACTTTTAAAGACAAGAACATTCCTGTTTGTGTCAGAAATACCCAACACATACCCAATTCTCTAATGAAGTGCCAGTGAGAATGCTGCTCTCTTCTCTTGTCCAGTCCCACTGGGGATCCAGAGAGCAGCAGGCAGCAGAATGCACCTCAACAGGTCTGAACCTTCGGCACCCTTAACAGCAAGAGGCACAGGGTGCGAAGGCAGCGCAAAGACAACAGCAAGATGTTTGCACCTTCATCATCACTAACTACTCCTGGTACTTTTCTAAGCTATGGTGTTTGTTAACAGCCCTCAGGACAACTTAGCAAACACCACCAGAACACAACAAAGATCCAGGTGCAAGCCATCCCACCTACAAGCCTGCTGTCAGTCCAAGAGACTTCATGTATCTTTAAGATTAAAAGAAAGCTCAGTCAGCCTTCTAGATAAATTTTACATTGCAACAGCAGAAAACGTTCTTCATGATGACTAGAATCTCCCATAATGCACATTACTCATGCATTGGCTCCCTTCATTTACACTAATTTATTTTAAATCCCAGAACCACTGTTTATTATATTGACTAGCCCACCAGATACAAACCTAGTACTCTGTTAATGAAGATGCATTAAATGGTAGCAGGTTAGAAATAACTTGAACATTTCAAAATGTTGACAAACATACCCGAAGAACTCTGTTAACTTTTATAACAGGAGCTTCATCATTTACTGCAGTAACTGTTACAAATAGAGTTCGGGGCAAGCTTTGTTTCCACAATTCCGTGTTATTTACTATCACGGTAAAATTGTCCATCAGCTCCTCGCTGTCATCATGAACATAGTAGATTAACCCTTGTTCCACCTGAAAAATATAACAACCTGAAAAATTAAAGAGGCTAAAATAAAATAAATACTACATTTAAAAAAATCAAGTCTGATCATGCTCTTCTGTATTTACTGCCTCCACGTTTTATGACTTTTAAGACTTCATTTATGCTCACATCTGATCTGTACCTCTATATTTGTTCTGTTCATAACAGAAAATTTTACACCTCATCTGTCTATTCCTCTAGCCAGAATATCTTAACTTGCCAGTCTTGGCATTCCCTCTTCCCCTGAAGGGAAAATGGAAAATACAGTCCCACTATATTTACCACAATGTTTTCTGGAATCTATAAACTGAACATAATATTAGTAGATGGTGACTTACGATACAGGTTTGCTTCTTAGAGCTAAAAGACCAAAAATTAGCTTATTATGCACATACTGGTTCTCTGTGAGCGAAGACACAACACCACCAAATTGTCCCACTGCAGGCAAAAATTAGCTTTTAGCAGTACAAAGAATTGATTGTGACTATAGCAAAGCAGATGTAAATGCATTACCTGTTTTCTGGTAAATGTGGTTAACTTTATTCCAGGAACATGAGAGTTTTCAACATATCCATGCTTTGGCTGCTCAATTAAAATAAATTCACAGCTGAGTCCTGCAAAACGTTCACTAGAAATTTTTAGATAGTCTTCCACCAGGGCTTTCGAACCCCCTTCAATTACTGTGAAGTTCTGTACTTCCAGTGGAATCATTTTGGGGATGATGTCTACAGAGATCTCTATTCCGCTCACTGTTCGGACACCATTGGTTACATCCAGAGAAAAACGATCATCTAGTTGGTCAGAAATTGTCTGCATGTACTGAACTTTGCCCTCATCAACATCTTGCTGTGTGAAGCTCAAAACTGGCCTTTGGTCAGCACCAAGACAACTTTCTTCTGAGGAAAACTTCCGAATGTATCCGTGGACTGGAATCTGTCTTACTGTGAATACAATCTCAGATGGAGGACTGTTTTCATGAACAACCTTAAATTTAAAAATAGATCCCAAAGTTACTTCAACAGAAATGGGAGAAATTCTGTAATTATCTTCTGAATTTTTCACTTTTAACCCAGTCTACCTAATTAATTGGCATTCTTTACTTGGCTTACACATTTTATCTGAAAACTCCTAATACAATACAATACAGTACCTAAGTAGACATGTATTAAACAAACATGGCATGCGAGTGTTTCATAACCCCACAAAATACATATTTTGTAAATTTTGAAAAGAAATACACTGCAGAATTAACTAGTAGCCTAAGAACTGTAGATCCCTGCCTGAAACAAGGATTTGGGCAGAACCAACATGTGCTGCCTGAGCCCCCTCGCAGTGATTACTGAAAGGCTACACACAAACAATGGGGAGGAAAATATTAAACAAAGAGAAATTATATCATGTCTGTGACTTTATGTTTTTAAAATTTTGGATGCAAACCTCAGTGTTAACTGGGCAAACTCCAAACTGAATGAAAAAAGCCCTTTCTTCCTTGGCATTTATGAACAGGTCGACTAAGAATGATTCATGAAGTACAAACAATTGTCATAACTGAAGTGCAGCATCTCCTAATCTTCACTTTCTCAAGCACAAACATAATGGAGTCAAAGACTCTGGGCAGTTTTTTTCTTTAACATAACTAATTTTCCTTAATAGAAATGGAAACTTGCTACTGTTAGTCTCTCCAGAATTATGCCATCCAGAATGCAGTCATGTTAGTGAAAACCAACAGGAGTTAAATAATACAGAGAGACTAAATGTATTGCAATGGCTGAGAAAGTACTGAAGAAAATTTGCTACAAGACAGAAGAAATGGACAATGCAGTTAACTTACCTGCAGTTTCCCTTTACTGATTTTAACTGGTTTTCCTTCTTCAACTAAGAGATTGTTTTTGTTCACAATCCTTGGTGGCCACCGATGACTTTCCAAATATACACGAACATGCACTCCAGCATCCAAATGGACATCTCTAGCATGGACTGTAAAGTTAAATGTGTCAATAAGGTTGTTGCTGTCATCATGCCTGTACGTCACATGCCCCTTTGTCAGATCAAGTTGAGTAAAGGAATCCATCAACAGATTATTTACATATATTCTTCCATGTTTGGGGAAAGAGAATATCTCATATGTAATCTCATGATCATTTCTGATGTCTTGGTTTGTAACAGCACTTAGGTTAGCTGTTGTAACAGTTTCTTCTTTTCCTTTTTGAACCAATAAGCCCGTATTATTTGCCAAACTAACATAAGCATCAGTGGCATTAACTTCTACAAGCAAAGAAGTATAGTGTTTGCCATCTGTCACAAAGAGCACAAAACGCCCAAAATCTGCACCATGGTGTATGAACAGGACTTGCTTTTGCTCCAGGTCTGCTTGTTTGAACTGGTAGAGTCTGTGCAAAGTATCACTTGTTAGCACCAAGTCCCCATTGGAAATACCATGTCTAGTATACAGTAACTGTCCGTCATCAAAATCAGCATCAGGATCATGATAGCAAAGATCTGCCAATGTTAATAATCGCTGCCCATTTCTCACTATGTTAAATGTTTTATCAATTACACGTACTGGTTTCTCATCATTCTTCAGCTGGACAGAAATGTTGAATCTAATTTCTACTGACAAAGGTTCCACTTCTTGATCAAAGTCTGCCCACTTTCCTGATTCTTTACTAGAAGCTCTGACAAGAAAATCGTCAAACACTGTCTCAGAATCGTCATGCACATACATAAGGCGTTTATCAATTATATCTTTGTTAGTGAAAGTGGTGAGATTGTCATTATTCTCAAATGAGCCTGAAAAATTAATGAGTTTTAATTTCCCATGCTTAGGAAACTGTACAACTTTATACTGGAAAGTTTCGTTATTTGGTGTATGCACAAACAATTTTGTGCTCGTTATTAACTCTCCTTCACCTTCAGTAACAGTAAGGCCATTGTTAGTCAAAATAATGTTTCTGAAATCTGATTTGATGTAGACCTCAAAGTTGTATAAATTTGATTCCAGGTACTTTGTATAAATGATGAATCTAAATGAATCACGGTTGTCTTCATGGAGTCTACTGATTAATTCATATGCCACTTTTTTATAGGTAATATCTTTCTGGCTAAAGACTGAATCTTTTTTCAAAGGCTGGCCATTAAGTAGTATTTGTCCATGCATTGGTAGGGACAGCAACTTAAAATGAAGCTCATCTTCAGGAATTTCTAGATCCACAATCACAGCAAAAAGATTATCTGAACTCAAGTACTTCTTTTTTGATTTTTCAATTTCTAAAGGCACATGTTTCAATAAATTGTACCTTAACCACTTCACTTTGATTGGAAATGTGTGCTCTTCACTGATTTTGTTTCCTATGACAACTTTGAATTTAAATTGGTCAGTAACATTTTCCAGCTGAATTTCTTTAAAAGTGCTACAGTATCTCACACGGTTGCGCTGAACAGAGCGTTGAGAAAAAGAGCTGACGCTCTTCCATTCCCCCCTTGAATGCTGCCTTTGGACTTCCCCAAACTGGGGTGGCTCTGTGATCTCGTACCGTATCTCCAGCTCCTGGAGGCTGGCATTTGTTTCAACTGCCAGATGCCTAGGTGTGATCAGAGCTGTAACACCTTGGAGTAGTTTTATTCCTGAGTTGTTGACAACTCTGTAATCCAAAGGAACTGCTATGACACGTAACACAACAGTGTTGCTCACTTTCTCACCATCACTCGCCCTCAGAACAATCCTTGAGTTCTTGACACCTGTGTGGACAAAGAAAACAGTGCCTTCTCTTAAGTCCTCATTAGAAAAAGTAGTAATAGCTTTCCCAGGATGCTTTGAATTTTCTAAAAATCCCCCATCTGCATTCAGATTTCCAAGCACTGAAAGACTGATACCCACAGGATCTGTATCCTTATCTAGAACTTTGATCAGCTCACCAGTTAAACGTTTCTTTGAGTTCTCTAGGAGAAAAAGCAAGTTTCCCTTGGGAAGTGTGATCTCAGGCGCATCATTTACTGGAGTGACAGTAATGCTAAACGCATGCTGCTCATTTCCTTGTAAGTATGGAGGCACAACCTTCTCACTTGTTGCAAAAATGGAGAAATTAAAATAATCGTAAGTGTCCTCAGAGCCATCATGGACATAAAGAATCTTCCCTTGCCACACGTCCTGCAGAGTAAATGTATTTACCTCCTGTGCTGGCTCAAGATCTAGTTTCAAGTCTCCATGAGAGGGTGGTTCCTTTATTTCAAGAAGAATTTGTGATTGATTAATATCTAATTTCTGAAAGTCTAAGTTTACTTTAATATGCTTAGATTCAAGTAAAGCTTGTCCACCCTCTAGCACAATCAAGTTATTTAGAACTAAAAAGTTGCTTTTGTCTTCTTTGCCCAGAGAGACAGAACTTTCAGGGGAAATGGCAAATGCTGGGGCTGCTTTCACAGTAAGGTTCTTTACAGCAACCTCTAAAGGAAAATTTGTATTAAAGGCACCCTCCGTTTCACACCCAGCTGAAATGTCCTTTGTTACCAGAACATTCTTAAGTGATTTCTTTTCTGAATTGGCTTTCAGGTCTCTTAGACAACCTTTGAAGGATCCTCCTCTGGCATACTTCCCAGTGACTGACGGTAGTTCTAATTTAATCACTTCTGATCGTGTGCTGTCATCCACACCACCTACAAAGAGAGACCCCTTCAGAAGTGGCAGCTTACTGTGGGGAGGCAATGACTTTTTCACCGTTTCTTCGTCCAATGTCAGCTGCAAATATTCTGCAGTAAATTTCAGTTCAATGTAGTGCCAATGACTATCATTGACTGATCTACGAGACGAAAGCTTGGTTCTACTTTTGTGTTTTCCAGTGTAGGCTTTAATGAATCCATCTTCCATTTCCATTGCAATGAAATCTCCTGCTTGCCCAGAATGGTAAAGCAGCAAGCCATGCGCAGCTGAAGTTTGCAATGTATACTGCAAGATTCCCTCATCATCAACACTCCATAATGGGAAAGAAACATAGGATCTGGAACTGAAGAAACTAATCGGTTCATCTTCACCTGCAAAGAATTCATCACTGCATCCCACCGAAACTTCATGGAGATTTTTAAAGCCAGGGGAAGGTCTCAGGGGCATCAGAATGTCTAGCTCATTGAACGACACATCATCAATACATCCTCGGAAATTCGGCAGTGCTCCAATGAGGTAGGGAACGTCAAGTTTACTAGTACCACCTACATAGAATCCATAGTCAATATTTAATTCATAGAGAATGCCAGGCATTTTCACACTAGTTCTATCATGTTTATCAATTACCAATGTGACATTATCATGTTCATGATGTAGTTCAACCAGGTGCCAAGCTAAATCATTCAGCTGAGATCTTTGCTGAGAACGCAGCATTCGTTCCCCCATGCCAAGGTTAATTTTCACCTGCAAGAGACAGAATTTTAACTATCAAAATCCAAAGAAGCATTTTTCACAAACATATATTAATATATCATTAAAAGATTTTAATATTAAGTACATAATTTACAAAACATAACTGAAAAATAAAATCTCACTGTAATTTTGTGTAGGTTTGCTTGCCACCACAAACATTACTTGAATAATTGCAGAAGAGGGAATGGACTCCTCTGTCCAACATGGACTCCTATGCTAGGTCTAACAGCTCCTGATAACCCAAGTGACAAGGATCTTTCAATAACTTGCAGAAAAACTATTATTTGGATCCAAACATTTTCTATGATGCTAACATCATAAATCTGAAATTTTGTCTTTACTGAACCTCATGCTTTGAACACAATGATCTTAAGATCTAGAAATCTCTAAGGTTTTTAGAGGCAAAATTTAGTAACTATCATTGTTTGGGTTGAACTAGATGATCTCCAGAGGTCCCTTCCAAACCTAACCATCCTGTGATTTTGTAAGAATACCATATTTTGAAATTATTGATTGTAGTATGTAATTTTTCAATTTTTTAAACATAAACTTAGAGAATTGTTACAGGTAGCTTGAAGAAAAACACAATACAGGCTGCACTTACCTTTCAAGCTATAGTTATAACCATACCTGTAAATTTCCTGAGCATAGCTCAATTAAACAATAATCCTTCCTCCCAGCTGCAAGAAAAAGTAGTCCATGTGGCTTGCTTGTTCGAAACCGCAACTGTAAGGATGTCTGAGAGGATGCTTCTGCCCTGTTCAACTCCACAAAGCTATCCCCATAAAATGATACTGAAAGAAAGGAAAACAAACACACAACAACAACAAAAAAATCACACATAAAACCCCTTTTTCTCTTATCACAGTATCACAGTATGTTTGGGATTGGAAGGGACCTCGAAAGATCATCTAGTCCAATCCCCCTGCTGGAGCAGGAACGCCTAGGTGAGGTCGCACAGGAATGTGTCCAGGCGGGCTTTGAATGTCTCCAGGGAAGGAGACTCCACAACCTCCCTGGGTAGCCTGTTCCAGTGCTCTGTTACCCTCACTGAGAAGAAGTTCTTTCTCAAATTTAAGTGGAACCTCTTGTGTTCCAGCTTGATCCCATTGCCCCTTGTCCTATCATTGTTTGCCACTGAGAAGAGCCTGACTCCGTCCTCGTGGCACTCATCCTTTATATATTTATAAACATTAATAAGGTCACCCCTCAGTCTCCTCTTCTCCAAACTAAAGAGCCCCAGCTCCCTCAGCCTTTCTTCATAAGGGAGGTGCTCCACTCCCTTAATCATCTTTGTTGCCCTACACTGGACTCTCTCCAGCAGTTCCCTGTCCTTCTTGAACTGAGGGGCCCAGAACTGGACAAAATATTCCAGATGGGGTCTCACCAGGGCGGAGTAGAGGGGAAGGAGGACCTCTCTCGATCTACTGATCACCCCCCTTGTAATACACCCAAGGATGCCATTAGCCTTCCTGGCCACAAGGGCACAGTGCTGGCTCATGGTCATCCTGTTGTCCACCAGGACCCCCAGGTCCCTTTCCCCTACAGTGCTCTCTAATAGGTCATGCCCCAACCTATACTGGAACCTGGGGTTGTTCCTGCCCAGATGCAGGACTCTACACTTTCCCTTGTTAAATTCCATCAGGTTATCCCCTGCCCAACTCTCCAGCCTATCCAGGTCCTGCTGGATGGCAGCACAGCCTTCTATGTATATAAACTTCATTAATTCTCTACATAATTATTTATGTATAAATGAAAATAGATCTCATATCAAATTCACCAGTCCAAGCAACAGGGTAAGAGGACAATGGCCACACCAGTGTGGACAAGAGGTGAACATAGCCCAGCATTCTATCTCCAACAGTGATGAGAGGGAATTGTAAGAACACTGCAATCATATTTAATATTTCAATACTTTAACAATTATTTTTTTGTTTCAGGTGTTTTCCTGAGCTTCTCACAGTTGGTCTATTTTGTAACTGCCGAAAGATTTCTCTGTGAAGTACTACTCTAATTTCTCTTTGGAAATATCTCCATCTACAGCATGCTCTCACATGTCTGTCAGAGACATCCTCTGTAATCTCTGATAAGAAATCCCACAGGCCTCCTGCTGAGTGACTTGTATGTTCTCACCCTTCTCTTCTCCAGGTTGAAGTGTCCTCTTGTTTCATGAATGCACCCTTCAACCACCCCCATCACAATGCTGCCCAGTCACTCAGTTCAGTACAGGCCTCCTGAGATCCTTCACTCTCTTCTCCCCTCCTCATGGCCTTGAGGAACAGTTACACCAGCTAGCTTTCCCATTTGATTACCTGTTATTGACATCCCTGTTATTACTACACTGAATAGCACAGATCCCAAGACCAAATCCTCAAAAACTCTGCTGGTAACTTCCCTCCCACATACACAGACACACACATAAACCTGAACACACAAACAAAACCAAAACAAACAAACAAAAAACCACAAACATCACACACACACACACAATAATTTACTCCTTCTCCTATCTTTTAATCTATTACTTAATATACAAAGCCTGCATTCCTATCCAATGGCTGCTCAAAAGCCTTTGATGTCAAACTCTACCAAAAGCCTTTTGCCAATCTGAATCTTAGTAATCATTGCTGCCCCCATCAAAAGCACTCCAAGAGGTTTGTAAAGCAGAACTTCTCTTTAAAGAAACCCTGCTGACTCTTCCCAAGTTGATCCTACTTCTGTGACTTTTATCTTTTGTTACAATACCTGTAAATTTGAACTGTATGGATGTCAGGCTTACAGTCCTGTGGTCTTGTTTTAAACAGTGGTAATGAAATTTGCCACCCTCCAGGCTTCAGGCACCCAGGGATTTTAAAGCTTGAGATCAGATATTACCCTTAGCAAGTAAGCAAGTTCATCTCTGAGGATTTTTTAGGTGAACCCCTCTCGTGTCACAAACACACACCCCACTCCACCACCGCTCCCCTGAGTTCAGTTTGGGAATCTTCCCAATTAGTAGTAAGCACCATTTTGTTTAGCTTCTCTGCAACAGCCATGCCCAGAGTGCTTCTTTTGTACTGATAACTTAATCAACTAGACACACAGACCCTCCACAGGGTTTTTGTTCTTTATGTATTTAAGAAGGATTTAGTAAAAGCTTTGATTCCTTCAGCTAGCTGATCCTTGACCTTTCTTTTTCAAGGCCTATTTTCATATGACATCTGCCAGAGTTTATAATGTGTTTGGACACAACTCTTTAAGGACACCATCAATTAAATATTTGTTTTGTAGCTTCTAGCTTCATTCTGACATACCTTTCCCATTTTAACACAGTACTTTTTAAAACAAAGCGTAACCGCAGACAGCTCTCGAGGTTTAATCATCCCTGTGTCTACATTAGCTGTCCCTCTGCTGAATCTAACACACTCTGATGACTCTGTTACAAAGTGTGGCTTTAACTCAGACTTTGAACTGGACCCTGCACATTACAAAGTAACAAATCAAAGGTCTCGTTAACAAACTGTTTCATGAAACAATCAGTAACAGCATCTAAAAAACTTGCTGTAGTCTACACGAAAATTTTAGTAGGTTTTCCCAAAAATAAGATTACAGCAATCTTATTGCATAAAAGAAGCTTTTGTCAAGTAGCTCTAATATACCTTACAGGTCTTCCATAAAATCTATATGGTAAGAGAACCAATACTGTTTGTTGTATATAGAAATGTTTTTGCACTGGGGTTAATAAAGACCTCTCTTTTAAAGCAAGTGTTGGAATAAAGGAACTAGGGGCAAACTCCCAACATAACTGAAGACTAAATTTTACTAATTAAGCCAGGAAACAGGTTAAATGTTTATAATTTTTATATCATGGTAAATTCAAATTATGGCAGTGGCTAGGACTGTCACTCCCGTACAGACGCACTGTAAGAGATTGTCCCGACACTGTAGAGCTCTGGACCCAGTAACACATGTAAGGGAGAGGAGTCCTCTGACCTCTGTCTCGGAATACGAGGCCCAAAGATACCATCTTCCTCAGGTCACAGGAAGCATAACCTAATTGTCTGAAATAATCTGTCTCAATCAAAAGATTACTCCACTTCCTTCAGCCATTGTAGTAACATCAGAACATCCATACAGTGTTATGGGTGCAACAAGGTTTCACTTTGAGAACACAGACCCTTCCCCACATCTTACTGAGACCCCAAGAAGCAGCTATGTTCGTTTTGCTACATCACATCTTAGCATCCCTACAGAACTCGCAAGTACAAGACTTCATTATAATTTTATCAGTGAAGTTCCTCAGAAAGTAATAAATGAAATCCAAAGCTTTCACAGATGTTAGTGTCCCAAAAGTTTCACTATAACTGCAACACAGCCCCCAAATTTCATTGGTGAATTTTTGAATCAAAACTAATGACCACTGGTGGAACTTGAAAATAACTTTTAAAGACATCACATTTTCATTAGACTCAAGTATGTGGGGAAAAAACATGAGATTTTGAGGGAAGAAATTTAGCAGAAAGATAAACTTATACATGGATTTTAAGTGCAATTTAGAATAACCAGAAATGAAGCTGAAGAATCAATATTTTGTAGTGTGCCACTGATAAAGTTTCATGTTTATACTATATATGAATATCCGGGAGGAAGAGGAGCAGAAAGAAACATAAATTAAAGTTTTTGCCTTCCATAAAACACTTCAGAGACAGAATTCATCACTGAAGGTGGGGCAGAAAACTCAACATCAGCCCAAGCACTGATCCAGCACTAAACAGGATCTTGGGCCAAGACCACCTACACTGCCGTAACGTGATTTCTGCTTCGGTACCTGCCAAACTAAGAAGTATGTTTTTAAAGTAGAAGAATCTGGTGCCACAGCTTTGGAAAAGGGGACATTCTGCCATGGACCATCTGATGTCAATCGTACCATTACAAAATGCAAGTGGAGTTCAAGCAACAGTACCAGCCTTGAATCCCTCTTGCTACTGGAACAGATGAATTCAACATATCATATAGGAATATAATTATTCCTCTGGAATGTCAAGGTAATCTATTCTGTAACAGCTCTGTGCCTCAAACGGAAAAGATGGATGGAAGCAGCTGAGAAGAAGAGCCAGATCTACATCAGCTATAATGCCACTTCATGGATATGGATATGGACATAGACACACTAAGGCCACAAAAAGCAGATGTAAAATAACCTGGAATGACAATTTAAAGATCTGTTCAACCTGAGTTACTGGTTAATTTGTGGTCCCCATCTCTCCTCCTCCTCCCTTAGATAAAACCCTCAACTCTGAATAGAAATACCACATTGAGATAATAAAACCTTCATAATATTTCCATGTTAACAGATAATGTGTATATGGGAAAAATAAGTTTTGAGAATTTTAAGTAATTTTACTGAAGATTCCTGACCAGCTCTGTCCACAACATCTTTCCTAGAAGTAACCATGAGAAATCAGGCCAGGCACTGCAGCAAGTGCCTTCATAATCACAGGGAAAAAGGCTCTTTACTTGTCATCTAGTTGGTGGCATTAGGCTGACATTTAATCCTTTTGATCAGCTTTCATTCTCTAGTGTTAAAAACATCATCAAATTTAAGAAACAGCTACACATTGAAGATTTTTTCCTCTTGGTTTCTGTACTCAAAGCAATAAAAGCCCTGTCTCTTCTACATTGCTAAAACTAACAACCCCAGAAGTGTACCTACAAGGACCCAAACTCGGACTCACTGCACAGTTACCACAAGCTACGCACATACAAACAACAATAAAATCAAGACTAAAAGAGCTAACTGAAAGAATGCATTTGTTTTTCTATTACTTCTGTCAATATTTCTCATTTTAGACTAGATTACATGTCCTCCCAGCAATGCAGAGGGATCATAAGGAAGAACAGTGATCTTGGAATCACAATTCCACACTCACTTCTTTATTGGATGTAATTTAATACAGACACCATGTCTGCTCAACCCTTTTGGTTTCCACTGTACGACAGGAAACAGGCAAAGCTCCAGTTATCTCAATCCTCACCTTCTTTGGACCCCTTCTTTCCAAAGAAAGTCATATGGAAAGTCCTTCTCTACTGTGCCTGAACGACTAACCCAGAAGGACTTTCATACTCACGTAATCCGTAAAGGCTTTTACATTCATGCTGGATGAAAAAGAGAATAGAGGCATTTTACCAGAGCCTTTCCCTGTCCCTAATATCCACCCTTTTATATGAAAAAAGTTAAATACATAACTTTGTCTTCAAGCAGAAAAGAAAAATTATGTAGTTCCTATGTAAGAGAGTATTTGGACAATGTTTTTGTCTTCAAAATGTTGAGGCGGTATCAGTGCCAGGGCCCTTTAAAGGTAATTTTTTGGCCAGAAGCCTATAGTGTAAGGAAAACACCCACACAGATAACACTTAAAAGTACATGTAGATATCCCAGATTCTTCTGATGTAGGCAAAAACCTTTGTCTGCTTTTAATAACCAACATATTGATCTTCTGTTCTCAATACTACAATAAATGTCATAATGAGGGCACACAACTACTGCTGTTCAGACAAACTTCTCCCATGTAGCCTGCTAATTTGGAGTGAAAACAACTATCTATGACTTGTTTTATGGGGTGAGGGGAGAAAGTCACACAATCTATTACACTACTTAGTCATTAAAATTGTAAAACTAAAATATTAAGTCTATAATAGCCCATGTATTTTCAGTCAGGATCCTCTCCAAATGCCACAACTGCCACACCAGGAGGTTTTGGTGGCTCGTTTGCCATCCACTGCCAAGACAAGAGTCACTTCTGTGCCACACTGGCTTTTCAGATGAGACCACAGTTCTTGCACTGGCGTCACTAATAATCTGTATAAGTGAGCTCTACAGGCTGGCTGTATAAAAAGGAATTTAAAAGAAGTCGGGTCAGGCAGAAATTGGATTCACTGGCTTTGAACCTGCTATCTCACCCTCTACTTTTGTCCTGTGGTGCACTGGTACCTAGGATCTCGAAACAGAGAGAAGGTCCTTATCTGCTAGATGTTTGATACAAATCCCTACCAAGATACTCCAACTGTACAAAGTCTCTTCAAGAAAATAAAGGTGCTTATCTTCCCATGTGAAATACGCAAAGTCAGAACACAGGTTAATTCATCCATCCTAACAGCACACTCAAAGTGTAACAAGCACATAAAACATCACTTCTAGTGTACCTAGAGGCAACACCTGTTTTAGTTACTTGAATGAATAAGCTTCCCATTGCCCAGGTCAGATCTGCACCTTGAAAATCCGTCCCCTATAGCTCATTCACAAACATCTAACAGGAATAGAAATCAGCTGGCACAGGTAGCTCAGATAAATATTAATCTTCCAGATGACAGCCGTTTTTATCTGTCCGTTGACAAATTCAGTTATGTTTTTCACTCTCTGCGATTTTGGACATTCGAGTAGAAGCTCTGGCTAAGAGTGCAGCCCGTTTTTTCCTGTGGCTGGTGAAAAATGTGTGACCTCTTTTGTGGAGCAGACCTTTTCACACTACTATTGGACTACTAAGCACATTCTGCGAGAACTCGCTTCAGGGCTGTAGAGCAACAAAAGTGGTATAACTTCATCCCTCCTCTCCACCTTTGTCCCTCCATTCTCAAAACAGAGCAGCTGTATTTTGTACTGATACATTTATTTTGTACTACTAAGTCTTTTAGGGTGCTCCAGTAAAAGGTGGAGAGGTTGTAAAACCCAGAGATGAAGGCAGGCTTCCACATAGTAAAAATACTTCCAGGCTGTATAAAAGTACAGCTTGAAGCCTCATTAAGGGTCCTCATGTGCTAAACGCTAGGCAAACAACGAGAGACGCCGTGAGTCTCAAATAGCTCCTGCTATAACTAAGATGAAATATGCAGGTCGCAGCTTCTTTTCCCTAAACCACAGGAAAAACAGCACGCAACCTCCAACACAAATATAATAGGAAGACTTTCCCTTGGGACAGGATTTGAGTGATGGAAACAAGTGTTCAGAACCTATTAATACCAAATATAAATAAGCTGTTGCGATATTAATAACTTTTAAAAGCCTTGTTTACTCTGATTGTATGGCAGAAGTGGAGACAGATTAAAAAGGGAGAGAACATTAGTGGAAAAGTGCCAAATTCCAGGTACCCAGTGTAACAAGCTTTTAACAGCCCTGTGCAAGAAAGAAAAAAAAAAAAGGCAGAATGAGAGGGATGAGAGATTAAAAAATACATTTGCAATTATTCCATGGGCTCGCATTCTGCACTACAAACATGCTTAGAGCTGTCCCACAGAACCAAGCCATTCTTCTAGCTCAAGGGTGTCAAACTCGTTTTCACCGGGGCGGGGTCACATCAGCTTCGCGTTGCCTTCACAGGGCCAAACGTTACATTTATACAGTCCTAAAACTCCATTCTGCCCTATGAAGGCATGGACTTGTCAGGAGCAGCATCTTCTAGAAATAAAGATGAT
Source organism: Patagioenas fasciata (assembly GCF_037038585.1). Taxonomy (NCBI): domain Eukaryota; kingdom Metazoa; phylum Chordata; class Aves; order Columbiformes; family Columbidae; genus Patagioenas; species Patagioenas fasciata. The sequence continues at coordinate 58,694,126 of NC_092560.1, read as the reverse complement.
CAGTTCTGATGATTCAAAGCTCAGGTAAAGTAGCAGTTAGCAAAATAAAATTTGACAGCAATTACTTTCTTCAACTAATTTCATATTTGCTATTTTGCTTCTGAATAGCAGTGAGGGATCAGACTGGTAGCTGATTTTTCTTATTTTTGATTGAAACCTGACCTCATTTTATAAAACCTTATAGTTTGTGTGACTGCCCATCAAAACTAAATTGAATGGGCTTTAAAGTTCTAACTAGAACTTCATGAGCATGATGAAACGAAGAATGTCCTTACACAGCTGTAATCTGATGCTGATTATAGCCCTGTGTTTCACAATGAATCTCAGCGTCTCTCTCTTTTCCAGGTGGAATAAGTAGTGAACCTCCTTTCAGTCTCACTCAGCAGCAATTACTATTAATTACATGGGGAAAACATCTTCAGAGAATATTAATAGACCCTCCAAAATGACAATGCACACGTGGTTTCTTCATTTTCTCTTATGACCAGGTGGCACCACATTTTCAAAGTTCCTTTTTTAACTCAGTACTTGCTACATCACAAATACGATCAAATGGTGGGACTGAAAAACACTACCAGAATCACAGAATATCTTAGGTAATATGGTTTGTTTACAAATCTTACACTCTCCAAAACACAATGCTGACACTTGAGGAGTTGTTAATGAAGCTTTGCTACATGGACAAAGAGCAGAAATAATGCAGCAGAATGACAGAAAGAAGAACCAAAATAGGATGTTTCATAATGAAAGATACTGCTTCCATCTCTGTCCTTCTAATTAAACTGGTAGCAGATGACATCAACAGCACATAAGGGGCACAAAAAAAATTCAAGTGGAAAATGGAGCTGCCAGATTCACTGGGAATGCCCTTGTAGGCTAATATAACCACCACTTGAAAGTGAATTCTCGGGGCTGATTCACACTTACTCAGTGTAGGTTTTACAGGGGGATTTTCTTTGTAAATCCAACACTCCAAAGTCTTTGTGCCTCTTACACTCACCTACAATGCACACAGTGAGGAACATCCGTGTGTTGCATCTACAAAAGCTTTTACACAACAGGTAAGATGATGTTTAAAGGTCTCTTCCAACCCAAAACAGTCCATGATTTCCAGATAAAAGACAGTCCTGTAGTTAAAACACTGAACATCAACTGAACAGAGCTCATGTTAATAATTTCTGGTTTTATCACAGAAATTCACTGAAAAGTTGAGAAAACCGCTTCACGCCTAATTTCAGTTCACTGCCTATAAGAAACTATTAGTGCCTTTTTTTTTTTTTTTTTTAATTAGCTTCCAGCCTTTTATAGGTTTTCCATTTCACTCTAAGATTTTGGGGAGCAGGAATTCTCTCTCTGTGGGTACAGTTATAGCTATAGCAGCAGCTGGAGTAAGAGAGGAGAGCTAGAATTTAACAAGCTCACCTGGCAGTGATGCCAGCCCACATGGCTCAGCAGAGCTTGGCTTGAAGGCAGCTCAGCCAAGGCACCCTACACTGCTACAGCTAGGTTAGCAAAAGCAGCAGCAAGCTGTGTTGCAGATGTCCCTACCTTGCAGTTTGGAAATGTACCCTCTGGCTTTGCCTTGTGCTGCTTGCAGCACTGGGGATGGAGGACACTACTGCAACAGCAAGGCATAAAGTGGTTTGTTGGCTTTGCATTTTCAAAGTAGTACTGGCTGGCCTAACACTACCCTTTGTCATGACATTTAAGACAAGGCTACTGTTACTACAGAAATTTCAGTGGAAATCAGATCCCCCTGACATCCTCAATAGCTCTGAGACACCTCCTTGAGCAATAAAAAATGCCCTGTATCCTGCATGCAGGCTTTTTGTTCACAAAACCGCTGAGGTCCACAGATTAAAATTCTCTTGTGGAAAGACAAGAGAGGTGTATTTTATTTGTAACATCTGAAATTAATCCTGCAAGAAAAACTGCCAATTCAGCCTTCAATAATCTCTCAAGAATTAAAAACTATTCTTTAAAGCTACAACTCAATATTAGGCATTAATTTATAACTAGTCTTCTCAGCTAGTGAAAACAGGCACCATACAATCATAAACACTGAAAAGACACTCAACATTTCTAAAGAAAGAGAGTTATGCCAATTGGTTCGTGTCACATGGACTATAAAGAGTAAGAAAAAGCACACTTCCACAACTGCCTGCTAGTCCATTATTTTTAAAGGTACATTAATGAACTTGACTACCAGTCGTTCATGCTCTAAATATAACTTACTTAAAGATGTATCACAAGAAAAAGAAACTTCAAGTCTTTGGCTCTCCCAACGGCTTTGGTGACTGCCCAAGACATGCACCTGAACGTGCACCAGATCAGTGAGAGCTGCAGGCCTTTGGTATGGCTGAAAGGCCAGACATAAGGCAGACGAATCTAGATACCAAAAAACCAAGATACTTGCAGTAGCCAGCTGATATTTAGCGTTGTGATTGCTACTCCACACGGATGCCAAAGCAGGGAAACAAATCACAGGGAATATCTTCACATGTGTCTTAGTGCTTTCCTCGAGGCATACTAGCGATACAGTTGTAAAAAATAAAGGGGGGGCGGGGAGGGGAGAGAGCTCACCCACGTTGCTTGGGTTTTGTTTGTTTTTATTAGAAAGTCTAAGCTATGTCAAGTCTCAGCATCTCCGCTGTGGGAGGAGAAACGGGCACCAACACTGACCCACACCTCAGCGGCGGGAACACCCACACCTCCCCGGAGCCATGCCGTCCCAGCGCCAGCCGGGAGCGCCAAGCACCAGCGCCCCAGCGGCCCCTCCGCCGCTCGGCGGCTCCCGCCCCACGCCCCGCGGCTGCGGTTGCTGCCGGGCCTCACCGGCCGGGGCCCCCCCTGTCGCGCCGGGGCAGCGGGGCACCTTCCGGGAAGGCTGCTCCCTTTCGCGAGGCCGTTTCAGCGCCCAGGCGAGCTTCACGGGAGCCGGGCAACGGGAGGCCCGGCTGGGCCAGCGGCGCCTCTGCCCACCGCCGGGACTGCCGGTCAGTCTGCGCCGGGCCGCCCCTTCCCCCGCCCGGTGCAGGTGCTTTCCGGCCGCCCGGCCCGCAGCCCAGCGGCGCCTGCCGCCATTACGGCGCCCCGCGGGCAGCCCTACCTGGGACAGCCGGCCGGCTGGCGGCCAGCAGCAGCGCCAGCAGCAGCAGGGCGGCGCGCACGCTGGCCCCCAGTCCGCCCGCCATGCCACTGCCGCGGCGAGGCCGGAGCGGCGGCCCGACCGGGCACCACCAGCGCCGGGACCGGGGCGGAGCGCGGCCCGGTAGAGAGGCAGGAAAGTGTCACCGCCCCGGCCCCCCTGGCGGCTCCCTCAGGGACCCCGTCCCGGTGCTCTCCGCCCGCTGCCCGGGACGGCCCCCTCGCTCCCTCCTCGCAGCGCAGCTGCTCCTGCGTCCCGCCCCCCGCCCCTGAAACACCGGCCGGGCTGGCAGGGGGGGCAGCGCGGGCCCCCACGGCCCCGGGCCGGCCCTCGGGGAGAGCAGCAGCGGCTGTGGGGCAGCGCAAGGCCCGAGAGACCCCGGGGCGCCAGGCCTCGTACAGGATGGCCCCGTTAGCCGCGAGTTACGCTGTGCAGCCGGGCCAGGCCGTTCGGGGTTTTGTTGCCCACGTCTCAGAAACCTCCGTGCAGGGAGGCTCCAGAGAGACCCTGGACCCGCCGCCCGCAGGGCCTGGCTTGGCTCTCCTCATGGCTGTAGTTTTGTCTTTGCGTCAGGCGGGAGCTGCCCCGGTGGTGTTCATAGTCTGTGTCACCGTGCACTCCGGTACACCCTCCCGGTGTCCTGCCCTTTGGCAGGAGCCTGCTCTGAGGTGTCCCCAAATTCTTACCTCATCCTGCCCAGAGCTGCCCTGTCCCTCACGGTATTCGCATACTGTGCACAAATACATACATCATACTTTTTTATGGAAGAAACATGTAACAGGTAGACAAAGCATTTGGAGCATGAAGTGAGATGATTGTAACCTGTACAGGAGCTACATGAGGCAAAACTTTGCATTTCATACTTCATGGTTTGTGTCCTGTGCTTGAAAGAACAAGGTTTCAGTTTTAAAAGGCATTTTAAAGAGCTTGCTTGAACCGCTGATGTTTAACTTAAATATGCAGACGTGCCTTCAGTTACATACCTCATCCATGCCAGGAACAGCCTTGCAGTCATAAAATTTTCTCTGATATTATCAGCTGGCAGGGAGCATTGCAATGTGTCTCAACAGGTCAGGTTTTTTTTCTAGCTTTTTACTCCCTTACACATAGGACTGGAATTTGTGACCTGAAATCTGACACTAAGCAAGCAGAGTAAGTAACTGAGATAATATTCCAAAACTGCAGAAAGAAGAAAAATGGTGATGGCATGAATCTCTTTTCTGGGTCAGCCGTCTGGTTCTTCTCTTCCTTTGAGATTTACAGTCATCATTTAGTCTAGGTCTTCCTCAGCAATTTGTGGCAAGCTTTGCTGCCTTTACATTTTCAGAATAATGCACACAGTGAAAGGAGGGATCTGTGCCCAGAGGGAAATCATGGCAGTGATCTTCACCCAGATAGCACTTAACAGCTTTGTTAAACATCCCAAAGGCAAACGTCTAGTAAACTTCATTCTCTTCAGACTAGAACTCGAAGAAGATTTGTGAAAACCTGGAGAAGCAGCTGTAAAAAAGCATCAGTCTAAGATGTTAACAAGAAGGAAAAAAGGATTTAACATGCCACAATCGATAATATGACTGAGGCTGGAAAATCAGACCTCAGGTGTGCAGCATTGAAACTCTGTGCTGAGAAGGGAAAGTCTGGGGAAAAATGTTGCCTTTGCACCATCCATGTTTTACACTGGTCTGATTTAACATAGCCCCACATTGGGTTATTTGGCTTCTCTAACCTTCTGCAAAGAAATTTGCTGTGAGAGGGTCCTTGGATATACCTCAAGAGGGACAGCCGCAGTGACATTCTATACTTTGGGAAGTAACATTCAAAAGCACATTAGGAAAAAGATAGCCCAACATGGCATGTGAGTGAGAGACAGGAGGTAGATAAATGCAAGCACCCCCTACATATGGAGGTGTTTTGGGGCTGAATGCAGAGATAGTGGGACACGGAGTGCAAGAAACCCAGTATTGCCCATGGGGGTGGTGAGACCACGTGCAGGATGCTATGCAAGCAGGAGGCATCTCTGAACTCAGAGCTTCAGCTGGCAATCTGATCTAGAGAAGAGGAAAACAGATGAGTAGTATGGTTAGAGGACCCGGCCCTGAGCAATCTGCTGTAGGTGACCCTACTTTGTCTGGAGGGATTAGACTGGACAATCCCCAGATATGCCTTCCCACTTCAGCCATTCTGTGATGGCTGTGACTGAGACAGAAATCTCCATGATCGTTTAAAACAAGTATGAAGAGAATTCTCAGAAGAGAAAGGTGACACCTTGAGAACAGCCTACATGGTCTATTGGCATCAACCACATTTTCTTAAGCAGTTCAGGATTTTCCAAGCCTGAGTCCTACTTGCTTTCAGCAGGACATAGGATTCCTAAGAAATGTAAATCTGAATTTTTGTTTCTGCAGTTCCCAAGGAGAGGGGCTTGGGGTTTTTTATCATCTTTGGCTGTTTTTACGTGTGTCTTGAAAACACGACAAGGACTTTTTTCCTAAAAAAATTCCTGGTCATGGAGTCAGACAGACAGAAATCCAGTATGTAACATGTTCTGTTTTCCTCCTCCGTAGGTTTATGTATGCCAGCTCATGTCCAGTAGTTGACCTCCACGATGAGTGAAAATGAGACAAATGATTCAGCTAGTTAACAGATTCTTTCCTGTTAATGATGGGAGACCTGCCTGTTTGTGTCTGACAGCGTATCAGTCTATTGCTTAAAGCAGAGTGTTCTAACCACTATGATATACCATGTATCAGTTTCTTTCTATTGGATTTGGTTGGAGAAAAGTTTCACTGAGAAGAAAGATGTTTCATGTGGCACCAGAAATCACTTTAGAGGTAAGTTTCTGTTTGATTTTCAACCAACAATACTCTTTGTAAATTGATGCTGCAGCCAAGACTTCCTTAGGGTTCCCATAGGCTTTCAACCAATTTAAAAAACCAAAACTTTCCACGTGTGTTGAAACAACTTATATCAGATTTCTTTGGTTTTGGTTAAATTATGTTGGAATTACTATAGTGGATAAGTAACAAACATTCAGAAAAGATGCCTGGATAATTCTGATGGGAAAGATTTAAGGCTGACTGCAAGCAGTCAGGAGACGTCCTGTGTTGATAGCAGAAAGATCTCTGGCTAAATAGAAGAAGTGAATAGTTTTTAGACGAAGCAGTAGTAACCCAACATTTATTGTATTAAAATGGCATTTTGTCTCTCAGTTTTAATTTTAATCTAACACTGCATCAGATGGCTAATATTCAACTTGGACTTCCTGAGTGGAAGGGCAGTGTAGTGGACTAAAGCGTCTTAACATCTTAGGTACAAATAAGAAGTAATGGATGTATGCTCTGTAGTCTCCATGGAAAGCAAACACAAACTGCAGTGGTCCATACAGATCCCCAGAGTGCCTGGCTGTCATGACGCTAGAGGGAGTCCTGAGGCTGCAAGAAAATCTTATTTCCTGTAACAATTTCATGAGTACATGGTGCCTTATAAATAAACATGTTGTTGAAACACATTCTGGAAAAAATGAAGGAGCCATTTAGTTCAGGTGGGATCCAATGCTCTATCAGGTTCTACATTCAAAGTCTTCCAGTTATTCATTTGGCAACTCAAGTGAGTTAAAAAAGGCTGTTGTTAACAAGAACTTCATTTTTTCAGTAAAGAGGATATTTAAGGTCAACATTCAAAATGAAGTAAAAGGCTCTCTTGCACTGCTGTTTTTATGATGTAAATTACAAGGGTCCTGTTCTACAAAATCTGTGTTCTTCTTGTGAACCCTTATTGAAGACTTAACAGACCATGTGGTTCTGAGTTTTCAAGTTGGACAAGTGAATTTTCATGAAAATCAGTAGCGCTTGTCAACACTCAGCACCTTGAAGATCAGACTACACGTTTGCCATAAAAACTGGTGTCCCAGAAGTGCATAGGTGAGCTAGGAGCTCAAGTTATTGTGGGATGCTGGTCCAGTCATGCTCCTAAGCCACTGAAGCAATTTTGAAAATCCTTTTGTAGGTATCTGAAAGAGAAATTTGTGTGCGCTCAGGACTGGCAGTCTGCAGTAGCTCAGAATAATGGCTTCTCCTGTGCCACTAGGACTGGGGATACATCTTGCGCTGTGGAAGATCGTAATGTACAAGCCTAAAGCAAGGCCAAGCTGTCTGCTCCGAACAAAGAAGGAGGATGGCATTGTCATTCACTAAGGATCAAAACGCTTCCTTTCTTCTCCTTGGTAGCCCATGCCTCAACCAGTATCTGTAAGTCTGCTTCATTTATTCACCATACTAACCCTGTCTCTTACAAGGCATCACAGAGTGAGCAGTCAGCTCTTGCTCCCCTCCTGATGTTGGATGAGCACTATCAGAGAGCTCTGAGATTGCATTCAGGAACAGGTCACCCAGGAAACTAAAATCTTGTTCTTTTTCAGCGAGCATGGCACAGCCTGAGGGACTCAGCACAGGAAGCTGCAGCTGCCACTGGGAGGAAGAAGTCTGACTGTTGAAAGACCCAGAGAAGAAACTGGTGGGATGCCACTGGTAGGCAGTGATGCCCTTTAGGTCTACAGCAGTGGTGTGCTTTCAGAAGAAGCTGCTAAGTGATAGTCACACAGTATCACAGTATCACAATATGTTTGGGATTGGAAGGGACATCAAAAGATCATCTAGTCCAATCCCCCTGCTGGAGCAGGAACGCCTGGGTGAGGTCGCACAGGAAAGTGTCCAGGCGGGCTTTGAATGTCTCCACGGAAGGAGACTCCACAACCTCCCTGGGTAGCCTGTTCCAGTTCTCTGTTACTCTCACTGAGAAGAAGTTCTTTCTCAGATTTAAGTGGAACCTCTTGTGTTCCAGCTTGATCCCATTGCCCCTTGTCCTATCATTGTTTGCCACTGAAAAGAGCCTGACTCCATCCTCGTGGCACTCATCCTTTATATATTTATAAACATTAACAAGGTCACCCCTCAGTCTCCTCTTCTCCAAACTAAAGAGCCCCAGCTCCCTCAGCCTTTCTTCATAAGGGAGGTGCTCCACTCCCTTAATCATCTTTGTTGCCCTACACTGGACTCTCTCCAGCAGTTCCCTGTCCTTCTTGAACTGAGGGGCCCAGAACTGGACACAATATTCCAGATGGGGTCTCACCAGGGCAGAGTAGAGGGGAAGGAGGACCTCTCTCGATCTACTGACCACCCCCCTTGTAATACACCCAAGGATGCCATTAGCCTTCCTGGCCACAAGGGCACAGTGCTGGCTCATGGTCATCCTGTTGTCCACCAGGACCCCCGGGTCCCTTTCCCCTACACTGCTCTCTAATAGGTCATTCCCCAACCTATACTGGAACCTGGGGTTGTTCCTGCCCAGATGCAGGACTCTACACTTTCCCTTGTTAAATTCCATCAGGTTATAGTCCTCAGTAGGACATGACCAACACAAACGAGATCCCCAGGGCAGTGATGTTACCAGGGCAATAAGACAATCCCTGCCATGTAGGCAGTCCAGATACCGCATTTTCTCTCAGGAGCTATCCATGGGCTGTGGGCTTAGGCATTTTCCTCCTTCTCTTTTCTTTCATCGGGGGTAATAATGCCCATTACATCTGTTTGCAGCTGTTCACATCTACAGGCCATGTGGTGAAAGACCTGATATCCTCAGCTGCTGTGCTCATGTTCATGTCTGAATTGTCATGGCTGCTCAGTTACGTTAATGCTTTTTCTGCTAATTCAATACAGCTTTAGGTAATACATGCTATAAACAAGCCTGAGTATATATTATGAGGCTACCATGGTGTAGACTCTGCCTTATTCCTCGTAGAATATGTGTTAGCAAACACAGAATGCTCTACATTTGGTCTCTCCTAGTCAGATCAATCTCTCATCATTTCTTAGCAACTCATTTCCTTAATTTATAGAATATAATAATGAGTATATTAGTTTACATAGTAAATCTTCTTGAAATCAAACTATGATTATTAAAACAAATGTGAGGAGTGCGCTGAATGATGCCATAGCCTTAGCTTGTATTATTGTTGCTTATTTCTTCAGTTTCATTGTGTAGTGATGTGTTTCTTTATTCCAGGACAGTCTGCACTGTCACACTGCCCTTAAAAGAAATTCCCATTTGCACCAAGTTCAGAGTTTAGTGTTGCAGTTTAGCATACTCTCTTCTGCAAATGTGTATTCAAGTTTCAGGTCATTTCTCCAGAAGTTTTCTGGGAGGTAATCTGTCAGAACTGAGAGTCTTGAACCAGATCTTCATCCCTATTTACCAAAGCAAAATGACTGAGTCAGACAAAAGTCCAGCAAATAGATAGACAGACAGACAGACAGACAGACAGATAGATAGATAGATAGATAGATAGATAGATAGATAGATAAAAAGAAAGGGATGATGCTAAAGGAATTGCTTTCGTGCCCCTGGCTTCAGCGCACTGACAGAGAAAAAGAACTCCCCAGAGAGCGCTTCACTTCCAAAGCAGTGGCACACGATCTCCCACAAGACATTTGCAGAATTTAAGTTCTTAGGTTTTAGTGAAAAACATCATCTCATTCCATAACATGGCTGTTTAGAGACTGTCTTGGGATCAGACACTGCAGCAGCACATTTCCAAGCAAGTTATGTCAGAATGCTGAATAAAATCAGTGAAATAGAAAACTCATAGTTTTGAGTTTTCTTTTTTCTGGTGCATTTTACTTCAATGATTTATGCAGTTTTACTAATTTTTTTTTTTTTCCAGCAGTATTTTTCATGCCACTCCTGCTGATCAGTAACTTCGTGATTGTTTGTGACTCAGTCCCCTTTGGTTAGACACTTGTTCTCTAGGACAATAATTTATATTCATCCTCACTGACCTGTTTTTCTCATTTGCCTGTGAAAATGGTTCAGATTCTTCCAATAATGGTAATACCTCTTTGTTTCACCAAGTGAATGCTGGATTAGTGAGATCTGTCCTTAGCATCATTGTTATTACTCTGATTGCGCATGTAGTGGTTTTGCATGTGCTGCCTATAATATCACTAGAAGTGAGTGATATCTGTACAGCCCTCTTGCTCTCATACTCACATGGCTCTCATTCCTGCTGCCTGTATGAAAAGGTGCAATTGTAAATGCATTTTGTATGGCTTTGATTTTGCGGTTGCTTACCAAATTGCAGCAATAGTAAGTTCACACCATTGCTATGCAGAAAGCTGCCTCTTCCTGTAAATCAATACCCTCTGTTGATAGTAGCTTGTACATCTGCCTTGGATTTCTGTCTTGCATGCATCTTTCACGGGTGCTGTTGCTCTTGCTAAATTATCTCTAGCTTATGCTAGCTATTTTCACAGCCTTCAAAATGTTGACTGTTTTGCTCATACTAAAGCAGTTGCATTGCAAGTAATGGCAGTCTCTCATTATCGTGTATTTGCCTGGGGTAACAAAAGAGCTGTGCTTCTCGCTGCATTGAGAGTTTAGAAGTGAGCACTGTCCAATGCGGTAGGAATTAGGTCTGATGAATAAAGAGGAAAGAGCGAAATAGTAGATTGACGTGAGATGTGGTGAGCTGGGCTGCAAAAGGGACATTATGTAGAACTGTCTCTAGATTTTGAATACTTTGGAGGTATGTTTCTGTAATGATTAAAAAGGTTAATATTTTATATATTGTGTAGGTTTTGCCATAGAATTTGGATGAATGGGATTTGAAGGCTGAGCTGCTGGCTAGGCACTCAGGTGCCTGGAAGCAGTGCGTTGGCTGAGAGGACCTGGGAAAGTACAGGAGCAATTTTGAGCGAAACAGAGATACAAAGAGCATCGAAAAGAACATCAAATCTACTGTCCTTGATGAAACAGATGCTACTAATTCACTGATATGTGGCCTTGAATGGAAAGGCAAATAATAGTACCAATGTAAGGGTCTGCTAACAGCGAAAGTATTTGCATTGAGCTTGACAGGGATGGGTTTTAATCCAAGAAGTCAATCTAGTACACATAAAAACATGGAGATATAGCAGGTCTTGAGGTGACATGGTCACTGGTGAAAGTTGACTCCTAACAGCTATAATTTTTTCAGGCTATATTTTTTTGGGGGAACAAGTCCTTACATAGCTTCAGTTTTTGCCACTCTGTGGCTAATGTCATCCAGCCAGGTTTCTCAGTGTTTCCCAGACAGGACAATTCCTTATACAAAGAAAAACAAGATGGTTTTAATTTTTAATCCATTAATTCTCTCAGGAAAGACAGTGTCAGTTTGAAAGGCTACCTCTTAACACTCCAAGCATGTTTAACTCATCCTGTCTGGCAGATCCCTCAGTGCCCTAATAAACTCAGTGTGAACACTTTGTTCTGGTGTGTGGTATTTCAACCCTGAGATTACATTTTGGAAGCAGGCTGGTTATTGTATCCCACCCCACTGTCCAGACCAGCTTAACTGGAGCCAGTTCACTCTGTGCTGTTACTACCGAGGAATGTTTCAGTGGTTGGGGTGGCCCCGAGGGAGCTGGGAGAGAGATGTACGATGAAGCCAACACGAGCTACAGACTTCCATATCTGTAAATTGTGTCAACGATACCTACTTCACTTTATGGAGTGTCTTTGTTATTCCAGGTAGTATGCCTGTAGACATAGATACGGGAGGTGCTGGACTCTTAGCCCTTCCCCATGCTGTGTGTAAGCAGTCCATAAACCCAACTGTTGCCCACCCACTGTCCATGCACATAGTCCCACATCTCACTGCACATCTGCCCAGCCTTCTATTCAGACAGGGGCTCCGATATCAATAACGCTGTTGCTCTGTGGTTTTTCCAAGTGTCTGATCACATACCATTCCTGTGTATCATTTTTAGACTGATCACTGATGAAAGCTAGTTTCCTTGCTATTATTTAGCTAGGACAACTTGTTGCAAAAGTCATAGATGGCAACAAGATCACCTGAGAGATGTCAAGCTGCTCTCGTAGCAGCTCGTGTTCATGAATGACTGCTTGTAAGACAAGAAATACAATCTCAGGCCCTGACCAGTCACGGGTGATTGCAGGCCTCATCTGCAATGTCTTTCAGAGCAAAATCTGCATCAGATATTGGAGATTTAGTTTTTCCTTCCATCTTTTAGCAATCATCTCAGATCTATGTAGTGCTGCTTGTTTTTCAGCTGGTGCTTTGGGGTTCTGCTGGGATGGGAATCGCTTTTCTCTTCAGCAGTTTAGGAATGACAGCTGTCATCTGAGCAGGCTTTCCCCGTGCTTCCCCACTGTCTCCACACTAGCAGTAGCACTATCAGCACTAGTAAAACTTGTGGCCTTGGTTGAGAACAGGTCTCTAGATGTGCTGTGGTACTCTAAGCACTAGGTATAGTCCTCCCAGCCAGAGAAGTCAGGTGATATGGTGGTTGAAAACAGCAGCTGGGCCTGGAGACTCACATTCAGTGAACTGCTGCTTTAAAGGTACGTCCACTTCCTGTGACAGTTTCAAAGTGGAAATTGTCCACAGCAGCATCACTGGAGTCAAGAGCAGTCAGAGGTTAGTTGCTTCAAAATAGAGGGAGCCCGGATAATGATGGTCAGTCCAACTTCTGTCAGGAATCAAGAAGACCTAGAGGATCGTGGTGGGTAGAGAAAGAATAGAAAGACATGTTGACAGACAAGGAAAAGGAAAAAAAATGTAAAGGAAAAAAGAGCAGAAGGGAAAAAGAAGCCAGTTTCTTCCTTGCTAGTACCTGCCTTGCTGCCTGTCCTGCAGTCAGTATGTGACTATCTGTATGTGTGTGGCTAGGACAGAAGAAAGAATAAAGAAAGAGTAAGTATCCTAATGAATTAAGGAAGAAGTTTCACTGATCATTTCATTTTACAGTCAGCATTTTTCCCCAAAGCCAGGGCAATCCAGAGAGTTTATAATTGTTTCATAGGCAGACCCCCAAGCTTCCAGTTGCAGTCCCATTCTCCTTCAAAAGAGTGGACCTTCTCTCCCTTCTTTTTTAGGCTCACAAAGAATGTGGTTTTCCGAGCCTCTACATTTGTATTCTTTGCACAGAAGAACAATACTTTTTATTGTTACATACTCTGGCCATGCTTCTTCTGCAAATACTTTAGCTTTTAAGCACAGCGTGTCTGGTTTATTTTGGCTTCCCTGCTCCTTTTACCCAGCATAAGAGGAAAATGGACATGCATCTCCATTGTGCTGTGCTCCACTCTGTATTCACAGCACATTGATGTGTGCAATTTTCTGGTGACAATCCTGCTTCTCCTGGCAGGGTTAGTCTTGTGCTGCCAGTGAGAACCCTTTGAGGTAGACATTGACCGAAACACCCTGAAACTACAAAAAGCTTTGCTGTCCCAGTATTGTCCCGATTTTCTCATTAACAGTGGCAGAGGTCAGCCAAATCTAGTACGACTCCTGTGATGAGATCTCAGGGCTAACTACTTGTGTGGGTGTTTCCTGAGAAACAGTCAGCCCGCAGAGAGCCCCGCCCCCTCCTCACTCCTACTGATGGGGCACCACCAAATCCAGTTGAACTGCAGTGTCTGGAAAACACTGACAATGAGAGCAGTATCAGACCCACCTGATAGTGTGTGGTTTATGGGCCTCTCTAATTTCTTCCAACCCACTCCTCACTCCAGAGCTCTAAAATTGACACTCATAAAATATAATGCTTGGTAGATCAAGCAAGATTTTTGTGATGCTTAAAGAGTGTAGAGATTTGAAAGAAAGCAATTAGTTTCCTTCCTTTGTGCAAATGCAGATTTTCATATGGGAAAAACAGGATTAGTCATTTGATATCTGACATTTGAATAGTGGTATGTTGCAGATAATAGCTTTTTCCTTAAATACAATATGGAGGGGTTTTGTTTTGTTTTGTTTCACTAAGCTGCAGCTTTCAGCCATGTGATCCAATGAAAATAATTAGAAGTAGGAAAGAGACTCACTATGGACTGTAGTGATCCAAGTCTCTTCCACCACACAAGTACCTGCTCCTTTAAGCATCAGAATCCATATATTGTAAATATATCCTTAACATTTGCATTTGCTCACAGAGGTCAATTTAATCCTCTATCGGACAGTCGAACAGGGTCTTTGCCAGTATGTGCAGCCTCAGAGCTGTATTTTGCAACTGCTCAGAATTCTCTGAATGCAGTATGACTTTAGAAATAGACTCACTGAGAGTGTTGCTTTCCCTGGTGTATAATCTTTATAGGATATTTCCCCATTTGTTTAACAGTCCTCAAAAAGGAAGTAGGAACAAAGAGAGAAATTTACTTGTTCTTTCACTCTCTGCCTTTGACACTCTCTGTGGAAGGCATGCCTGACTGAGCTCTCCATCCTCCACCAGAAAGAAGGATTTCCTTTGAGCTTCCAGTCCTTTTCACCTAAAATGTTAGGCATCCATCATCTCCTTGCAGTTCCAAGACAAGCTGCTGCATGGCCAGTTGTTTTCAAAACCCAAGCAGCCTGTTCACCTACCTAGAAAACTGAGTTAGGAGTTGTACACATCGTAACCAATGGGCTTAACGTCTTGTCTTTGTCTAGAAACAATACTTCCCAGTTGCTGCTGTTTCACATGATCCAACTAAGCAATTACATTATTTTGACTGTTTAACACCTCCCTCATATTAATTTTCAGTAGAAACACTTGCAGTAAAAGGTCAACATTTGTCAAAGAAACCACAAAGTCGCCGATTATTTGTGTTTGTAAAATCAGAGAGTAACTGTGAAATCTCATATACACTAGCTGGTGAGGATAGGCACATGCCAGCACCGGTGTGACAGACACCACAGCAAATCAGGCAAAGAAAACTTTTGAAGTGTGAAAAGAGATGCTTTGGAGACCATTGAGATTTATGAACAAATGTCTATTAATAAATCACTGAAATATGGACACTGCAGTGATTTGCTTTTCCAAGGAGAACTTGTGAAAACTTATACCAAACTAAACGGGCCCTAAGTCTAGATGAATGGTATAATTTCTGCTTCAGTGAGTGCAGCAATGCTGATTTACACCATCTGAGCATCTGAGTTGGTGTTGCTGCAAGTTACCATTGTGAAAAAAGTATATTCCAATGAGCTAAATGATAACTTAGCATCCTGGGGTTTAATTTTTTTTTTTTCCTATTAGTAACATAACTTACTATACAGCGTCCTCATAGAAAAAAAGATAATTCCTCACTTTGTCTTCACCTCATTAATGCTATAAGCAACAGCAAGAATAATATGAGAAAAATACATAAATACTGATACAATTTTTTAGGAGTAACTTTTTACAAACCTGCACTTGTTGAGATTGGGACACAGCAAGTTGGTGTGTTTATTTGTCTGCAAATATTCTGATAAATTCAAGGAAATAATCCCTACTGGTTTTGTCAAAAGATCAGAATCTTAGAGTCTTATATACCATTCATTTTCCAGTATGAATCTTATTTTTCTGATGACTCATTACATCTTCTCATCTTGGCTTCCCCAGATGTAAATTGGAAAATAAATATATGCAGTCCTTGTCTAATTTGCAGGGCTGTTTTGGTACCTAGGTAAAGTTCACTAGGTGTTTTAAGTAGTTCTTAGGAAGCATGCAAGGCATTCACATTGCTCTTCCAACAATGGAGAATAATGTTTAGATTAAAATTAGCTATTACCTTTCCTTGTCATTATAACAATTTTCTGAAAACACGATCAACAGTCAAAGAAGCAGTTAGCTCTAAAGTATTTGTTTCTTAATCATATACGTGTAGAATGGTGTGGATTATTTGGTTTTTCAGATAAGTGACTAAGCCAAAAGGAAACTGAGGGGAAATATTTCGGGTGTGCCTTGGAAAAAATTGTGGTAAAAAATGTGGTGAAATGAAATATTTTATTAGACCCATAAACCAAACATTTATTTCCTTTTCAGCAGTGCTGGGAAGCAACCACAGTGAAACAAAGTTTTATTGCTTATAGGCATCAGGATGATGAAGCATATATCCTAAAAAATAATCAGATTAGTTTGCCCACTTTATCACAAAAGCACTGATTCCTTTGTGGGGGGCAGCAGGGAGAAAAGGCATCTTTAAAACATTTCTAATTGCATTTAGCTGAGCTTAATTTTAAGCATATCTCTTAGCTTTGGTTTTTAGTCATAACAAATAATCAATTGAAAGAATACTTTTAAGAACTCATAAGCCAAAAATAACAATTCAGTCACTGACAGCACCTCCCCTTCCCATCCAGTTCTGGCAAGTATTTCCCTTCCTCCCTTTCTCCCCTTATCCAGCCATGTCCTCCAACAGGACCAGAGGCTGCGTTCTGAAAGAATACAGGAAGGCAGATGGGGGGAGAGGAGATAAAAGCATTTTAGGTATGGAGGGGAGAGAGATTGTTTTCTCTTGTTCATTGTATACTGTCTGAGCATCCTGGCTGCCTTAGGAGGAAAAGACACCTTATCTGCCAGACAGCTTTAATGTCTTTTAAACTTATATCCTTTTCCTAATCTGGTTTTTGGAAAGTTGGAATGCCAATTGACAGTCCTGAAGTGTCATTTCAAAAAAACCTTTGCAGTACTTTATTTGAAAACTTCTTAAAATTCCATGGTTTGATAAATAAGTTCTCTCCTTTTTATCATTCCAAAACTGTTTACAGAATCAACCTGAACTATACCAATAGCTCCATCCAGCCCTAGCAGTGCCTTTTTTAACAAATCAAGTGTCTGCAGCCTGCTCTAGTGCTTCAACAAATCCAAATATCATCTGCAATCTGCCAGCCACTGGCTTACATCTTGATAAACAGTGTTTTTCAATCCATGTGAACTGGGTTTTGTTCTTGTTTATACCCAGTGGTATGGAACAACTCTTATTGTCCATTGTTCCCTTATGTACTTTCAGAAAACCTGTTTGTTTCTGGCAGCCTTCTCTTCAAGGAATGTGATGTAGAGCACAGATAAAAGCACAAGCATCTGTTAAGATGATTGGCATTATCCTGACAACAGTGTAGAAATTGTCTGTTTTGGATGGCAGGCAGGCACAGACAAACAAAATTAACAGTGGATTTCATTTGCAGTGGGTATAATAAAGCACATGCTTTAATTCAAGAAGACTGTGCAAAGCTTTCTGCCTACTCCCTACGGTTCCTATACATGACTGTCATACACACACAGATTCATTTAGCAGGAGCGGACACTAAAATAGGTGATAAGCTCCAGAATACTTTTGAGGATAATAGTATGGCTAAAGGAAAAAAATAGAGTTCTTCAAATATTAGTTCATTCTTGGGAGCTTTAGGGAATGTTTGCAATCCTAAAAGCTGGTACTTGACACACGTCAAGTGTTGAAGCTTCATTTCAGTCTTGAGTGATGGAGAAAAGTCTCCCCAGTCATCCCTGCTATTTCAGGCAACACTAAGAAAATTCTTGATGTTTCCTCAGTCAGGCTTTGACCTGATCTGACCCTGCTTAACTTTAAAATCTGACAAGCATGGTCTGGAATTCCTTTTCTTCCCTATGTGATTTTTATATTTGTCACAACAATATATTTTTCATTATGAATATGAAGCTTCGCTGCTGTCTGTTGAAACTCACCACTGTGTTTCTGCAATTATTTTTTTTCTCATTATTCCTGATTTGCTGGCTAGAGTCAACAAGGTAACCTTCCTGAAAAAGACCAGCTGTTACTGTTCCTTCCATTCTCTCCTCCCCTAGTGTTTTATTTTCAGTTTTGTAATGCAAAATGCGAGAAATCCTTTTAGATGCTTTCAATGAATACAAGTGTCAAATGCCTTAAAGATCAACAAATGAAAATAGCTGTGAAAAGCCTTCTGCAAGACCCCAGTACCCAGCACTTTCATAAAATGATCAGAGTAAGATGACTGGCATGCAAACCAGAGACTCACTCCCATCACTGACATTTCTCCATGGGCTGCACAGAGATACCAGGTTGATACTTTGATAGATTGCAATCTGTTTTCAGCAGCTGACCCAGACATAACATCATCATTTCCTGATTATATTGATATGTGTTTCTATTATTTGCTTATTTTGCGCCTTGAGAAACAATTCCTTTTTGTTGTTAAACTGTAAACAGCATTGCAAGGCCTCATATTAA
Source organism: Patagioenas fasciata (assembly GCF_037038585.1). Taxonomy (NCBI): domain Eukaryota; kingdom Metazoa; phylum Chordata; class Aves; order Columbiformes; family Columbidae; genus Patagioenas; species Patagioenas fasciata. The sequence continues at coordinate 58,675,966 of NC_092560.1, read as the reverse complement.
ATCATAATTATTTACCATGCTGTTCACGCACCTTTGTCCCTGGGGAATGTGGTGACGTGAATTTACAGGAAGATCGGGGTATTTCTCACCAACAGTTTCCTGTTATTGATATGCTTTTGTTTAGTTGTGATCTTTTTTTTTTACCCTTTCAGGTTCTCAGGGGAAAAATAAACAGGCACATGACATTAATCACAGTCTTTGGGTATCATATTGGAGGCCTCACAAATACTTTCCATGTGGAATTGTGAACGAGGTTTGGATCTTTTGAAAACACCAATGACAGGTTATTATTTATTAGTACTTACTCTCCTATTCTAATAAATTATTACAATAATTCTTAAAAATTAGTTTGTGATTACATTCCTCTTTAGAAGTCAGAAGGGTTCAAAGTCAATTAAGGCAACCTTAAACGGTTTGCCTCTGTGTGTGTAAATTCGGCTATAGTTTCCATTTGAGAGAAAACATGGATCACATAGAGATACAGAGGTAATTCAAAAATCCAGAATCCTTTCAGAAAATACTAGCAAACATGGCCAGAAATATTTTCTTCAAAATGGTTTGCCAACTACTTTTCTTTCTAAGCAAATGAAGCCCATATTCTTTCTGCAAAAAGGTAGTGTATAATTTATATTCACTGGTGCATCAAGAGCCACCAGTGTAACTACCAGGGTGTAATGCATCTAACATGTAGATCTTAAATCTTTTTCACTGGTTTTGGCTATCCTACTTTTATTTCTGCCTCTCTGGACATGTGATACACTCCTAGCCATTGACCTTTGCATAATATCTTGGTTTTGCAATAAGTAGCTACAGCAGAGCAACTAAGAAATTTAATGTCAAAATAGAGTTTGGGAGGTTTAGATTCTCTTCTTCCAAGTCATTATAGAAATATTGTGGTAGAACACAAAATGGTAGTGTGTCCCAGAAAACCCATGCCAGGAAGACCACCAAGGGATAGATCTGTTGGCTGAAACAACCATTAAAGTGAGCTCACAAGTAATGTAGTAGCTATTCAGGATCACTACCAAATTCTCATGGTTTGATATTTTTGTTTCATGTGTTCTTAAGTAGCAGCTTTCTGAGAAATGATGTTGTAAGATTTAAAGCAAGATCTCAGATTCAAAGCTACATGTCTGTCCCCTATTAGTGGTTGCAGATTTATTGTAATTGGCACTTGGTATTCTGCTTTGAATATGTGACACCATTATTTTCCTTCATTACTGCTGTTAGTATTTAGGACTACTAAGAACAGGCCAAAAAAGTAGTATGTGATATAATATGAATAAAAATCCATATTATATGACTTCATACAGAGGTTTTTAATTACCTTATTTTCTCCTTTTGGAGCATTTAACTTCTGGATAACCTGTATATTTTATATGAATTCTTAAAATACACAACTGTTCTCTTTCTAGCAGGCTGTGTAATCCAAAATACTCTGAAAAAGTTCCACGATGGCCATGAACAGCCCTGCTCCCACTGAATTCCTGTGAATTTTTTCTCATCTGCTCAGCCAAGTGAGATCTGGCCACATTTCAGGTGAGGAAATTCTAAGAAATCTTAGGTTATTTGGTTGTTCCAGTTGTGACATTTCATCTTTTGAACTTCCAGACCTTGAAAGCAGTTTTTTTTCATTCCATTACTGAATCAGATATATTTCCTCCCAATAGCATCAACTTAAGATTTCACAACCTGAGCAAAATAGCTTTTTCTTTCTGGAAATCCTGCTGGGGAGGGGAGAAAAAAAAAAAAAAAAGAAAAAAACAGATGTTTTATTAAGGATACCGTAACAAAGCTTCCTACTTGGTTTTGTTCTCTAAGCATATTTATCTCTCAAATTATAAAAGTATACATTCCCCCAAATAAAGTTCTTTCCATTCCAAGTGAAGCTCAAGAGTAACAGATGAAGTCTCCAGAATACCAGCAAGGTCACCTCCCACTCTCGGATATCACCCTTGAAGAGCTTTGGTTCTGGGTTCTCTCCCAGCACGTAGACCTCTAGATTAGAGTGTCCTAATTTCCTTCTTTTCCAACTTTCTGCTTTCTTAGCAGCACCTGTTAGAATGTCAGCTTCGAGTTCTGTACCCATGCACTGTGCCTTGGCTATGCCAGAGCAATTGTGTGGTCTGAATGAAACTGTGGCTTCATATTTAATTCCTACAGCTGACATATCCTTTCACCTGCCATCAGAGCTGATTGACCTTGTGAAGATGGACTCAGATAAAATGTTTTAGAAATGAATGAAATGCCTAATTCCCTTGTCATATCCGCGGTTACTCACCCTCTGAATGCACAGAGTTTTAACACCATTCTTCCTTCCTTGATAAGGGTTTAAGATAGGGATCTGGATCTTCTATTTAAGTGCCAGACAGGATGGAAGGAAGTCAGAATCACATTTCATCCAAGATGTTTCAGGTTCTTCATTCTTCCCAGTTTGGTGTTTGGGATCAGTCATCAACAGAGAGGAGGGGAAAGGGTCTATCATTGCCCTGAGTTCTTGGGCATGTTGTTGCTCTGGTTCCTCTGTGGTTCTTGCTCTCTGCTGACTACCTCAGGAGCTATTTCCACCAAGACAGTGCATGGATGCTCGTAGCCACTTTGTTTAGTTTCATGTTTGACCAACTAATTTCTTTAATATTTGCCATACTTAGGAGTACAAATGACCAATATAACAGAAAAAGGCTAACTGTTCAGAGGTCAATGTTAAATAAAAAACCTTATTCACAAACCCTGTCCTTTTTTCTGAAATACTCAAGTTCTGGAAAACTGAACTCTCCTAAAAACTCACAAGTCTGTTCTGTTTCCACAGTTCAATATGATGTTGAAAAATATTAATTTCACCCAGTAGGTACACTTATCTGTTAAATCAGCAGATATTTTACGTATCTCTCTTCTTCCTTGAGGACAATTTCATGATGTTCTTCTTATTTCCTACTGCTCAACTAACACTAAAAAGGCCTTGTTTTTCTTTCCACTGCATTTTAGCCTTGCATTATATTTAAGTGGTCAGGCAGTTGGACTGGATGATGGTTTTAGATCCCTTCCCACTGAAATAATCTATTCTTCTCTTGTCTTCTCAACTGCCTTTCACCACCTGCAGAGTAATGTAGTCCCTTGATGAGTCTGGGCACTATGTCATACTCATTATATTGGTTCACTATTTCCTATCTCTATATAGCTATAAATGGTATTTTAACACAGGGTCCACAAGAATACTGTGGTATTTATCTCAGTTGAAAGCCTGGGTAGTATTCACCTGACCTAACTCAGACAACTGTTGTGTGGACACATACCACTGATCTATTCTCCCTCGTTCCCCTGTATAATTGGTAGAGAAAGGTGAGTTCTTTGAGTGAATTCCTCTTACACTCTAGAGGACACCAAGTGTAGGTCAGATGAGTGTGGACAGGTGAGTTGGTTGCAACTGGGTTCAGGCATGTAGGTTTAGCAAGAGAGCAAATGGCGCTGCATCTACAGCTGCACTAGCACTTTGAACACAGAATTGTGGAAGTTGGTGGCTGGCAGGACACCTGGAGAGCTTGAGTCTAACCTACCCCTCCAAGCGAGACCTGCCGTCACTGGATCAGGTCAGCCATAGCTCTGTGTAGCCCCATGTTTCTCTGGAACTAACACACACTAACTGGCCACACCATTGAGTTATCTTAGTCTAGTCTTGTGACCTTTGCAGCATTTCTCTGTTTAGTGTGGTAAGCCATAGTAAGAAGCCTAAGAAGTACTGCATGTGCATCCTCTTCTTGCCTCGGCAGTTTTTCATCACTATTGGGGTTTGTGGCATTGTTCATCATGGTTGATTGGGCCATGAACACAAGCATGCAGATGTGCCCAGCAGGCAGTAGGCAGCATGAATGGAGCACTCTCTGCAAATTTTCACTGGTTTGGGAAATGAATGTTCTGAGGGCACAGCCACAGTCACAAGGAACGGGAGATACCTTCTGCCTTTGAGGTGCAGGGTGGAAGCAGCAGATCAGCCTTAGGTGGACTTCTGCACTGTCTTAGATTCTTAAACAAGATCTCAGTTTTGCAATTAAAAAACATATTGTCTACCTAAGAGGGCAATTACATAGATGGGATTTTAGATGTGCAAATACCATGGGTGGAATACACAGCCCTCTTATCTGTTGTTTTGTTTGCAAACAGAGAGTAGTGTCCCTTTGTGTGTAAACCTGACTGGTTTGAAGATAAATGTAGGCTGAATCTGGACCTGAAAGCCAAGGGCAAATCCTAGAGTTACCATCTTGCTGGGCCAGGCTCTCAAAGCTATTTGTGTTTCCCTGCATACAGCCCAGTCTCACTGAGACACTCCTCAAACCCAACACAGAAAGAGAGAAAGCATATATAATATCAGTCTGCTCTGTTTAAGAATTCCAGTGGCAGGATCACAAGATCAAAAAAAAGTCTCCATAAGACCTGTCTGTCTTGAATGTTGGAATCCAGCATTTCCAAACAGCTTAATTTCAGCTGAGAAAGTGTAACATAGGTCTATTCGAATCGAGGTCCTGAAGGCATTTCACCTGTGTTGATGTCCTCTGCTGACTTATCTAGCTAATGAGAGCTGAGTCACAGCAATCAGGAGAGTGACACAGAAATGGGAGTGTTTAGGTGAAAACACTCTCTCCTTTTATTCCAGAGGTGTTTACGTGTCCCATGCCTGTGACATCCAGAGCACTCTCATTTCATGAAGGGAAATTTCCAAGTACTTTTGAAGCTGCACACTGGAGTAGAGCTTACAAAATTACTTATATCCTTGTATTTAAATACACCAGTCAGAAAGCTGATCCCACTGGAGAATTGAGCTCCCAGCTATTGAGGTCTACCACAGAGAGTACATTTTTAAAACATAAAATCCCATTATCTTTCCTATTGCAAAATATTTATTTTTGCTTTTCCTGAGCTTTGTTTTTCTCCAACATTTTTCAGATATTGGTGCCAATGTCCTTTAAAAATTATTTTGGCTCAGAGTACAATATATTAAACTCTTCCTCTGCACACAAAACAAACAAATGAAAAGAGAAACAGAAAATACTTTATCTGTTGTCTTTTTTTTTTTTCTTTCTCAAAAGTAAATAGCAACCCATTGTTATGATAACCACAAATCACTCATGAATGTTACCAACAACACTCTGGGAAAAATGAAGAACAATATAGATGCCACTAAATAGTTCATGGTTAAAAAAAAAAAAACAAACTTAATATGTTATCATAGCAATAGGCACTGATTTTATCTATAGGACTTAACTTTAAAGGACAAAATACATATTTGCACTTACGATGAATTATGACATGATACAAAGATGTACGTTTTTCATTATTTTTTTCCTCTGTATTTTGCATAAAATTCAGCAAGCCACAACTGAAAATACGGTTCAGGAGAATCCAAATCTACAATATTCCCAGAGCACACTGTTGCTGCTTTTAAGAAAAAGCAAAGAAACAAACTAACAAACAAAAACCAAACAAAAAGAAAACAATACTTCTTCAAAATATCCAGGTTGCATTTCTTACAAATTCTTTATTTGATCCTACCTGCTTTCTTCCACTACACTTTCAACTCCCTTGTTTCCATCCAATAAAAGTCCTATTGAGACAAGAGATTTAAATCAGCATGAGCTACACAAAACATTCTCAGGAAAGGTGCTGGAACACAAGTACAAGTACACAAGTACAATCCCAGGAAAGTTTACACAGGTAGAGAAATTATTTCATTCTTAAGAACAAGAAGGGAGCGGAGCACTGGTCTCTTTCCTCTGGAAATGGGGTTCTTTGTCATTATGATTTGAATGATTTGCCAGTCCACAGTGGGCTGGTTCATCATGCCAGTATTGGCTGTGAGCCTGAAGAAATTTGCCAACAAAAGCTTTAGTGGGTATGCAGTTATTCCAGAAAAAGCTTCTTCTGTCAGCGCAGCTTATCCCACTCTGAACTGATTTGAGCAATGCCAACAAAAGTATTCTCTTGCTTGAGTGAAGAGATGTTGCCAGTGTTGCTAAATGCAGACAGCCCAAGCGTGCGCCTGCAGTGTATGTGGCCAGTACCGTGTGGCTGCAGATAGGACAGGTGAGCCCTGGGGATCACACATGGCCCGGCCAGTCCCCCAGACCCTGTTTTGTCTAATGAGATGCTTTCAGATTGGCATCGAGAGGAATAGACTTCAGAAGAACCCACTTATCAGCTTCCTGCCAGGCTGCTTCTACGGCTCCTTCATCCCTTCACCCACACACGCAGGAGCACTACTGGTTGTGTTTGTGTCACCCTGCAGAGGTGGCATCTTCAGCCCAGGAAGGGCCATGATTGAAGGTTCACATGGCCAGGTCTGGAGGGTAACCTCTGCACAGCCCACATAGCTCTGCCTGAAGCGTTTTCAGGAGGGCTGAGGATGAGATGCAGGGGGGAGCAGCGTGCCTGCAGGAGGGAAACGTGGCCTGGGAGCAGACCAAAGCACCAGCAGAGCAGGCACACCATGGAGAATGAAAGGAAAAAGGAAAATCAAGGTGGAAGAAAGGAATGTGACAGACAGATCTGGCCAGGACACAGCCTTGCAATGCAAAGATAACCCACATCTCCCCAGTAAGCATTGCTGGGTATAGCTTTCTGGTTTTCCCTTTCCTTTTGATTTATATTCTTACTTGTTTTCATTTCTCCCCAGGAGTTCAAGTGTGGGAGGGAATTCAATGGCAATGCCTCTTCTCCTAAACTTGGAAATACTGTATAGGATTTGGGATTTACGTTTCCAACTTGCAAGATATAAAGGCAGGTCTTTTTCCAAATTGATGGCTCATTTTAACAAACCAAGTAGTAAAAAAACACCTCAAGCATAAGGAGATTTGCTGTTCAATTAGTAATGAGTGTCTGAGTTTAAACAAGGTTTCTGGCTTTTTTGACATGTACTTAATTAGCAATAGACTATTTGTCAAACATAACTCTTCACTGAATCATTTATTTCAAACAAGAGGACAGCATCCTGTGGCTGATGAAAATGTTTGAAAGTGCTAAGTGTACAGATCAGAAAGAAAAATATTTACCTTTCAAGAAGGCATGATGGCAAGGGAAAGATTTTGGAGATGTTTTGAGTTGCTGCTTGGAAACTTGGCTTCGTGGCCAAAGGACTCCTTGCACAAAAACCCACTTGCTCTTCTTACTGGAGAAGCACCACAGAAACAGACCTATTCATGAAGGAGAAAAATCCTAAGGCATAGGCTTAGGTATTAAAAAGTGACAAATGATTTTCAGTATCTCAAGGATTAGCGGGAGACCTGAGCCGGTTTCCAGCTCTCGCCCATCTGGTGGGTAAACCCAGCTATGTTACATCAGTACTTCGGGTCTCACTTTCTTTCTCTTTAAACAGGAAAGGGAAATGTGTTTTAGAGATAAAGATGCAATCATTATACAAGATGTAAATAGGTCTATTATTTTTTATTACAAGTGTAGGATGTAGTCATAGCACTATGCTGTTAAAAGCTTCACAGCTTCAAACACTGGCTCAATGTTTCTTCTATTTTTTTCCATTTTTTAATTGCTTGTTCCAGGTCGTGGAGGGAAACTTATCCTTACTAGGAAGAACTGGACAGAAATAGTATAAAGAAATAAACATTTTAAATTTAATTAAATAAAAAAATTTAAACCTGTGGTGTGGGAGAGGGGATAGATAATCAGTTTTAGAACAAGGTGTCTTTCTGCCTTACTGAATTGGACGAGAGTGAGACATAGTTTGTCTGAAAAAAGTAACTTTTACCACACTCTGGAAAAACATCTGTGTTAATAAAAATATGTAAAAGATCTTTTTATAACAAGGATTAGAAAAAATGCAGACAAGATGAAACAAATTAGCATAGTAGAGAGGCTGAATTTACTTTAGCACAGCAAGAGGCAAGAAGACAACACTAAACAGGAGCTCAAAGAGCTCCTCTAGTACAGACAGCAGTAATAGATAACATGTCCATAGATGAGGATACACTGCAAGTGTGATTCTCCTTGTCTGTAACTCATGCTATAGAGTCATACAGGGAATATCAGGGATATTGAACCATGATTGTCAGTTACAGGTGCAACACATCACTATGCATGATAATTATAGCCTACAGTTCAGGTATACATATTTGCATATGTGCATGCTTAGCTGCTGGGGTGTAAATGCATGTGCTTTTCTCGGAGTGGCTTGGGTTTGCACAGTCCCACACGGGGCTGGAGCTTCTTTGTACTTCACTCTGTGTAGGCTCACAGGAAGACACGATCTTTGTCCCAAAGCATTTTAATGTCTACCTAGAAACAATGGCATGAAACAAAAAGAGGGAAACAGAGAGGGAAAGGGACAATGAGGTCTCACCATTATGTGAGTCAACTCCATGTACAATTGAACTGACCTGAATCATCTGAAAGGCTCCTCGGGTAAATAGCTTTGCTGTCCTGATACGTGTCCGGGCAGCTGGTGCTTTTACATGGCTTTGATGGTCTGTCTATTCAGTTTTTGTTCCGATGTGGAGGATATTGTTTGCATTGTAGGAGAAGCAGGCCTGGTTTTGAGGAGGGAAGCAGGACTTCCAGGTTTCCATGCCATTCCAATGAGTCTGGGAAATAAAATAAAACCTTGGACATGCAATGTCTTTACAGCATGTCTGAGGAACACAGCAGGAACAGATATTGGCCTTATTATCTGTCCTTCTGGACTTTTCTGCCTTTACAGTCCCAGAAGGTTCAGAGATATATGTGAGCAGGGGCTATGGAGAGGATCTTCCTGTGATTTAGTTTATGTTCCCTGAGAAATCAATAAAATTTAATTGAAGATCACAGTCAGTCAGCACAGTTCATGTACACCCTCTGCCTTATACACAAATGTACTTGTGTGAAAAAATGTTGGTTCCCAAAATATCTAAGTGAACGAAAACATTTTCATGTGAGTCTTCCTGTAGAAATAGTTAATGAAGATGCACAAGCCTGCTAGAAGCAGACGTCTGTCCAGAACTGGAGGAAACATTATTATTGTACAAACTTGCTGAGCCATGATAAATCAAACTGCAGCAGTAGCCATCTCAGGCTCAGACCTTCTCCATTATATTATAAAGATCTAGGATACAGGAAAAAGTGCATACCCTGCACTGTAACCAAGTCTCCCTGTACAAAATCGCAGCAACCAGAAGTCAGACTAATAGACATCCTTCTTATTAAGCCACTGGGTGTCCAGAGGTTTGCCTTGCTAGTGTTTTGAAAGTACTTCGTGAAAGAGGATGATTCAACGTGTAGGTCACTATGCTGATACATGCAACATCTGGCTGGAGCCCTTGCTTTGGCCTGGAATACCAGTGGAGTCCTGGGCAGGACACTTGGCCTCCTCTTTCCTGGGTTTGCCCTCTGCAAGCTGTGCTTTCTTTCTGTCTGCAAGTACAGCAATGAGAAACACATTAATGACTGTGAGATGCTCATGAAACAGTGGAGGAAGCCCCACAAGGTGGTGAGAGGATTTTGTAACACACAGGGCTCTCTGTTGTTTTCAGAAGGAAAAGTTTCCTACCTGCTCCATGCAGATTCAGCTGAGTTCCTATAAAACTGCATCTGAGCATTTTAGAGCACAAGAGCTACAGGTAGCTCATTTGCTGTTTCTTCATATCTGAGCGCTGCCAGTTGAACTCTAAGTGCTTCTATCTCCTTCGTTATTAAGGGTGCTATTTATAGCTCCTCTGGCTGCATTCCACCTGAAGGTCAGATTGTTTACATGGAGTGAGGATATATTGTGTTTTTCTAAATAGAGATCACATTTTTTGATTCATTAAAAAAAAAAAACCTCTTCCCTGCACAACCTTCTTCTCACTCACAACAGATGCCTGGCTGCAAATCTGAGGAGTTCCAGAGAGTGGAGATGGCTGAAAATCTGGGTTAGTACAGTAAGGATATTCACACGCATGCAGCAAAGTAAAGAACATCCAAGAAATAAACACAAATACATACAGATAAATGCAGGGGCATTTATCTCCATTGGATGTTTAACGTAGGTTTATGTTTGTATTTCTTGCAGCAACTCCTCCTCTGCTAGTAACCAGCATACGAAGTCCTGCACAATTTCATACTCTCAGGCTGTGCTACTGTTCCCATTATTTATTTTCCAGCCACATAAATTTTCTTTTTTCCTTTATTGGAAGCAGAATTGTGTCAAAAGTTTTGGGGTCTACAAACCCAAATGGAAAAGGAAAATGACAGATGCTGTATAAGTAAAATGTCAGTTTACATGGATATCTTATGTGTTATATCCCTGTTTTTTTCCACCAAATTCTCTGTGTATTATAGAAGTTCTTTGTGTCCTGGTGTAACAGAAGAGTCCCTGAATATGACAGGATATGATTCTTTCCTTTCTCTGTTGTTTTTCAGTTCTTCAGCATCTCCTCACCTTAATATAACATTGAGGTTGGGGAGGGGAGGGTGGAATATCACAAGGATAAGAGCTACTCTCTCCATTCCAACATTTAAAGACATAAATAAAGAAAATGAGCTATTTTAGGACTTTGATAATGCAGTAGCTTGCAGGATAAAAGTGCATGGAACAGGCGGAAATTCTTCCACATGGAACCAGGTAGTTCACATTGACCAGCCAAGAGAGCTATTCTTGGCATTTTATTTTGATCCTAGGAAATCAAGTGTCCTGAGAAAGAATTTTTATCCAGAGTATGCTAAGAGAGATGAGTGTGTGGCCAGTGAGCTGATTATAGGCTCAGACTTAATTGGAGAATTAAGGTCTTTAGTATTTCCTCTCCCATTAATTCCAGCCACTGCCACGTCACACAGTTGCAGCAGTACAGCCTGCCCCTGAAATGCAGCCTTTCAACAGCCTTTAAGCCTAGCCTTTCCATTAATGACTACTGCAGAGTTAAAAACCTGAGGAAAATAATTTAAAAATAAAATAAAATGAAGTAACTGGAAAGGGCTTTTGAGTACTCAGCAGGCTCTGAATACATCCAGGGAGCTGCATGGTGCATCCTGCCCCGCTGAGCTGGGCCCAGACACATGGCAATGGGGGAAATGATCAGATGCAAACCCCACAGTTGAATTTGCTGATAGGCTGTGGGCATCCGGGAGGATCGTGTGACTCACATCAGAGAACCAGTAACATGGGGCCATGGATTAAGGCTGTATGGTGCTTCCTCCAGAATCACCTGAAATAACAGAAAACCAAGGGTTTCCAAGAAGTCACTTTGGACTGAAAGATATCAGAAGCTTCAGGTGGATCACCAGTTAATTAAATGATTAGTCTTGGGTCTGCCCAACACTTCTTCTCAGTTGAATCTTTCCAGGCTATTCAGCAGCCACGCACACTGGTGGCTACTTCCCAGGACAGTCCCCTGCTTTGTTGGTTGTGATGGACATGCTCACTGGAAGGAATTGACAGATCCCAGTGAGGTCCAGAGGAAAAGCCTGGCATTTTGAATGGCTTTTGGGGAGCTGAGGTTCATTATGAAGAGGATATTGGGCTAGCAGAATATTCAATCTGACCTCATCTGACCATTCTTCCTTCTTATGTTATGCCCTTCACTGAGGTGAGCAGCAGCACTGGGAGGCAGCTCTACCTTACCAAGTGTTAGTGTTGGGAACAGCTATTGTGTGCTTCCTATGTGAAGTTATCAGGTTCCTGTTGTCCCATGGAAAGGATCTTCCCCCTTTGAGTCAGCTGAGACTGATCTCACCTTCTGCATTTGGTGTGTCCACCCTGGGGATCAACAGAAAATATCCTCCACACTGTGTTCATCTATTTATCTGAGACAGAGCCAAGCTAGCTATAGACTTGAACACCATCAGGACCTGGGAAAGATCTGGACCCAGGCATAGCCTATGCTGCCTTGGTAATTATTTAATTTTGTTCCCAGGGCATTTGTCCATAGTTTTCCCCAAACATCATTTTATCAGCATGAAATTGGGTGGTGGGGTAGAAAGGTGCTCAGTTCGCCTGCCCCAAGCTGGCTGAGGCAGCTGCCCATTCTTGCTTGTCATGGTAGCAGCCAAATTCCAGCAGCTCCAAGAGGCTTTTTAAAGTAAGTGGGGAGGAGAGAAGATTAAGGGAGGGAAGTAAACTCTTTCACTGTTCACCCCCCTGTGTTGTGTTCTGATCTTGTACTTACTGTTGGACAGTGTCAATACTGCCAGTCCTGAGCTTTCAGTCTCAGTTGGGAGCCAAGTCTCAAGAAATCATGACATCAGTTTCAGAATCTTAAAGGGTTGGGTTTGGTTTGCATTTTTTAACATCTTTTGGACTGGGCACATGGCTGCTGATTTCTGAGTCTCTGGGTGCACACCTGCAATGAAGTGCCTTCCCTTGCAATGAGGTTTATTGTGGGGGAAATAAAAATTTTCTCAAAAAAACTTAATATTTTTTTTAAACATCAGCTGAGGTTCCTAACTAATTCTGTGCAGACAGGTCCTAGGCTGCTAGCAAAGCATTCAGTAACATGAGATTTGGAGTACAGTTTTAGGAGGTGATAACATTTCCTATTCTATAGATCAGCTAAATGGCCATAAAAAGTTACAAATACTTGGATATATAAACTGGGGGAGTGGGAAACTTCTTTACAGTACAGTGTTTCACCAGAGCCTATTTTGTTCTTTTATTAAATGCCATCCTACAATTTTAATGTGGGACTAGATACCAAGGGTTTCCCAGGTACAAAGACCAGGACACAATGAAGAGCAGACTAGGTCTCTCCTTGAATGCAGCTCTTTTCTTATGCCTGTCAAGCCTGAGCATGTTCAAAGCTGAAAACTGGCAATGTAAATTTCCAAAATGCCTTTAGAAAACCAAGAACTCAACCACTGCCAAGAGAAACATGAGTTCCTGAAACTGGACAGCATTGCTTGGGTTTCCTTTGAAGGAAAAGAAAAAAAAAGCCAAATGCCTGAAATATGTAAGACGGAACTACACAGGAGTTAAAGGGAAGCTGCATAGGAAGCAAAGCAAGGCCCAAAATAAAAAGCGGGAATGGAAAACTAAAAATAACTAACAGGAAAGTGTGACACAGCTGCAAGGGCTCGGCTGCATTCTCCCCCAGCATTGTACCTATTTTTTTCAGGAACATACTAATATTGTGTTTGGATTTCAATGGCATTCCAATCCATTATTTATTCTTCAAAAATAGATGTTTCTCTTGTGAGGAAGAAAGATCTTTTCAAGTAATATTCATATGATTTCAGTTGGCCCAGTTTATCAAGTAACACCTTTATACGCTCAGTATTTGCAGAGCAGAAAGACTCCTTCAGCTATGTCACCTCACAAAAAATTAATCTGTGTCTATTTAGAATGGTGGAGATCAGCTGTTGCCCTCAATTTCAGCTGAATATTTGCCTGATAGCCTGTTTCCCTGAAAATAAGACAACGTCTTGTATTAATTTTTGCTCCAAAACTTATTACTTTTTTATTTGTATAGCTGCCTGGACACTATTTAAATTGGCTTTTTAAATGAACTGTTATGACGGCTTATTTTTTTGAGTAGGGCTTATATTTTGAGCATCCTCAAAAATCATGCTAGGGCTTATTTTCAGGGTAGGTCTTATTTCAGGGGAAACTGGGTAGCTTTTACAAGTGGAAAGGGACCTAGCACATGAATCTGGGTGGCAGCTACTTTGGAAGCCCAGTGGATGGGAGGGGCTTGGGAGGATCAGGAACATCGTGTACTAATAAAGTTAAGGAAATCTCTGTCTTTTTATTAATACAAACACAGTTTGCTGTATTAACACCAATTTAATTGCTATACTCAGCATTCTGCAGAAATTGAGCCATTCAGCTGGGTTGTGCATGGGCCGTGACCATACAGAAGATAGATGGACAATTGATGAAGCCTGAACAGTGCTGGTGCCTGTTTTGGGAGAGTGAGAAACCCGCAAAATGCCAGTTTCTCAGCCCAAGTTCTGTCTGACTGTCACAAACCCCAGTGGAAACCACATTACTTGGGATCTTGGTGCCTGTCAAGTTATCAACCCAACTTGTAAAATTCCTATTTTCAGCAGACACAACAAAAACAGGAAATATTTACCAACTTTGCAGGTGTCAGGAAGTACTTTCAAAACACTGCTATGACCTGAGAGTCCATTTAAATAGATAACAAACATGTACAGAGGTGATAATAAATATATTTTCATTTAGAATAAATACTTTGGAGTATTTGCTCTAATATGTATGTCCAGGAAGATCAGAGAGGCAAATTTATATTTTAATCACACTGTGTTGATTAGGCAGCAGTATGTCTCACAATACTTGTGTGAATGTATTTACATAACGAAATTATACATTAAAGTATGTTGAAGATATTTTGCACAGTTGAAGCTGATAATACTTGTATTCATTAGAAGTTAGTCTACACTGGACATATATTTGATATGTTATTTAAATCATGGATGGAATACATCTGAAAATATTTCCGGCTTTTCTATTCTGTGTATTTCATACATCGGTCTAAAAGATATTATGATATATTGTTTGAACTGTAACACTGTCTGCAACATCCTATAATATAGGCTGTAATAGAAACTATAATACTGCAGTACAGCACACTTCACAATATAAGAGGCAGTGCATGTATTACTAGCTTACTGTTTAGTAGTTGAGAAAATACTGTCTATCTACTAGAAATAAGGCCTATTTGCCAAACATGCTCATACTGGAAATAATATATGACCCCACTAAAACCAAATCTAGAAACCAGATGGCAGGAGCACTTTGTGTGACAAACCATCTGATGATTTTTACCCCAGGAGAGGGTAACTTCAGGCTTGTGTGGGAAGGAAAGGTGGGCTGAGAAGAGGATGCCTGGAACATGGAGTTGGATGAAGAAAGGAAAAAAGTCCAAAGGAAAATCCACTTGTGCAAAATAGGGGAGATGAGTTGGAGTGTGCAGTGGGGAGCCAGGAGAGATGTGGAAAGAAATGTAGAAAGATGAAAGGGTGGAAAATAAAGAAGTGGCTGGTGAAGAGCCCTTGGTTTCATGAACATCACTTCATCATTTGCATAATTCTTCCTACTAGTGTAGTTCCATTGCCACTAGTAGCAACAGGTAGACAGTTCAAAGAATATTATCATTTAATCCTAGAAACTATTTTGTGGGGAGCAATCTGTCACCAGAGCAGCTAAGGAAATGCAAAAGCATTCTATAAATTTGATTAAGAACTACAGAAAACATCCTGTAAAAAGTTTGCACGTATCCTTCTCCTTTCTCCTGACTTACTAGGTGTGGATCCATAGTTTACTCCTATATGGTAAATCAAACAGTGCCAAGGAGCCACAGGCACTGCCCCAGGGCTGCATGATCCCTGTTATGGTGGTGGCCTGGCCACTGAGATGACTCCCAAACCCTCGCAGCACTGGGGTTGGTCAGGGACTGGAGGTCCCCATTAGGCAGCCTGGATCCATCCACTTTGTTTTGGAGATGAAGATGGTTGAATGGTACGGACACAAAGCATTCTGGACATGGGCCACCACTCAGCTTGAGCAATGGAGAATGGTCCCCAGTAAAATTCACTGAATTGATGCAGCCATGGTGAAAGCATTTCTGCAGATTTGGAAGCAAAACTGTGCCTAGTCTGCGTGTACCATGGCTATGCCATCACCAGCAGTCTCACTCGGTCATTAGTGGATAGACACGATACACGACAAAGCTTTCAGTTGTTATTTTATTGAACAATAATAATCATATACTTTTTTTTTAAAAAAAACAGCTTATTAGATTTACATTCAAGAACTTGTAAGTTCATTTATGACACTGTTGCAAAATAGTAATAAGGTATGCAAATATTTACTACATTCTTTAAATAATTATCTTCAGTCTGCTGAAGGACTGTGGCTTTGATCCTGTTCTCGCTGAAATCAAGAGAAAATTACTTTCGATATCAGTAGATGAGAATCAATACACTTGCTTGTAAATAGCCCAAGATAATATTGCTCCCTCTCAGACCTAAACATTCAACACAGGTTAAAATGTGGTATATGCTAGTTTAAGATTTATGTTTTATATATCCCCAATTATTGTGGCAAGAGAGCCTGCACTGCCATACTGACATTTGGATGCCTACTGCTGTCATTGTCCTTTTGTGAGAGCAGCCTGCTTCCACCGACGCTGGCTTTGGATCAGGATTTGTGCTCTTTAAAGGCTTTGGAATCCCTGTTGTTCATAGTCTTTAAAGTATGTTTTCAGATCCTTCACCAAGCTTTGGCTGTGGTACTGTGTGCTCCTTCTTCCACTGAAGTCACTGTGAAAGCTCACATGGATTTCAAAGGAAATATTCAGTTCAAACCACATTTCCAATGGGAGTCCTCTGCCTTACAAGGTGGTTCCTCAACTCATGCAATCCAGGTTCACTCTGACACAGCCACACCACTTTCCATTATCTGAGGATCTGATTGTTTCCAGACATATTAGCAAACCCATCGAAGTGTGGATGTTTATTTTATGAGCACATCATTCAGTCTGGACTGAATGAGAGACTGCCAGTTCCTACAACACTCTAACGTGGGTCAGTTATTCTCCTGGCTGAAATGGGGTTGCTTGCTCATGCAAGTGAGGGGTGAAGGGCCATGCACCACAGGGCTGCAGGCTGCGCCCACACTGCCACTTGCTGAGGTTCCAAGTGTCCCCTGAACTGCACAAGAGCAACTCCCCGTGAGCTGCAGCTGGGATGGGAAGTGTGAAGGTCCATTTGCTGGCGTCCAGCACTGGACTCACTCTTCCCCAAGAAATGCAGAGGTTGCCTTAATGGAACCAAATTAGCTGCTTTATAGAAACACACATATTTAAATAATGCTAAGCAGTTTCTTTCATTTCAGGTCCTCCTCTATAAATCTGTATAATCTATCAAGGTGCTGTTTCTCTGTACAGAATTTAACTTTAGAAATCCACCTCAATACAATATATGTCTGCAGTGTCTTGGCTAAGTTATTTACAACATGTAAACTGAAATGCTGGGTGTCTTCTCACTGACAGAAGTCATATTTATCCCCAAGGAATTTTCACCAAAAAACAGAAAATTAGTAATGACTAACACTGGTTTATTTAATTCATGCTGTTGTGCTCCCATGTCATTATTATTCTTGTGATTCAGGGGCATTGCTTTCTATCCTGGGATTTGTTGATGTGCTTTTTTTTTTCCAACTGGCTCCCCACCAATAGTTTCACTCACCCAAACTGTCCACCGAGTTCAGTGAGATCTTTCCTGGCTCCAGGCTGCAAGAGTCGGCCTCTGGCGTTATTTAAATGAGGAGGGTTGAATCGTGTTGGTTTTTTAATATTACTATACATTCGGGAATCCACAATGCATTTCTCTGCTCAAATACTTATAAAAACAAATATCAAAAATCATATACACTGTACAGTCTATTTTAAAGTAAACATTTTTCTCATGAAAAACAGAATCACAATTGGCCTTGAGAGGTTACATTTTCATATGCTATTGATCTACTTTGTTCTTAAAGTGTGTGGTTGCATATTCAATAATCTGTGAGAAATGCATTCAGTTGAAAGTCTTATGAGTGTAAGTAAATATCAGCGAGGATTTAGCCATTTCATTACCGGTGCGCGAATAGCTTTCTCCTTAACAAATTCCTCTTTTACAGAATTGCCGTCCCCTGATGCCATGTCATTCTCTGAAAAGATACAAAAATAAAAGCAAACTTCATGAAAATGAGAGAATTAAAATATTATCTTGCAGCAATGTTGTTGATTTTGGGAACACTTCAGAAAAACTTCAGTTGACAAATCTTTCAGGAATCTCCCCAAGTGCCTCCAGTTATCTGGTTGCAAAAATTCTGCCAAATTGTGGTATATACCAGATGTATTTTCTAATAGTTTAAGCGTAAGGCAGGTGATTTGAGTTGTTCCCAGTTCTCACCGTAACACTCCAGTGTGACATGGGACCAAGCAGCACATCCTCAATATCTACAGCAGTAAATTAAACATGCCTGGAGATATTCTCTGACAGAGGCCAGCTGGCATGGAGCAGCCTGGTGCATGTCACTAAGCTCTCTTAAACTCCAAAGAAAAAATATATCAACTTGTCTACTGGAAATGGTCCCTGGCTGCCACTGGTTCCTGTGCTGTGGTTGAGGTTGTCTGGCACGGCTCGCTGAGCTGGGGCAGCACATGCTAGCTGCTGCCGTGCTGTTTGACAGGGAAGGTGGTTAAATCACTATACACAGGAATAGGCTCTGGCACCATTAAATTTACTAGGGTATATGTAGCCATAACAGAAACTCAACAGTTCAAAATACAGAAGCACTCACAGCTGTTGTAATTCACTGAGGATGTGTCCTAGATGCTACAGCTACCTCTGAAGACTATTAAATGACACCCACACACAGTACTGCCCACAGTGTCCCTTGTCTGCTTACAGCAGCAGATCTCTGAGGACAGAAATCAATGCAAAAATCTTCGCACACAAGTAAAAAACGGCATTTCTTTCTATGGGGTCAGGATCTCATCCTGGCTGGGAGCAGACAAGCTGCTAAACACAGAGGCAGCAGAAGGTTTGGGACCAAAGGCAAGGGTGGGAGAGGAAAGGGGAGTAGGAAACTGGCTGAAAACGGGATGCTTGGGATTTGGAATACAGGCAAAATTTAGAACAGAAAAACAAGACAGGTATATTTTTTCATGTTATTTCAGCACCCTTTGTAATAAACAAAATCTGGAAAGGCAAAAGAGTGTAATCATGTAGAAAAATACATAAAAACTTATCCATCTTGCAAAGTGTTTTTTTAAAGATCATTTGAAATGTGGTATAAGCATAAGCTAAAGAAGTTTTCTTCTGTCTAACTTTCTCTAAATGGCAAATAGATGAAAGATAATGCATGTATTAAGGGAGGAAACTCTCAATAGCGTAATACAACAGGAGAAAATCAAAGTAAGGCATACATACTGCAGTTGGAGGAGAAATAACATTCAAATACTTTTTGATGAAATCCTAGAAAAGCTTTCAGTAGGTCTAGGATTATATCTCTCGTATTTGTTTAAAATCTTTACATTTGTATTGATTTTAGTTGAACACTGTTCAGTAAAATGTACCTCTGTATCATCAGGTGGAGAACAAAATGGGAAGAAATTTTAATGCCAGCTTTAAAAAAAAGCAGTGATACCTCCTTCTTGCCTCAAAAACAGTCCAGTTTATCACATGCCTTTATTTTAATTCTGGGAAGATCTGTTACGGGATTCAGACATAATATTAAAGGCAAGAACTTGTTCCAGAGATACTGTGATAAATAACTAAAATAAAACATTTCATGATGCAATTCACTCGCATCTGAAAACATATAAAGCTCTATCTTCATGGAAAAAAACATGTTATTCTTACCATATATTAGCTAACAGTAATAAACAGAACCTAGTGAAATCCTGTTCTACACAAAGCAGCTACCTGCATCTTATCTGAACTAATGCAAATCCTAGCACAGCCTCCAACTGCACAGGTGGCGTTGGGCTGCTAGTGCATGCAACAGCTGCAAAGTATTTCAGCCATGTTAGGATTTCAAAATGTTTTTACCATCTGTCACAGCCCACCTAATTCCTTGCCTTATGTTAAGGGAGATGCCAATAAGAAAAATAAATGTACCTTGTGTTATCTGTTTTCACAGTTTCCACTGAAGTACACACCGGTCACACACAGCATACACAGTGTGGTAGTAGAGCATGTACAAAGCGATTTCTGCTAAAAGCAATTGGCCCATGCAGTCTTACCTGTGTGTGAAACTATTTTTCGTCGATTTGGAGGCTTCGAAGCAGACAGTTGAAAAAATGGGAACTTCAGACACTTGCCAGTTACTCTGTCACAGATGCCAGAGGGACAGTTGCAGGTTTTCCTGCATTCCATTCCATAGGTACCATAGGAACACTCTGAAAAAAAGTAACAGAGCAAAGCAGTCCTCAGTGATGCAATTCAGCTGCCAGCACTCTTAACAGCTGGTCTGCTTATATCCTTAAAATCAGAAAGTCCTTGGGTGAGGATCAGTTAAACCTTAACTACAGGATTTCAGCATTCTGACTGCTTGTTACAAGTGTTTTCCAGTTTTAACAATCCTGACCACACAGAATTTACATGATTTTTTTTCTTGTAGCTTATTGACAATGTGCAATCAAGTAATCCTTCTCTGAAACCCTCATAGTATTAAAATGCAAGTTAAAGGCAATATGAATATGCAAGTACGTAATCATTGAGCATGTAGTTGAAGGATTAGCGTTGGATTTAGAAAATAAGAAGACTTCAGAAAGTTTCCGAATTTATAGTTTGGGCATGTTATTACCCAATTTATATGACTCTCATGGTTTAGAGCTGCAATGTGCTGCTTGCACCGGGCTGCTCCTGGCTGGGCCCACTGCATTTGGGCTCCGTGGAGGAGGTTGCCCTGACCCTGAGGAGCTCTCCAGCAAGCGCACCCTCCGCCTGGAGATGCTCCCAGCTCTTGGGGAAGAGCCTTCACCTCTGCAACAACTTCTCAGGCAGCAAAGGTCTAACTTCCCACAGCAGACAGCAAAGAACTCACCTACATCTCCAGCTTAAAGAGTGAGTATGCTCTAAAGGGACCACTGGCACTAAGGTGGCTGCCTGGTTGTACACAATCTGCTCACATACTGCCCCAATTCACATGTCTCATCCCTGAGCAAGCTCGTAGAGGAGCAACAAAGAGCAGCTGTCACAATGGAACTGCTCATTTAAAAAAAAAAAAAAAAATGTCAGGTGTAGGGGATTTGCCCAGTCCCATAGCTGACACCCAGAGGGTTTGAACTGAGTCACAGCCCTTGCCTTCCTCTGCCTTGTTGTTGAACAGGGTGCCTTCCCAGGACCATAGCTGAAGACACAGAAACAAGAAAAATCCAACTCAAACATCCCCTTTCCAGACCCCTAGACAAAAGATTATCCCAAGAGAAGTTTGGGATGTCCCAGGAGAAATGTCTTTATGCTCAAGCTACTCTTGCCAACTCAAGGAGCATGTTTACCTTAAACAGCAAGTAAGTCCTGGAGAGTTTTCAGTTCATCTCCTGAGGGCAGATGAATGGCCATTGAAGGTTGAACCAAGGCTCCATCTAGGCCAGGCTCCCACAAAACACTTAAGGGAGAAGATGGCCATGGCATGCGCAAATGATACCTTCCCACCTCCTATTGTCCCCCATTTTTAGCTCTGGGACCTCAGGAGCCAGACATAGTTTCTGTGGATGTAACACCCCACAACAGGGCTATCCTCAGTTTGTCCAGTCTGCTCTTGACTCAGCGCAAACATTTAGTTTTGCCATACCACCCAGGCTACCTGAAAATAAGGCTAATGCCCCCAAATTAAAACAATTATTTACAATTAGCTGTATGCCCAATGGGTGTGCTTTTGTAAATGAAAAGCACTAGAAAATCAGCCAAATCCCTGCTGAGGACTGCACATTGAATCCCTCCAGCCTGGAGGACCTGACTGAGCTTCACCATACTCCCTTTCCCAAGCAAGGACACTCTTTGATCTGCCGTTTGTCCACATAGGAGAAAAACAAAGTCCTGTCAAAGGAGTACACTTTTTGTGTGCACGATCCTGCCTGAGGGACAAGCGGAGAGCACACACAACATGGAGCATCAGCCTGCCTGCTGCAGGTGCTCAGCACAGAATGCGGGGATGCAAAGCTGTGCACAACAGCATGGAAACACATCCCAAGCCAGAGCACTTGGCTCTGTGTGGGATAATCCTGGCATTGATTCTGTGATTCAGATTTGATTAAAACCAAGATCTGAGTCAGTTTTGCCGTTAGAAGCAGGAGCCTGCTCCTAAATAAACTGCAATTAGCTCCTGGTGATCTAAGGGAAACAAAAGCATGCTCTTTACTGTGACAGTTATACCTCAGGTTTAAAGGGCATTTACTGATAGAAGTGCAGAACATTGGTATTCCTTAGTTTTGACAATAATGACATTACTATTTATTATAATGATACACTCCTAATACTAAAAGTACTCAAAAAATTGCTCTGAAACATATAGTGTCTGTGTTTTACCCATTTTAGAAATAAAAAATTAGAAACCAAGAGTTAAGGTCATTTTTCCACAACTTCAAAGTAAGTCACAGGCAACCTGGGAAAATTTACACATCCTACTCTGTGAATTATTACAAACATGGAACTTATTAAAATTAGTGAGTGATCTGGTATCACAATTATAAATCAATATATAAAATAATAATACTTTGTTCCTTACTTTGCCTGATAAGATTCACATATGTACAGAGATCATACTATCTCAGAGCTAAGATGAAAAAAGAAAAATAATTAGAAATTACAGCTATAATATTTAGTGCAAATAAATATATGGGGAATATAAGCTTTAAATGCCAATTTACAACTCTAAGTCAAGCTATGGCTTTACTGAAATTAATGAGCTTTTCCACTGACTAACTGGAAAAAAAAAACCACCAAACTTTGCATTTTCTACGAAGTTTCAAGATTCAGCTACAGGGATTCAGATCTCATGTCCCTCAATGTTTCTTTTTCCCATTTGAAGTGTGCTATTGCAAATAAATTCTTTAAGGAGAGTGAAAAGTATATAAACACTCAAAAGAACTGTTAAAAGAATTATAAGTGGTATGTTGCACTGCAGTAATTTTTAACGAACTGAAGATCAGCCAACTATCTCAGTAAAATACTTTTCTGGTGGGTGCACCAAAGATGTGACCTTTCTGTGTAAATTCTAATCTTCAGAAATAAAAGCAGCACTTTGGGTTTCACCCTCAAAAACGTACATGAATTTGTTTTTAAATACCAATGTAAATAAGTATATGCTGTATGTGAGTCAGCCTGAATGAGTTTTGCAGCATCTGGTCCTAAGTCATTACTTTAACTGACGCTATTAATACTCCTGATATTTAACTGCCAAGATATCTCAATTTTTTAAGGAAGTTATTCAAAGACATATTTGTATCTACTTACTGAAGTGGTACACAAACACAGGAAGACTCACTGCATTCATACTTTGCAAAACTTTTTTAAAAAACATTTCTTCTTAAAGCTTGCATCCTGCTTGTTAGAAATTTAACATCTCATCTCCTTTTAAAGATTTTTCCTTTTTGAATGGAATGAGGATAGCTCTTAAATGAAAAATGCCATTATACTTTACAACTAAAGAAATCAGCATGCAGCATACCTGAAATAAACTAACAGCAGCGTCTGGCCGCTCATCTCACAGTCAGTTCTGTTATTCCCATCTTTCAGGCAGGAGGGTCTCTCTTTGCCTCCCCTGACCACATCCCTAGGGTAGCTGAGCACCTCCAAGTCAGGATTTAATTAAACACTACAACATCCCCAGGCGCTTGGGCAGTGCTGTTACCTCCGTCCCCCCAACCCCAGAAAGAGCATCTGGTTCCCGGGCAGGCAGCCGGTGGTGCCCGAGGGAACCTCACCCCAGAGAGCATGGCAGGGGCCAGGACCCTGTGGCAAGGCTGGACTTGCAAGATTAAAGTCTTTGCAATTTATAGAAAGCCACCCACCAAATCAGCAGAAGGATCAGGACTAGTGCCTGGGTCTGCCAAGTCCCAATCAAAAATCTCAGCTCCGAGCACACCCCACCTGTATTTCCTTACACATGTCCCCAAGTCTAAACAATATTCTCACACTAATAACCCTGTCCCACCTACATGTAACATCTTTTAATACCAGCAGGTATTTTTCACTTTCTTCATGGCTAAGGGCTGAGCTGGAAAAATCACATTTTAAACCTCTCAAGCAGGAGGCAAGCTCTATATGTAGGTAGGTTGCTGTCAAATTGCCACAGTGGGTGCATGCAAAGTGAATATTGTTACCTTTGCAGATACCAAATTCATCACCAAAGTCATCCTCCTCAGTGTAAAACTGGCACTTCAGCCCAGGACCACACTTGACACCATCCATACCCGAGACCGTACGATAGCAAGTCTCCCCCAGAGCAGCTGCACACACTCTGCAACAGCCACAGTCATCCAGCACCGTTCGCTTACAGCGCAAGGTACTTTTGCATGCGTTACTGTCACAGGGCTCGGGACAATCTACTGCGTATTTCGCACTCCAAGTAGTTCCAGCGTGCACGGGCATCAGGAGGAGTGTGAGAAACAAGAAGCCCTTCATGTCTTGCAGGGGTAAGTGCTCCGTTCCAAAGAGCAGGCTTTAATGCTCAGCCTGCTGGTGCCTTGTGCCGAGGGAAGCAGCGGTACAGAATCCAAAGTGGTAGCTGCACACATCAGCCTACAAGTTTATGAGCTTTATACAGTGTGTTGCCCACATGCTGCACCGTCGTCAGCTTCCTCAATCCGGCAGCGCTGCTCCTGCCAGCCTCCCTTGTTTCAGTTTATGAAATCCAGGATGAAGGTTGGATTAGCACTCTGCTGCCATCCAGGAATTGAAAAGCCTGAGCTGATGTAATCTGTTATGTTTAGTTGGTTGTTTTGCATGAGGACTAAAAACTCTCTCACATCCGTCTCAAATGCTCAAGGACGTCTGCCAAAAGGAAAAAAAAAAAAACAACCCACACACAACCAAAAAAAAAAAAAGAAAAAGAAAAATCACCCCAAGCCCGAGTAGGTTGCATACCTTCCTGTGGGATAGGATCGCTCTGACACGAGGCGCGCTGCTGACAGGACAGCTCTGCCTCACTAACACAGCTCGTGCAGCCAGAAAAAAATCGTATTGAATCATCTCACTGCTGAAAGAATAATCTTTGAAAGAAAAACAAAATTTGCCTTCCCCTTTGAGGAGATGTGGACAGTTATGTTAAGGAATAAAGTGAGATCATGCCATTTAGCAGCTGAGCTCAGATGTTTCAGTAGTGTTTTTCCTGCCTGCATCGAAATGGTACCTTTTAATCAGTATTTAGATGGAGAAGAATTAAACATTTAACTCCAAGATTATTGCTAGACCTAAAAACAGGTCAGACAGAAACCCAGCATTTTGTGGGATCTTCTGCAGGAAGTTGAGAACGATCAGTGAACTGCTGTGACCTCACAACCAAAGGGGGAAATCCCCATCCATCACCACCACTGCCTGCACAGCCTTAACATGGATCCGGGGGAACTGATTCTCCTCCCCTTTACACAATTTCTATCCTGATCAGACCCTATGGGATGTCCTGATATTGCTCTTCAACGAAACCAGTGTAAATAAACAGAAAATAAGTCTCAGCTTCCCTTGTCCCCCCTCTTAGACTTCATTCACACTGCCAGAGCCTTGACAAGAAACAGCAAACAACCAAAGATTTCAGTGAAACAGATGAGTCACCAGAGAGATTAAAATTTCTGCCCTAAAGAAAGATCTACAGGAACAGAAAAAAGGAATGAAGCTACCCATAAATAAATCTCCAAATACCAAAGTTGCTGCCACTGAAGTTAGTGTGACCTGAATTAGTATGAACTTGTATGTGATCAACTTGCCAGTTGGGAATCCTGTGCCTCACGTGGGCTGAGGACACCACCGGTATGCTGCCAAACAAAATGGCGGGCTATGCTGGAAATACAGGAGAGCAGGAAAGTGTTTTTCTTCATGAATGCAAATGTGAATTGATAGATCCCAAACAAAATGCTTAACTCCTCTCTCTTGTGAAGAAGATGAGAAAACCAACATACTGTATGATGCATTTGGGTAGGTTGTTCATAGACTTCTGGTACACATGGGTATAGGAACCTGGATAGGATAGCATGGCATGGCATGGCATGGCATGGCATAGCATAGCATAGCATAGCATAGCATAGCATAGCATAGCATAACAAGAGAAAAGAAGCCTAGAGATGAGGAGGAGAAGGAGAAGGAGAAGGAGAAGGAGAAGGAGAAGGAGAAGGAGAAGGAGAAGGAGAAGGAGAAGGAGAAGGAGAAGGAGAAGGAGAAGGAGAAGGAGAAGGAGAAGGAGAAGGAGAAGGAGAAGGAGAAGGAGAGGGAGGGGAGGGGAGGGGTAGGAGAAGGAGAGGGAGGAGAAGGAGAAGGGGAGGGGAGGGGAGGGGAGGGGAGGGGAGGGGAGGAGAAGGAGAGGGAGGAGAAGGAGAAGGGGAGGGGAGGGGAGGGGAGGGAGGAGAGGAGAGGAGAGGAGGGGAGGGGAGGGGAGGGGAGGGGAGGGGAGGGGAGGGGAGGGGAGGGGAGGGGAGGGGAGGGGCGGAGAGGAGAGGAGAGGAGAGGAGAGGAGAGGAGAGGAGAGGAGAGGAGAGGAGAGGAGAGGAGAGGAGAGGAGAGGAGAGGAGAGGAGAGGAGAGGAGAGGAGAGGAGAGGAGAGGAGAGGAGAGGGAGAGGAGAAACCCTAATATATTTAACACATGTCAAAGGAAGACTACACTCAGGCAAATATTTGCAGGCATCCATTTTATACAGTATATAATTACTCAAAGTACAGTTCTTCTAATCACAGTTGCCAGCTGGCAGATGTTTACGTGCACTAGCTCATGCCTGTTTCCACATGTAATCTTGGACCAATCAGTGAATTTAAAATGTAAAAATTAAAGCATTAGATTGAAGTCTCATATAAACTGGCAAACTGCTATTTGTAGCCATGAGGTGACAGCAATTAGCAGTCAATTTCATCTTTCATCATTAGCAGACAATTTCATCTTCAAAATCCAATGCAACTACCCTCTGGGAAATGAAAGGGATACTTCAAACATAGATGTGAAGATTGCAGCTAAAAACCAAGGAGGAACAAAAGTGCAAGGTTTTCATGAGCAGATAAATTAGAAATGGATGTGCTGTCCCTGATCCCATCACAACTGCAACATGGCAAAAGCCTGTTTTATAAAAAAATACCTCCCCCCATAGTTCACAGGTCAGCGTAGTAATGTTAACCACCGCCCATTTCTGCTGGCTTTAGCGTCAACTGAAATCGACATTGGTTCATATCTCTGTGGGAGAAGGAGGCTAAGTTTGATCAGAGGACCAGGGAGCACAGCTAAGGGCTGTAACCCCTTCAGTCCTCCAGCTAAATCTGTTTGCCAGGGTGAAGCAGCCCAAAAAAGCAGGTTGCACACTTAGTGCAAGAGACTTCACAGGTCTGCAGCAGTAAGGAGCAGGAAGGCTCTCCCTGAAGTCCCTCCCTTGAGTTTTCCTTAAGTTAATTCACACCTACCCTTAAATTCATACCTGCTTGGTCACTCAGAGGAGACCACAGAGGAGCGTGAAGACCCACCCACATATGCACTGAGGTGTTTATGCCTGAAAGTAAACAGCAGCTAGTAAAATCCTGTTCTGTAAATATATTTAGGACATGCTCCTCGTATAAAACACCAAACAAGATCTGAAAGGGCTGCATTTCACGTTTGGGTTTGTCACAGGGAAAATGTCCTAGGGAGATCACAGTATCACAGTATGTTTGGGATTGGAAGGGACCTCAAAAGATCATCTAGTCCAATCCCCCTGCTGGAGCAGGAACGCCTAGGTGAGGTCGCACAGGAATGTGTCCAGGCGGGCTTTGAATGTCTCCACAGAAGGAGACTCCACAACCCCTAAAAAAAAATTACACACAGATGTGGTGAGGAAAAGAAATCATAAAATAAATCAGCACACTCCCCTAGCAACTAGCCAATATTATTTGGAATAAGATGGAAACTGTATTCTGTGCTTGGAGGTAGAAGCCAAAGTAAATTATTACAATGGATCAAAAAATACATGTAATGGAAGAAAACAATATGAACAGATAGATGTCTGGCTTATACATGAGTATCATAGAGGAAATAATGATACTATGGTCTTCCACAATGTCCACTGATTGAGCAGAGGAATAAATCCAATATGACTCCCTCTGGTTTCAATATTTCTTTGTTGTTTTTACCTGTTGAATCCATTAAGCTTCTCTTTCCAATGAACAGCTTGAACCTGTAAAGCCCTGAACGAAGCTCTCCCTTGAAAACTGGTATCAACAGCAGAAAATCTGGCACCATTATTTAGCTTGTGATATAAATATACTTTAAATTTGGAAGATTTTCTGGATCAGATCAGATCAGTGCTAATCATCTTTTTTCCAATTTTACAGTATAAATTGACTTTGTGCCCGTTTACATCATAATTACGTCACCATAGATAATGTTTGGCACTCCTTATAGAAGCAGGAAAAGGTTTCAACACTTAGGTTCAATGCTTTACAGGGAACTGAGCAATCACTGGTTTAATATCAGTGAGCAGTGAACTGTTTCCAGCTGAACACTTCAGAGCACGATTTTTCTAGTTCTTTGCAAATGATCCACTTCTGAAGCAAGAGTAGCTTGTGTGAGGGTCTTGACAGAGTATTTATGCCCTCTGAAAATGTTGACCCCACCTGTTAAAGATGCCCATGAAATGACATACCTCATGATACATGATTAATCAGTGCTGATAAACCAGAGCAGTCTATTCATTAGGCAAATACTCTAAGGCTTTGCTTGTTTTACTCTTTAGACAGAGCATCATTCATTTCAGTTCTCAAGCATTCTCGCCACTGTCATTATCGAGTCTCTTGAACATGTAAAGTCAGGATAAGCGGGAAGCATTAATATCTCTTTAAACATAGGAAAAGGTTTAATGCATGACCCTTGTTGCTCATTTCCAAGAGGCAGTCCCTAAACTAAAAATATGTTACCATACATTCCTGAATGATCCAACCTTTTCCCAGGCTTCCTTTGCAAAATGCCGTAAGCACAATGCTATACAAGAAGCAAAGATTCAAAGGGAAACACCAAAAGGAAACTGAGCTGCTAAGTCCAAAATGAAAAGCCAGAAATAGGAAGTAAAAGATAAGAATCAGGAAAGTGAGATAGCGGCAAGGGCTCCCCTTTGTATGATTTCTTTTCTTGTATCTTTTCAATGAATTGCTAATTACTCTTTGTTTCAAGTGTAACATGGCAACTCAACTACACTCTGGTAAAAATAGATGTTTTGGGTTATTTCCTACTTGCTGAAGGCAAGAGGTGTTTACATCCTTTCTCCAGGCAGACCAGGTGCTACGCAGAAACTGGGTAGAGTGGCTACCTATGCACAGACGCCAGAGCTACTATAAAAATGAACGGACACAGTGGGTTATATGCAGAGAGCATCAGGAACCAGAGCCATAGCTTGTTTGGAGCATAGTAAAAATATGCTTGCCCATAACTCCACATAGAAATATTGTCTCTTCTTCTCCCTGGTGAACAATGACAGAGCACAAGGGAATGTCAGGAAGATGTGCCAGTGGAGGTTTAGGTTGGACATTAGGAAAAAGTTCTTCACCCAGAAGGTGGTGGAGCACTGGAACAGGCTCCTCAGGGAGGTGTCATGGCCCCAAGCCTGACAGTGTTCAAGAAGAGACTGGACAACACCCTCAGACACAAGGTGTGAACTGTGGGGCTGCCATATGCAGGGACAGGAGTGATCCTTGGGGGTCCCTTCCAACTTAGGACATTCTGTGATTCTGTGATTCTACGTGGCATGTCCAGCCTGGGACCTGTAACCAAACCGACTGCACATAACTTCTGCTCTGAGTTTCCTTTCTCAGACCTGTGGCCACCCAAATGGAGCCGGGCACGTGTCAGTGAGTCCTCGTGCCACAGTCCTGTTTCTTCACAGGCTCTGGCTGAAGGATCTCTGCACCGTGTCATCCCTGCACAGTGTGGCTATTCCCAGTGCTTTTGCAACCACAGTGAAGATCTGCATAGCAGAAATCACTTGGCTTGCCCTCAATTTATTCACTAATCAAGTCGGATAATTCTGCTGTGCTTGGAAAACATGTTCAGGAGACAAAAAAATCACAGAGTGGTGGAAAAGGTCTACCAGGTGGTAACGGGGGTCAGTTTTCTCCAAGGCAGACAAGCTGGGGTTTTTCACAAACAAACAATAGGAGTTGGAATAAGTGGGCAAAATTATTAAAAAACAGGTTGTGATTCTGCTATGTTGAAATCTTCCTTTTGCTACTTTCAAACCATCTGCATTTCCAGAGGAAGAGGGGAGTTTGAGTGCCCAAGATCTCCAAGATGTATATTAGAGTGCTTTTTAAAAGTACAAGGAAGTCAGATACTTTCTCTGTACTTCTGAAAATTTACTTCACACTCAGTAGTTTTGTCAGCAGCTGTCTCCTTTGTGAGACCTCTTGGTCCTAGGAATCTAAATCATGTTGATTAAGCCATATGTCCATCTGGGAAAAAAAAGCCTTTCCACATAGAAGAATATCTCCACTTTTTCATAGTTACTGATTTTCAATAACTGGGGGGAAGGGGAGGACACAGACAAACAAACAAAACCACCCAACAAACAAAACACACACACACACAAAACCAAACAAAAACAAAAAACCTCTTTCAGGAATTATCTTCAGTTTCTTTATCAGCAAAAAAAACCAAGATGTGAATGACAATTCTTTATGTGTTCTATTTAGGTGCTCGGGTGCATATATTCTGCCCATATGGTACAGAGCTTTAATGCTGAGATAATGTGAAAGATATGTTGTCTCCTACTCTTTGACATAATTAACTGATGTAGGAATACACACTGATTTCTCTATTGGCATACAACCTGTGCTCTCAATAGCTCTCTGCAGAACTATAATAAAAGATATTAGACTGGAAAAAAAAAATTTCATTAGTTTCTTGTGACACACAAAATAACACAACAGCCAATAAAATGACAAATACTGTGAATTTCATCCTTTCTCTCCTCAATCCAAGTACTCTGACACTATCAATCTCTGGTAAGTAAGCCAAATTCACATTTGAGAAATGTTTTTTCTTGGTAGTGGTGCACAATCCCAAAGTGCACTGTTTGGTTTTCAAATCCTAGAATAAATTTTTGAATCAAATATTATAGAACTGGTGCAGAGTATCCTTTTACTTGCAACTTAATCTGATTTTGATAGCTGCTCTTCAAGAAAAAATAAAAACACTTGGGGGAATAGAGCCGTATCTGAAGTACTAATGTGATATCTATGTTTCTGTACTAAAACAAAGTTTTAGCTACGCTTTATATATAGTTTAGACTTGACTAAGTAGCAGTTTCCTGTAATGAATGACAAAGCTACTAAAAGCTCAGCTCTTGTTGTACTCCAAGGGTTGCTAACAAGAAAATCTGTGGTCATATGTCCAAAATGTCGAGTTGTATGAATTCAGGTTAGGTGTCCTCATGAGCTAATATCTCCATGTACTTTTTGCAGTACCGCCAGGATAATAACCTTCTCATTGACAGAGTAAAAAACAATTTTAACTACTTCAATTAGATAAGCAAAATCATCAAATTGATATGAATCATCATTTTTCTTTAAGAAGACATCTCTCTTCCTTTTCATAAGTACCCATCTTTGAAGCATAAGTACTTTCCAGAATAATAAGATGAAAAGCCATAAGAGGACTTCAGCATCTCCAAGGTAATAAAACTTCAAGGAAAAGCCAGCCAAAGGCTGAGAGGAGTGAGGACACTGACAGAACAGTTAAGAATTTTCCGCAGTGCTACACTCACTCTCTTTCCTTATGATAAGTGGCTGTTTTATCCTGGCTTCTCTCTCACTCAATCTTTCCAGCTCACCCTTAGTTCTCATTATGCTGTTTTTCTTCACTGCTGACATTTCCACCTCTTTATTTAAATGTCCTCTCTCTCCCTCTGATTTATATGCAGCTTTATTCTTCACAAACCTACTTATGCCATGCACAAAACACACCCTAAAAATAAGAGCTTGTCTTTATTAATGTCTCTTGTTCACAGACCTCACAGTCTGTCCATCTTGTCTATCCAGACTGAGGCCTCTTTGAGACCTTGGGCTAACTGGTGCAGTCTTCTTCAGGGAGACATTTGTCAGTTGGTCTTCAGGCGTACCCACCCTATATGCAATTGGTACCTACTTCAGTGAACAGATTTGGACCTGAACTGAATTAATATCTTGGCTTCCATGGACAGAGACACCAGTCAAGGCCTCCCAGCACACTGCACTTGGAGGGACCTAGCACAGGTCCATTTGTTTTCTGAGGGTGTCACCACGATCTTCATCCATGCACATGCTTCCTACCTCCTTTATCATTTGCCTCATCAATCATGTGGCTGTATTTTCAAACATTTAAATACCTCTTTTTCTTTCCCCTGTGGTACACATCTTGCGGGTGAATGCCGACCCCAGTTGCATAAATGCTTTGCCACTCATTTCAGTGAGGCCAGGATTTCACACAGTATTTTCAATGCATTATGGTCTTCACTGCTGTAAAGAAACAAAAGTCAAAGCTTTTTATCTGTGTTTTTTACTCAAAGTAATGAATGTTTGCAAACAAGCTCTAATTAGAAAGCAAAGAGGGGTAACAGCTGCATATTGCCTGTGATAAGTTTGTGTTTTATTAAGCGATAAAACTGTCAGAAAGCTTAGAATTATAAGTCATAAACCTAAAAGCAGCCTAATCACTTCCAAATCTATTTTAGCTTTCATCTCATTATTTTCAACATTCACAATGTATTGCTAGAGGAGGTATTATAACTAAGCAGTGTTACAAGTGCAGAACACATCCTTGTGTTCTTACTCAGAAATCAGATAATTTACACGCATTTAAATCTGTTCAGCATATTTGAGAGAATGAAACCAAATATGGTGAGTTGCATTGCTTTTTTATTTTCTTCATAGATCAACCTTGGTTTTTTGGATCAAAATCTTGATGTAATTTTCAGTCATTTAATCAAATGCCCAAAAGCTTAATCCTTAAAAAAAAAAAAAAAAAAAAAGCCTGAAAACAAAAATTGGCTAAATTATTCAAAGCGCGGCTATTTTCCAAAATTATGAATCTGGCAGACTGAATATGCGGTTTCTCCATAGTAACATATCCTTCTTCTCTTTTGCTTTATCTTCTCAATTTTCATAGACTGGACATGGGTTATTTTAGATGCCTCCTGTCCCTGACAGCTGGGTGAGAATTGGGCAATAGTATCTTCAGTTCTGGCTTTAGTTTTTTAATTTTATAAAGCATTGGTAGTAAACAAATTAGTCTGCTTTCTACAACCAACACAGAGGGAAAGGATTTTTTCGTTTGTCTATTCCCTAAGGTAAGTGCCTGAACAGGACTTATAAACCACTGGCTGTGCCCATTGAAACCTACCCAGAGTCACCAGTAGTGTTTGGCCAGGCAGATGAATACTGCCCAGCATGGCTAGGCTGGAACCAAGCATCATGAAAAGGGAAAAGCCCAACCCAAAACAGCTAGTGGAATAACAAACTATGCTGAAAACTGCTGTCTCAGATCAGAATATCAAAACTGGTAACCATTACTGTGACCCTGACTTCAGTGACTGGGCACAGGACAAAAAAAGGGGGAGGGAAAGAGGCCTAGAAGAGAAACACTTTAAATATTCCATTAGAACTTTCCTTTGGTTTCTTAACCATTACCTGTGCTCTTAGCTTGTGCAGATATTCTCAATATTTGTGCATAATAAGGCTGAGACCACTCAATAAGGTCAATACCATTGTTCATCAGACAAAATACACAAATTGATTTTGTTTAACCCTTTAAGGCTCTGATGTGCAGTCCCTGTCAAATCTCACTGTGGCACTGCCTGGCTGATTGCTACCGCATCAGACTCTTATTTCACAGCTTCACAAACTCACAGGGCAGCAAGATAACCCAAGCCACTTGTTTCTGCTCCTCAGGGAGCACAATCACCACTCTCTGGCTACGGAGGTGGTACCTTCTGAAGTCAGTGTACCTTGAATTATGAGCATCAGAGACCCCTGTGTCATGCTTTTCCACACACCCATGTCCTCACATACTCATGTTTTAGCACATGACATCCCCAAGAAAATCTGCAGCTAAAACCCACCCCTTTGACATACTGTAGCAAGAAAATGAACCACACAGCAGTATCAGCAAGTTTATCTTCTGTCTCCATGTGTGTGAGATCGTTAGTGCTGCAAATGTAGTTGCTGCCTCCACATTACTCTTTTTGTTACGATGCAGATTGCACATAGTAGGAACCTGGCTTGTAAGATGAGGCCTCTTACGGTGCCCAGTGAAAGGAAGCAGTGCAAGTTTCTGCACAGTGCGCCATCAGCATGCCCAAAGCCTCCGTTCAGAGAATAACTGTGTGTTCTGTGTGACCATTTGTTACTTGAACTGCACTAAGACCAGTGCTAGGACAGGACTGTGGCTTTTGGCAGGGGATGTGTGTGCCCCAGAGTTTAATCAGTGAAAGCCACATTACTGTCAGTGCAGTCCTTTGCCATTTGAAAATGTCAGCGGTTTTGCACACAATAGTCTACAGTTCCCCCTTCTTCTCATGCATCAACTTTTATCTGGCACCAAGGGAGCTGAAAGGATGTGTGATGTGGCTTTCGTTGTGGCAGCTTGAGACAGTGGTGTTTGAAGAAACCTGGACACTACATCCTGATAGGTAATGAAGATTTCAAGATAACCAAAACGAACAATCACGTGCCATTTATTCATTTAAATTGAAAAGGTTAATTAAATACTCATGACTAGTATTTTTAATTACAGCAGTGATTAAGAGTGATTAAAGTAACATTCAGGTTTTTCCATTTATTTATGTTGTTACTCTTCTAATTATTGCTTACCTTAATTTTCTCTGTGGCTGCCGAGAGGTTTGATACTTTATTAAAATAAAGGTGTTGTGAGACTGCGTTAATAGAGTGAAGTTTCTTGCTTTTTACAAAGAAATGTGCATAAGGATGAACCCTGTGAAACTCCACTGTTTATACACTGAATCTAATCTGTGCCTTTGGAAGCAGCTAATATATCTACATTTCTTTTCTGTTTTTCATTAAAATAAGAGCTTTTTTTGCTCATCTTTCTGTGGTTTCGTCTTTGTCATGACAAGGATGTGAGTCTTGACACCACTTATAGATCTGATAACTTTTTGTGAAATTGATGGCTAGTTTTCAATGCACATTTCGTATCTGATTTCAACAGCTTTGAAGTAACCTGTGCCATGTTGAATTTAATTACAGCTAAATTTAAAGTACTTGAAATCTGCTAGATATTGATTATATATTACTAGTCAATTCAAAAAGAGCTTCACCAGATAGTTGTGGAGTTCTAAACATATTGGGATGGAGGTGTCTGAACCACCTGCTAGATCTTTAATGAGATGAGGATAAAATTTGGAAACTAGTAAATCATAATTAAATGTATAAAAGACCTATTAATATGACTTGCTGTAATTTGTCTGATGATGGTGAACTGACCTATTCAAACTTTGAAAGAGTCCTCTGAGTTTATTTCTCTTTGGTAAGTATCCAAGAAAATTATCTTGAAAATCTGATGCCTTTGTTTAATTATGTTTTCTAAATGTTTCTTCCTGATGGCAGATTGAGTTGCCCAAAAGGAAGGTTACTTTTACAGCTTGCTAGATGGCAGACAGTTCTGTAGTCAGAAGATAAAACAAAAACTTTGACTAGGAGCTGTGGAGGTAATCCATGTTCCAAACACATCACTGCACTTTCAGGAAACAACAGTTGTTGACAATAGATAATGCCACCCTCTGTACTGAGAACTAGAAGTTTGTTTAAAAGAAAAAAGAAAAAATTCCCACATTGAACATGCAGTGCACTAGATGTACAGCCAAAACAAGTACAAAACATCTGCCATTACTGCACAGAACAAGGGCAGAATGAATGTAAGAACTAAAGCTAACTAGTATCTGCATCTCTGCATGACGTGTGAAGACAAATTGTCAGCC
Source organism: Patagioenas fasciata (assembly GCF_037038585.1). NCBI lineage: Eukaryota > Metazoa > Chordata > Aves > Columbiformes > Columbidae > Patagioenas > Patagioenas fasciata. Next base: position 58,640,377 of record NC_092560.1, on the reverse strand, counting down.
CCTCTATTGGATAAAGAGCTGTCAGCCATATGTCAGCACCATACACTCTACATCAGCGCCATACATCACGTTAGTATCATGTATAATATCTTTGCACGGCCCGATCAACCTTAGGGGCAATGTGACAGCTGACAAGTAAGTCAGACATACTGCTTGATAAATATTGCTTTCCTGGAAGACCTCAGTAAAAACAGAAACAGCTGCAAATGTCTAACAGGGAAGTCAGCTCAGCAGAGCACCTGGAGCTACTGTCTGTGGCTTTCCTACTATTGGTTCAGTTCTGAGAATCAGCCCACCAGTGGTTTCAGCAATGAGGGACACCAGTGGTCACCTTGTTCAGACAACACTCACCCTTTCCCAGACCTTTGCCTACCCACAGCTGCAGAGCCATCTTTCCACTGTGTGCTTTCACAGGTGCTAATAAAATGCTGAACTGTGGGGCATTTTGCAGCCCCGCTGTAAGACTCCTGCCACACTCCCTGGCCCCCGCTGCCCATCAGCTCAAGGGGCGGATGGGCAGGCACTCTCAGGACATGGGGATTTCAATGCTCACGAATGTAGTGGGAATAAAGACTGCTTGCCTCAGGTTGGACAGAAAACGAGTCAAGGTTGCTGCTCAGCTCACTGCTCCTGTACCTCCCTGGGGACAGGCCAAGGCAAGGCTGGGACCCTGTACAAGCTCAGTTCAGCAGGACCATGGCAGTGCATGGCCAGGCTGAGGGGAGGTGGAGATCGGCTCTGCCACAGCGTCCCTCGAGCAGAGGCTGATCATCCCAGGGCTGACGTGGGTCCTGTGGGTGGGGGAGCCCCAAGGGGTGGACAGAGGCGGTTGGGTCTGGCAGTGCCCCAGGGCCCTAGCAGTAACATGCTTCCACCTGCTACTTCACCCATTAAAGACAAAAAGATGCTGCAAATAAAGTCATTACAGGAGATCATGCACACTACAAAGCCCCGTCACACAGAATCACAGAATGTTTGGGGCCGGAAGGGACCTCTAGAGATCATCTAGTCCAACCTACCTGCTAAAGCAGGTTCACCAGAGCAGATCACACAGAGATGTGTCCAGGGGGATTTTGAATGTCTCCACAGAAGGAGATTCCACCACCTCTCTGGGCAGCCTGTTCCAGTGCTCTGGCACCCCTAAAGAAAAGAACTTTCTCCTCATATTCAGATGGATCCTCCCATGCCTCAGTCTGTTCCTGTTGCCCCTCATCCTATTGTTGGGCACCACTGAAAGGAGTCTGGTCCCATCCTCTTGACACCCACCCTTGAGACATTTATAAACATTGATGAGATGCCCTCTCAGCCTTCTCTTCTCTGGACTGAACAAACAGACCCAGCTCTCTCAGTCTCTCCTCATAAGAAAGATGCTCCAGACCCCTCATCTTCTTCATAGCCCTCTGCCAGACTCCCTCCAGTAATTCCTTGTCCTTCTAAAACTGGGGAGCCCAGAATTGGACACAGAACTCCAGATGCAGCCTCACCAGGGCAGAGTAGAGGAGGAGGATAACCTCCCTCAACCTGCTGGTCACACTTTTCCTAATGTACCCCAGGGTACCACTGGCCTTCTTGGGCACAAGGGCAATATGTGAACTGGAGTTAACCCGCTGGGTTACAGTTTCCAGACTCTATCACTCATTGTTTCCCATCAGTAACTAAGAGGCAATCACTGTTCACATCAACTGAGTGAGTGAAATCTCTGCCTCCGAGAGGTTAAACACTGGTTATTATAGTTACTGGGCTGTGGGGTGTGAAGTCTCCTGTGGGATGGGCAGAATGCCATCTTTGCTGCTATTTACCTTACAAAGGTAGAAGGGACTAATTTGTGTTTGCAACATCCTCTGAGAGCCCCAGCTGAAAAGTCTTGACAGTTGTATATTATTCTTTCCATTTTTATATTGCTTCCCTTTTTTTCTCCCCAGTTTTCCCAGTTTCTGTCTGTGTTCCAGGCCAGAGCAAATTCTCACTGGCATCTCTTAAGATCAGTGAGAACTGGATGAAGTCCCCATACACCACAAGGCAGGTTTTATTGTACCATGGCCAACTACCAACCCAGCTCTGAGGTGTGCATTTGTGTCTTTATCTGTGTGGTCTTCATGAGACATGGTTTGCTCTGCTCAGCACAGTGAGATGGCTGGTGGTCAGTAATCAGGGCCAGTACATGCTATTTATTTATGCCTTTGCAACATCCCAAAGTTTACAGTATTTGGTACATATTAGTGCGATAACCAAAGAAGCAGAGAAACTGTGCAGATGGTCACTTCTAAATTGTTGGCAAAAAAAGACCTGGAGACTATTTAGAGGATAATGGGAATATGCCAAGCTAACCACAGGCTTCTTCAGAAACACAGCAGGTCCTTCTGTTAGTAGAAGTCTGCTGAAATCCATAGCAAAAGTTCTGTTTGTTTTGATAGATGTTAAATAGGCACTGTGTTAGAGAAGTGTAATTACTTCCATTACAATCAGGATTTATACTTTTTTCAACAGACCATTCAGTGAAAGAGTGAGATCATGAAACACACTGTGAGATGATTTTGTTGATTCGATCAGGAAAAAAAAAAAAGAAAGAAAAATAATCTAGAAAAAAAGAGACATTTTCTTTCTCCCATAATGTAAGATTAATTATAAAAGTGTTTATCTGTTTATGACTTTAACTGTTGAAAATGAATTTAGTTAAATAAATATTTAGTAATGGAGAATTGAAGCATTTGGTTTTGAGAAACGTCACAGTGAAATATTGGAATGTTTAAAGCTTTTTTTCCCTGATTTTTCTTTCAGCAGACATCTCATTCACTATCAGTATGAAATTAAATTTTTCTGTGAGCACACATGTAAATTGTTGCCTCCTCCCAGGCATGACAAACAAAGTGAGCAGTATCTTCCCAACACACTAAGAGCAGGGTGAAGTCTAACACAAACTGTGCTACCTAAGAGCTAGTTTCCTAGTAAAGATGAGTAAACATGTTATCTGTACAAAGCAGAATATTGTTCTCATAAAGCTGTGGCAGTTTTAGCAAACCTGTAAAGCTGGGAGGTACTCTCTAAAGGTGGCACACTAAAGCAGCAGCATCTAGTTCTAATGCACAGCTCAGTATTTATTAAAACACTCTTGCCCATCTCCCGGATCAATGAGAAGGGAAATGATTTTTTTTTAATCCAGGTAATATATTTTTCAGTTGTGTATAAACTTCAGGCATGTCTCTTCTTCCATATGCTTTTCCAAAAGAAACAATCCCACTATATCAACCAGCATAGATCAACGGCCCACCCGAGTCTCCTTGGGACACAGAACAGAAGTAACTGTCAATGTGTGTTTGCTGGTTTCCAGCAGCACATGCAATGCCACACACGGTGCATAAGCATGTTTGGAAATGCTGCTTCTAACTTGTTCCAATCTATGAAATGGCTCAGTTGGCTTATGTCACTTCATGGAAGTTGGGTGAGGTATCAGGATCAACTGCTTTTAAAGCCTGAGGGTGCCTTTGGGTTAATGTTATAGACCAGCACAGTGTTATCATAATTCTATTTCAAAATGTATTTTTTAATTGTTAGTACAAACTCATTCTCATTTATTTAACAACCGGTCCTTCTGGACTTGCCACAGAAGACATCAAAAGCAAGATCCAAACAGCACTTCCAAGTGTAGAGTTAATTCCGTACTATTCAGATACTGGTATATGGAGAGTATCAGATGTTTCAGACTCTGCAAGTTCTTTGTCTCCTATAACTACAGGTGGTGCCTAAGGAGAGCACCTTAGCTAACGAAACGCACCTGAAGTTAACTGAGGTAATTCCAGACTCAAATTCTCGTACTCTCGATATTCTTGTGTACATTGACCTGAACTACTCAAAGTTTAAACACTTCCTTTTCATAGCAATAAAGTCTCATAAAAATGTGGTTAAAATTACTGTGAATCTGATCAGCCTCACTAAGTGTGTAGTGCTGCTTTGTTCACAGTAAAAAAGGGAACCATTGCTACAGCACATACCCTCCTCTTTGTAAGTTTGCTTCTTACCTGGTATGCATCTCTCTTTGAAAATCTGCTTTTCTCTCCAGCACACAAGATGTTGCTGGTTATTTTTGTGTATTTTCTGTATTCTCTCGCAGATTTTTTTATCAACGATTTTAAGAGTTGTTTCTTGAAGAGATTTTGACAGCTTTTCTGAAGATGTGACTCCCCAGCCAGCCACCTTGCACATTGTGCCAGGTTTAATATCTCTGTAAGACTGGGGCAAAAGCAAAAGTTGCACATATTCATCCAGCCTCACTATACCGTTCAGCTGGAAAAAAATGAAGGAAAAAAATGCTTTCTGAGGCTGAAAGGAAGGAAAATGATAATAATCTTGTTTTAATTGGCATTCAGTCTTCTTCTACCAATATTTTCCATATAAAACACTTTTCAATAGTTAGGAACTGATCCTGAGCTTAACTGCCCCTTTGCAAGTCCAAAAGAGGTGTCCGTATAGTAATTTCCTACCTGTGGCAGCAGCAGTGAGTTCAAGCCCAGCTTCCCATTGATTACAGTAGGAAATCAAAACCCTTTGCAGGAGTTAGGCTGTTGGATCTATGTCCTGTTCAAGAATCTAACTTTCCACTGAATTTCTGTGTTGAAATCAGACTCTGATGCTTGACTGACACTCAGAAAACTCACAGGACGGTGCAGTGTACCCAGTAACAAAGATGAAAATAAAAGCTATAACCAGTTAGACATGACAGCAGTGACATGACTGGGGGAAAATGAGGTCTAGAACTCTTCAGACTGCCAGGTTTTTGCTTTGAGATATTCAAGAGGGCTTAAGTGATCCAAACTGCTCCTTTTTTTTTGGCCTTTACCTGATGGATTCATCCTTCAGCAGAGAAAATTTTAGCCTATCAATGAAAAAACAGCAAAACACAAACACTTAGCTTCAATGCACGTGCTTGCCAAGGGTTCACATCTTCTGTTTTACACAGAATCATCGTGCCATGATTCATTTCACAGGTGGTTATACATGTTGCTGAATGGTTGTCAGTTAAGTGGTTCTGGCTTTATACCTTTTAACAAGAGCACTCCAACAAATAACAAGTTTAACTGAAAAATCCTTACAGTTTATTATCGCCAGGAATAATGGTGGGAATTTCCAAAGATGGAAAATTTATCCCAAGTTACTTACTACTCATTATAGCAGAACTGAAGAGATGGGAGGTGAGCCCTGGTGCTAATGCTACCCCTATTACTGTGTCAAATCAGACAAAGGATTTTACAGTACCCATGTCTTTCTGGAACAGAGTTGTAACTTTCAGCTCTAGAAATACTACTTCCTAGCGATCTATTCTGGTATTATGTCCACAAATAAGATGGTGCTCCTGATAAGTTGTTGGTAGGCACAGGAGGAGCCAGTGAGTTGAACTTGTGTGCCTTTGCAATGAAGCAGATGGAGAATGCTCACTAACATTTGGGGGAAGGAGCTTCTCACACTTGGACAATGTTAAGTCACTAGTGCCGCAGATGTCTGTAAATGCTCCAGCTAGTTCCAGAAACAGACATTGCTAGTTTCCTCCCTGTGCCATTGTCATATCAAACTGGTGATACCATCTGAACACTAGAAATCAGGTTCAAGTCATCACTTCCTTTTCTATGCAATTCCACCATTTTTTTTCAGAAGTGTAGTAATATTCATACTATACTGTACCTAGACAATTATTTTAAATATACATATTGATATTTTGCATAAAAATATTTCATCATTATCACAGGCATATCATTAAAGCATAGCCTGAATAAAGATCCATCCAAGATTTCTTAGGCATTGTATTGAAGTTGTGTTTCTAAGGGTACAGGGAAGACAATGTACAAGTCTTATCTTTCTCAGGGACTTTGGATTGGTACTGAAGCTGCTGGTATCAGCAAGGCAGTCTTCCAGAACCATCTGACAATCTACAGGCTTCCTGCATGGAGATTGCCCTTCCCCTGTTCAAAACACCCCTGGCTGCCTCCATGTCAACCTCGGTGCTGGACTAACCAAGTTTGCAGTGCAGGGACACTGTGAGGTATGAGCCAGGCTGAGCAGGAGCTGGTATGCAAGAAATTCTTACAGCCCTGACTCACTTTGGCATCCAGGATGACGACATTGGTGAGGACATCTTCCCGTGTTTCATTCTGCTGTGTCCCAAGCCTTTTTCACTATGTGACCACTCTGTGCTCCTACAGTTGAACTCATCTATGTCCTGTATTATCCATACTTTATGTAGTTACCCCACCTAATTAACAGTAAGTTTCATCCTTATTTTTGCTTAGTCCACCAAAAGGTAACCCTCTCAGATACAGCTGTGATCTAGATTCCATTGCATACATCACTCCAGCACTGCCTTTGAAAAATTACTAAAGAACGTATTTTGGGCTTTTGGAGGGGTTGCTGCAGTGAGTGGGTTAAAGGGAGTTTTAGAGCAGAGAATGAGCTTGAAACGTTATCCCTGCTCATAGAGTCCGTGATCCTGTAACCTTATCTAGATTAGGACAACAAAAAGCAGGGTGTTTTGTGATATTGTTAAACTATCTAAACAATGCACTCTTTGATATCAAAGAATGGCCAAAATGATAATCAGCAAAATTTCTTTTATAATAATACAACAGTAATTAACATAATACCTTGAGGAGCATTATATCATTTTCCTTGGAAGGCCTGCCAAACTGAGGATTAGGAAAGTAATGCATAACCTTAAATATCTGCAGTTCTTTTTCAGCTATGGATGCTTGGTGGGCTCCAAGAACAACTCTAACTTCTGATTCGTTTAATCTGTAATTTAAAGAAAGTGCAGGGAGAGAAGGTCACTACTGGAACTGAGCAACATCTCTCAAGATAATCAAAAGACATGTAACGTAATACAATTTCATTTTAAAACAACACAATTAAAACATAGGAAAGGATATTGTTCATTTTAATGTTTTAACATGAGCTTTTATTTTCCTCTACAAAGCAACATTTCTTTACTGTAAATCTAGTTTGGTGAAATAATGGTGTGAGAGCTGACACTCAGGGACTTCCAGAGTTTGGAATTAATTTCATGAAAAAGCCTACTGCTTTTAAAGGAGAGCTCCTTGCACAAGGACTGCTGGTGCTCATTCCTTTCATTGATTTTTTTAATGGTCTCCTTCAGATTTATGACCTGATCCTGCAAAGGACTGAAACATACCTGAATAATAGAATGTAGGTGGTCTTGCTGACATAAACGGGATGTAAATACACATATTAATATTCAATACTCACTCTGAGCACCATGCACACAGGTAAGTGCTCTGCTAAAGTGAACATCTTTAATATTCATAAAAGTCTTGTCCTTAACTTCACTAAATACAGGATTCAGCCCATCAACAAAGAAGGATGGGTGTTGGCTAACTCAATAAACCCCTGCAGTGAATATTAAAAAGGGAGACTGCCAAAACCCAAACAGAGTTACGTGTCCAGTTCCTGGCTAACAAAAAATAAGAGTTATGCAACTCATAAATCTCCATCTCCCCCAGGCTCTCTGAATATTATCAGAAATGTATTTACTAGAGTTCATCTTTCTTCGCTTTGCCCTGTTAAACTTAATGCAGCCCAAAAAGACTACATTGCCAGAAGACATACCACTGCTTTCCTGTGCTTTATCTTTAGAACACAATCTTGCTACACACAGGACTACTTATTCAAGCCACAACAAAGATTTTATCACTCCAAACAAACCAACAAAAGAATTATTTTCTTCATTCCAGCTGCATGTCTCACCGAAATATATGATTCATTGATTTGTATGTGAATGCTTGCTTGTGAAAAGAGCTGCAAAGGCAGCGCTGGATCCTAAAAATTTATCTTTTTATCTACAAAGCACACCTACATAGTGAGAACGATATAAGATTCACAAAACTTGTTCTTGGGGCTCTTTCATGTATCATCCTCAACAGAGATGCAAGCACTGGACTTGCAGGAAGCCCAGGCAATCATCCACTGTGCAAAAAGGGAAGCTTCAGGGGGGAGCGGAATATAAAAAGCAAATTTGCCACCTCATCCAAGTCTCTGACAGGTTGTTTGCAGGTCACATAGAAATTCATGTTGCTGGATTCATGCTAATTTGTCAAAGACAAATAATATTTCAGAAGTGATTATCACGTAATTTTATTAGTTAGGAAAGCTTATGGGCACTGCAATTGCATCTGCTAAGAATAGCCTAGGCATAGCACAGGGATGGGTGAGTTTTGTGTGGGCATCACCATACAGCTCAGGAGGAGACCAGATAGACATCATTTCATTTTGCCCCACTGACGAAGACTCAAAATCACCCGCAACCAACATGCATATTAGACAACCAAACCAGTGACCAGAGCTGTCCTCTCCACAGGACCAGACACAACCAGTGCCCTCTTCACTGAATACCTCCCAAATCTGAACTTTTATAACCACAACTCTAAGTCACTGTATGAAGAGCAAGAGAGTCCACCTCCCATTTAAAAAAAAAAAAAAAAAAAAAAAATCCTGTAACTCCAAAGAGGAAGGGTTGGCTCTTCGTTTGCAAATGTGCAAAACAGCACATACCGCGTGTGAATATTTCTACCCCTACCAAAAATCCAACCAAAACTAATTCAGTTGAAGAAGTGTGGAAGTCAAATTCACTGAGAAAGAAGGAGCTGTGTCCCGTATTTCAGACTAAGTGATGGAAGAATGCTGATGAGGTGCCCACACTGTGTGTGAGGAGGTCAGGTTTGCACTGTTTTATTGTAATTGGTTTGCTTTTAGTTACTCAAAACACAGAAATAAAATGGAGAACTAAGATACGATTTAGAGACTATTTTAGCAAAAACACGGGAATTTTACTTCCTAACACGAACAGCAGATGTCCTCCTTACCCTGAGACAGCTCTTCAACAGCTGTGTCAGCCTTGGGGTCTCCCACCTGTGGAAGGGGTCCTTGTGCTCACATTTGACTTTTCAAAAGGAAAATGCTCCTTGTCATAGTCATGACTGACAATTCAGATTTTTTTAGCCCTGGCCACTTAAAATTGCAGAAATAGTGTTTCCATCTAATACAACTTCATCTCTCAGTGTATTTTGAGGCTTAGTCCCAGGCACTGAGGTAAGATTTATTTAAAGCATTTTTGAAAATATCCCTGTCTCTAAGACATTGCTGGTTTGGATTCATAAATAATTAATTGAGTCTTATCAGCACAGTCTGTACCTGGAAAAACTGGCAGGATCTGACCAACGAAGGTAACTGTACACAATGCAGATCAGTAGATTATAAAACAAAAGAGAATTAAAAGCTCTTAAATCAGTTTAGTGAGAATCACAGAATCACAGAATGTTAGGGATTGGAAGGGACCTTGAAAGATCACTTAGTCCAATCCCCCTGCCGGAGCAGGAACACCTAGATGAGGTTACACAGGAATGTGTCCATGCGGGTTTTGAATGTCTGCAGAGAAGGAGACTCCACAACCTCCCTGGGCAGCCTGTTCCAGTGTCCTGTCACCCTCACTGAGAAGAAGTTTCTTGTCAAATTTAAGTGGAACCTCTTGTGCTCCAGTTTGAACCCATTACCCCTTGTCCTACCATTGGCTGTCACTGAGAAGAGCCTGGCTCCATCCTCGTGACACTCACCCTTCATATATTTATAAACATTAATAAGGTCACCCCTCAGTCTCCTCTTCTCCAAACTAACAAGACCCAGCTCCCTCAGCCTTTCCTCATAAGGGAGGTGCTCCACTCCATCATCTTGGTTGCCCTGCGCTGGACTCTCTCCAACAGTTCCCTGTCCTTCTTGAACTGAGGGGCCCAGAATAGGACACAATATTCCAGATGGGGTCTCACCAGGGCAGAGTAGAGGGGAAGGAGAACGTCTCTCGACCTACTAACCACCCCCCTTCTAATACACCCCAAGATGCCATTGGCCTTCCTGGTCACAAGGGCACAGTGCTGGCCCATGGTCATCCTGCTGTCCTCCATGACCCCCAGGTCCCTTTTCCCTACACTGCACTCTAACAGGTCATTCCCCAATTTATACTGGAACCTGGGGTTGTTCCTACCCAGACGCAAGACTCTACACTTGCCCTTGTTATATTTCATTAAATTTCTCCCTGCCCAACTATCCAGCCTGTCCAGATCTCACTGGATGGCAGCACAGCCTTCTGGTGTGTCAGCCACTCCTCCCAGCTTGGTGTCATCAGCAAACTTGCTGACAGTGCACTCTATTCCCTCATCCAAGTCATTGATGAATATATTGAATTATATAAGCCCCGGTACTGACCCTTGAGGCACCCCACTAGATGCAGGCCTCCAACTGGACTCTGCCCCATTGACCACAACTCTCTGGCTTCTTTCCTTCAGCCAGTTCGCAGTCCACCTCACTACTCGATCATCCAGATCACAGTCCTTCAGTTTAGCTATGAGAATGCTGTGGGAGACTGTGTTAAATGTTTTACTCAAGCCAAGGTAGACCACATCCACTGTTCTGCCATCATCTGTTCACCTTGTTATGACCTCATAAAAGGCCATGAGGTTGGGCAAGCACGACTTGACCTTGGTAAAGCCATGCTGACTGCCCCTAATGACCCTCTTATCCTTGATATGCCTTGAGATGGCACCAAGGATAAGTTGTTCCACTACTTTCCCAGGGATGGAGGTGAGGCTGACCAGTCTATTGTTATCCGAGCCCTCCTTCCTGCCCTTTTTGAAGACTGGAGTGACATTTACTTTCCTTCACTCCTCAGGCATCACTCACATTTCCCAAGACTTGGCAAAGATGATGGAGAGTGGTCCAGCAATGACCTCAGCCAGCTCCCTCAGCACCCATGGGTGCATTCCATCAGGACCCATGGATTTGTGGATGTCCAGGTTGCTTAACCGATCCCTAAACCAGTCCTCATCAACCAAGGCAAACTTGTCCATTGTCCTGACTCCCTCTGGGGCCTAAGGGGTATGAGGCTCCTCAGGACAGCTGCCGACAGTGTAGACAGGGACAAAGAAGGCATTCAGTAACTCTGCCTTCTCTGTGTCATCTGTCACCAGGGCACCCACCTCATTCATCAGTGGGCCTACATTGCCTCTAGTGTTAGTTTTATCTGCCATGTATTTAAAAAAGCTCTTTCTGTTGTCCTTGATCCCTCTCACCAGGTTTAATTCTAAGAAGGCCTTAGCTTTCCTAGTTGCCTCCCTACACCCTCTGACAACAGCCTTATGTTCTTCCCAAGTGGCCAGCCCTCCCTTCCATGATCTGTAAACTCTTCTCTTCCACTTGAGCTCACCCAGCAGTTCCCTGTTTAACCAAGCAGGTCTCCTGGCTCCCTTCCTTGACTTCCTACATGCCAGGATGCTCTGATCTTGAGCCTGGTAGAAGCAGTCCCTGAACACTGACCAACTATCCTTGGCCCCTTTAGCTTCAAGCAGCCTTGCTCATGGTATTTCCCCTAGCAATTGTTTGAAAAGGCCAAAGTTTGTCCTGCTGAAACCCAGGGTTGCAATTCTGCTTGTTATTCTATTTCTGCCACAGGAGATCCTGAATTCCACCATTTCATGGTCACTGCAGCTAAGGCAGCCCTCAACCTTTACCACTTCAACCAGATCCTCCTTGTTAGCGAGGATGAGATCCAGCAGTGCTCCTCTCCTAGTTGGACCATCCACTGTTTTCATCAGGAGGTTATTGTCAGTGCACTGGAGGAACCTCCTGGACTGTGGCTGGCTGGCTGAATGGTCCTTCCAGCAAACATCAGGGAAGTTAAAATCACCCACGACAGCCAGGGCCTGTGACTGCGAGGCTGGTCTCAGCTGTCTGTAGAAGGCTTCATCAACTTTCTCACCCTGATCTTGTGGCCTGTAATAGACACCCACAACAGAATCACCCCTGCCAGCCTGCCCCTTGATTCTCACCCATAGACTCTCAACTCGTTCCTCATCCGTGCCTGGACAGCACTCAGTACATTGTAGTTGCTCTCTCAACTCCACCACCTCGCCTTGCTGGCCTGTCTTTCCTGAAAAGGACATAGCCACCCACGACCACATTCCAGTCCTGTGAGCTGTCCCACCATGTGTCTGTAATTGCCACTAGGTCATAATCTCCTGCCCGAATACAGGTTTCTAACTCCTCCTGCTTATTCCCCATGCTGCGTGGGTTGGTGTACAGGCATTTCAGGGAGCAAGCTGAGCACTCCAATTTCACCCTAGGGGGATGGGAGGCCTCCCAGTCTTCATCAGTTCTAGAGTGCTACCTCACTGGTGCAAGCCCAGCTACAGCCCCATCTGCCTTCAAGTCTAGTTTAAAGCTCTCCAAATGACCCCTGCTAATTCCTGTCCCAGCATCCTTTTGCCCCTGTGAGATAAACCTTCCCCACGCATCACTGCCTGCACTGGTGTCTTGTAAAACCAGCCATTATCAAAGAATCCAAAGCCCTGCCTGTAGCACCAGTCTTGTAGCCAAGCACCAGTCTTGTAGCCAACTGCAGCTTTTAACAATTCTTTAGAAATCAAGAATAATTCTCATAACTTAAAAGGCTTGCACACCATGCCTCACCTCAGTTAAGAGTTAGAATTGCCCTATTATAAGATACTTACTCACTATGCGCTGCTGTCAAAACCCATTGCTTTTCCACAAGAGCTCCTCCATACACAGTTAAATTATTTGTCTGGGTTGCAGCCATAGAAGGCCAGGAATGAGGACACACAACATGTCCTCCAATAAGGTCCATGCAATCATCTGAAATGCAACAGAAGTGCAATTATGCTATGTGTTATCTAGAGGAAGTGTGAATTTGGATATTTTTATCCTTATATGAGTACTCACATCTTGAGGATAGGATAACAGCAGTTAGAGCAGGAGAGCAAACAGGTGGCTTGTCATAGCTGCTGCTGTTTACTGACAAGAACATTGTAAATCACAATACAGCCCTTTCTATTTAAATGTCCCCTACAGGAAATGGTGGTTGAAATGTTTTCTGAATAGCTCCTTCTCTTGAAGTATCCCTTTACATCATTAATACTGTGTTATCTTAACTGCAGCTCGGTTTCTTTAGGTTCTTTCTTCAGGTTTCTTTAATACCTGCCTGTTTCTTGAATTCCCAACATGTGTCGACATTAATTGGTCCAAGTCTTACAGGAAATTAATCAGTCCTTCACCACAGGTATTATATCAGAAAAAAAGCATATAAGGAAATTCCTGAGTATTACAGAGGATGAATGTATAATAAAGTGTGTTTCAGAGAAGTTAATGCTCTTTCAAGTTTAAAGAAAAAAAATGGAAATATGTGAGAAAAATGAAACCGGCCATCTTCAAGCAGGTGAACAAATAGGACAACAAATACAAGGGCCACCTGAAAAAGGTTCACAGAACACTGCTGAGAGGGAAAACTCAGGGCATGGAGAGTACAAAAGTCACTCCCAAACTGTGGATCAATACATACCAGCAGCCAGCAAATATCCTGCGGAATTGTACTGCCCAGCTAACATTTTCAGTTGAAAGACTGAAAAAGATTAATATATTAATTTTATCAGAGCCACTGAGAATTGGCAGGCATCTGTTGTCTGATAAGCTTAGGAATGCCTGACACAAAACAGAAGCTACACAGCTGGAGGGCAGAGCAATCAGTATTTTCTTAGCAATAGATTTTCAGGGTGCAGAATTCAAATTAAGAAAACCCTGAAGTGTGCAAGTGTCAAATGCAAACAAAATATGCAATCAGTGGTCACAAGAAGAAGGTAAAAAAACCTAGTGGTGGGAGAGGCATTTCTGTACTGCAAACCTCTGTGTCTACACCCATGTTTTGCACATGTTGCTGGTAAACCACTACAAAAAACCCAGCATGTCCTTGTGTGAAGAACTTAAAAAAACTGCTATTGTCTGAAGTATCTTTAGAAAGAATCAGAAATTTTTCATGTCCAGTATAGTTAGCTTTTATTTTTATTCAAGAGCTAGAAAACAGTAGCTATCCAGATTGTTGAATGAGATTACAGCATTGAAATGCTTATTTCTGTGGCAGAATCTTACTAGTTATAACCTAGTTTGAAAACATTTACATGATGAAACACAGTGTAACACACTTTATATTTCAGAAGACTCTTCCCAAGCTCTCTTAAATGAAAATACATGATGCTTTGAAATCATCAGCTCAGGCACTGCCTGGGCAGGGCTGTATGGAGCTGAGAGTGATCTGCTGGCCCACAGGAAGTGTCCTCAAAGGAAAAGAATAGAAATAGCAGTTGGGTAGACTTGTCGTTCTTTTACTCAGGTAGTGACTTCTGCTGGGAGACTGGCTCTGCCTCATGGGCACTGTGGAGAAAAGGATGGAGCATTCTGCTTACATGTGTCAGTGACCAGTTGCTTACACAGCAGACAGCTAATAAAATAATTTCACAATGCACTCAAATTGAGAAGGAAATTTTTTTGAGGATTCCCTTTACAAGCAAAAGTCCAATAAAACCTAAACTTGACCATAAATTAACTTACTGCCACAACAAAAGGAGCCCAGCCAACTTGTTGCACATCCTAAAATTTGATGTCAGTTTTTCAGCCTCATCTGTGTGAGTTATAAGCTGAAGACTCTGACAAAAGCATTTGGGTAGAAAACTAGAGGCTGATTTGTGTATATCAAATTGATCTTTAATACCTGTGCAATCAACCTAAGGACTATGTGATAGCCAGAGCTGTTGCTCAGAAAAAGCTTGCAAAGAAAGCAATCAGTTGTTATCAAACAGTATTTTAGACTGCACATTCCTAATTCTAATTATCAATCTAAAAGGGATCTCTGAGGATTAGAGGGGATTTTTTAAAAGGCACGCGTATGCTAATACCTATGGAGTTACAGAAAGATATCTTTAGAAGTAAGTAGGATTTAGAAGTAAATAGGACTGCATTTAGTAATTGAAAAACAAATACAAACAGGCTATGGAAGATTTAGCTTTAGATGGTAGGCATAGATTTATCTTAGTTGCCTGGAAAACATCTAGGAACATTTGCTCATGTTTTATTCTGTGTCTCCCAAAAAGGTTTTCCTTGAAAACAGATCAGGCAAACATAGGATGACACATATCAAACCTCTTTTCACTAGACATGGCACCCCATATAGGAATATTCAAGGATGAATCATTGTAGCACTAGGAGTTTAAGCAAGTCTCAGTATACAGGATTTTGGCTTGCAAGTGCTCATCCTGATCATGTTTGTTCATAGTCCAGAGAGGAAACAGCTTCAATATGGCAAGACTGCTAATTAAAATGTCATAAAATCAGACTTTGGAAACTATTTATAAGTGAAAAATGAAAGAACAGTACCTGTGATACCTGGTGATACTGTGTTGAGGAGAACACTGGATAAAAAGAACCCCAGGGCTACAAACTGGTGATAGTTACAGTGGATATACAGGTAGCAAGGAGAAAAATGAAAGAAAATTCAGAGCTGGGCGTAGTTTTGCAGTGCATGGAGCTGTCACCATGCCACATAGGTGACGGTGCCTCTGATGAGCCACAGCAATTCCAAAGACCTCTGCTATCTCCAAAAATAGCTCCATATCTGCCTTATTCAGAGAAATCACCAACAATCACCCTCTGTCCCAAAAGGGAGGGCAATGGCAAATATCAGCCAGCTGTCTGTCCAAGGTCTTCTACAGGTAAAACTCCCGTCAGGCTGGGCCAACTGAGCTCAAAGATGTGACACAGCCAGAACACAGAAGCTGTCTGCAGGCTGACCACAGTAGGGCTCAAGTCTTCAAGAAACTTTTGAGGCTGTGTGGCAGTTACACTTCTGTGAATGTACCTAGTTAGTTAATAGAATATTTGATATTGCAAATTATTTAATATTGATGGAAGTTATTTCTATTATTTAGGCATACATTTGGAAGTGAGGAACTGTGCCTTTACAAGGCACTAATAAGATTAATTCAGTTTTCAGGACTCAATTTAGCTGCCTAAAACCAGGCATTCAGTGACATTTGAGATACCCTGGGTTTCCTAGATGTTATGGCAAACCTGATATAACATCTACAACTTATGGCCTTCTGCACCAGGAAGCAGACCTCAGACACCTTAAGACATTTTAAATGGCATTATACCCTTAACTCTAGGTCACTAAACCATACTCAGTGCTATATGGGTGCTCAGCCAGTGCAGATTTCAGATGCTGAAAGGAGCAAACATCAGTTGCCTTCGTCCTGAGGAGCTCCTGAACAGCACAGATAACTCTCTAATGGGGAATGGGCTGGGATTAATCTCTGACCTGGCAGCCACCTGGAATGTACAGAATGAAACTATAATGTCTTCATGTGGACAACTGAATCAAGTCTAAATTTATGTGAGCTGAGTCCCCTGTGTGACTGGACACACAGTAGCTTGCAAGGAAGGTTTCAGCCCAGTACTCCCATATTAGCTCTCTGCAAATGCTACAGAGAGAATACGAAGCGGGGGCAGATCCTGTCTTCACACCACAATAGATGATGAAATTTCTCACTAACACCTCTGCTGTAAGCTACATTGTCAGGGAGGTTTTTTTGCCTTTGTCAAATATCCTTAAGAGGAAATACAGAACCCACATCCTTTTCACTTAGATATATATATTAAACAGTGAACAAGGGTGAACACCAGACACAAATCATGGGAGCTCTCCTCACTTTGTCCACCTCTGCTGCTGTCATTCTCTTGGTAATTCGTGGAGGTAAGTGCCCAGTTCGATTTTCTTGAAGGTAAATGCTGTCATACAGAGCTTCAGTTAAGCCTAAATGTATTAATGTAATTAAAGTAGTCACAACTACTTGTATTCTTATTATCAGCTCTTTTCCACTGTCTGCATGTGTTTGATCTTCTGTACAAACAGAATAATTTCTGAATGGGCAGTATGAATTAAAGCTGCACAGAGGACAGGCTATTTGGAAGAATTCTGAGGAATTAACATAATGATTATCTGACCTTTCTCTCTAGAGGCATACACATATATTAATCTCTTGATTTCCTGTTTTTCTGAAAAACAGGTTCATGTAATGCAATTTATCAAATAGCCCAGTTTTCAGGTGTCTGTGTAAGTCACATATTGTACAACATTTATCACATAGGAGATCTAAGGTTGTTACTTATAATGAAAGCTAAGAAATTAACCATAGCAGCAAACATCAGGAGAATAAATCTGTGCAAGAGCCACAATACTTTGGTGTTTTTGTCAAATCTTACTCCACAGACCTAATTTGGGTCCCATTGAGACCTACAGAAGAAGTACAGCTGGGCAACTCTAAAAGTCAACCCTGATGAACAGCATTATGTGTCTGTTTACTTTGCAATTACATTAACTATTTTTTCTAAGAGAATCTGAGTGTTTTATAGTACTTGTTAGCCCAGTATTGTGTATTGTGCCTTATTTTTATTTTTAGGTTTGTGTGTGGATATCATTGGAGGAAATGAAGTAGCACCACACTCAAGGCCATTTATGGCCCTAATCAGCGAAAAAAATGGAAAACCTATTTGTGGAGGAGTTTTGATCAAGGAAAACTGGGTGTTAACAGCTGCCCACTGTAAAGTGTAAGTTCTTATTCTGATCCAGAGATTGTCCTTCATGAGTATCTGGTGTATTTGTTCAAGAAGTAAAGTTAATATCCCTGGTGGTTTTGTGCATTTAGTATGACCATGATCATGTTCTGATTGCTGTGTTTTATAATTTATATTGACAAATGTAATTCAGTGACTAAAAAATAATATAAAAAGGTATATCGATCTTCACTCTTTTTGAAGAGATATTTTACAAGCTTCTAGCTGCATGCAAGCATGGAATAGCAACACTGAAGTACTGAATTTCGGGGTAAGGTTTATCCCTGTTTTCTCAGACAACTGTACTGGCCAGTCTAAATAGCTTCTCAGAAAACAGAAATAAATTCTTGCCATTTTATTCTGTAAAGATATGCAGTTCACCACAGAAAGAGACAGCATGCAGTTATACAGGGGAAAAAATCCCCTAGACAGATGACAGGAGACACTGAGAGATCTCTGCTCTGCTGGATATGTTGGCTTGTCAGCCAGCCTTTCTTCTTCCTGTCTGACCCAACATGCAAAGGGCTATTTGGCCCCACAGAGTGCCCCATCAAGGCAAGATGTGAGGTTTAAATGACACATTCCACCCCCTGCCTTTTGGGGCAGACTGGAGCTGCTGTGGAGCCAGACCTCACACAAGCTCTGTCAGCGGCCTGCCCGGGACCAGTGATTCACTGGACTCTGCAGTCATCAGAGAAGCGTATCCATCTCTCCCGCCCCTTCTGTCCAAACAGGGAAATGTATGGAACCTACTACAAAGGGAGCATAGGGCCCAAAAGCTGTCATATTAACGTAAAGAGTGTTTCCAAGTAGGACTGAATTTAAGAGAAAATACAATAAATAATTAACCTAATGATACTCAGACAACAGTCAGACAGCTCTTAACAGCTGAAGGAAAGGAGCAACCACTTCCTCAGGGCTGTGTTTGCTGCAGCAAGACACAAATGAGGGCCAACCTACACATCTGCTCAAACAATATTCTCCCATTCAGCTGCAACGTACGTTGTTCTCCCACAAACAGCTGTAACCATGGTCTGACACAAAGGTCTCCTTGGACTGCCTGACCAATGACTGCTAGACTCCTGGTTTCTGTATCAGTGAGCCCAGAGGCACAACTCTGTACCACTTCAGTATCTAGTAAGCACATGAAGTCGCAGAAGGAGTTAGAGAAAGGGAATGAGCTATGTCTCACATAGACTTGGAAAACACTGTTGAAATGGTGTTAGGACAAAGCAATGGTACAATTCAGTGCAGTCATGATGATCTCTGAACTAACAGCACTGTCAGCTATTCCCCCAAATTTTCAGCACAAATTGCAGACGGCAGAGTTGATGAGACCACTAGCAACAGCAAAGTCACGCTTCATTCAATTCCCAAAGGGAAACAACAGGGGTAGGTTCAGAGTCAAGTACCTGAACCATGTCTGTGCTTCTGGGAAGCTGAAAATAGGATCGCGTGAATTCTCATTCACTGAGTCAATTTTTTTTAACTACTTGCAAAAACAGGGTAATCCTTCATATTTTTTTAAATTACTGTTGCTTTTCAGGCACAAGAAAAGAGATGTAGCAGCTGGACCTTACAGCACCACATTTAACAGCAAAGAATTATGGAGTTACAGCAAGTGAATCCCTCTAACCATGCTGTTTCTTCTCAGGAAACGAGGCAAAGTTATCCTTGGAGTTCATTCATGGACAGCAAGAGAGAGAGAAAAACAGGATTTTCGGATTACAAAACAAATTCGCCACCCATGCTACTGTTCCAGCTGTAAGGAAAACGACATTATGCTGGTGCAGGTATAGACTTACACATCACTTACAGAATATGCATCTCTTATGATGTACCAGCTTCTTCCTTCTTGTGAGGGTTATGAGGTTTCTGGTGCGATATAGTCTGGTCTGCTAATCCAGCAGACTGGGGAACTGGCAATGCACTGAGATATAGGGCAATCAACAGTTCCTATAATGCATGCCAATGCTAGAAGCAGAAAAATTCTGGAGCTTGACCAAGATATTTCAGTTTCTGGCTTTTCAGTGAAAGAATAAAGATTGTCCACAGAAAGAAGTGTATTTTGCACATGGAAATAATTTGTATAAAAACCCTAATGTCCTGTCTGAAAAACAGTTCTAATTGAAAATTTCCAACTTCTCTGATTCTCAATTTTGCCAGCTTCAATGATTAGTGTTAGTTTCTCCTACCAACGGTCTGAGAGCCAGAGAAGTAAAATAAGGTATTTTTTTAGAGCTAGCATTTCAGCAGAAGTTAAATGGGTATTCATGAGACAAAGAATACTCATTTTCCTCATTCTTACATTGATTACATAAATCCTGTCACAAAGAACCGAGGCATCTCCAAAAGGGGTTTCAGTAATTCCACGCTACCATAATGAAAAAGATGCAATGGTTAACACACATGTCCCAAAATAACTGTTTTCCATATCTTCTACAGCTTCAGAAAAGAGCAAAGCTTAATAAAGCTGTGCAAGTCATTCCCCTGCCTACCTCAGATGACGATCCCAAGCCAGGAACAATCTGCACAGTAACAGGATGGGGACAAACTCAAAATCATGTGAGAAAGCTTTCTGATACCCTGAGGGAGGTTAACATCACTGTCATCAGCAGGCACATCTGCAACGATGACAAACATTATAAAAACAACCCTGTTATAACAGACAACATGATATGCGCAGGGGCTAAGGAAGGAGGAAAGGACTCATGTTCTGTAAGTACATTTACTGTTTGTATCCACATAGATTATATTAGAAATATAAAGTACTAACTTTTACATAATCATAATTTCTGCTTCACTTCAGTTCAATTAAGAATTTTATTAAAAATGAGTGAATTTACCAAGGCTTCTTTCTCTAAGCCTTAAAATCAAATCTTCTTATTGATAAATTCACCTTCACAGATTTCTGGATATTGTGGTTTTATGAAAGAATGGCAGATGGCTATTCTCTTCTTCAATAAAATACTTTTAATGAAAAAATCCCCACAAAATACGTTATGAGCCCATACTGAAGCAGCTAACTGCCATGGCACAACTTCTCTGATGTCAAAAGGCTTTCAACCAGGTTTTGTTGACAAAAACCATTTTGACTGGGCCACAAGTCAAACACACAACTGTGTAACAACTACCGTGTTTTAAAATATTTAAATATTTAATTGACAAAATTACAAAAAAGGTACCAATTTCTAGAAACTTTGTGCTTTTCAAGAGGAAAGTTTCCAGCTTTTTCTTTTCATATGCAAAAAGACTAGCTATTCCTTAGCACTGACCTAGATTCATTCGCCATTACTCCCACTTAAAAGCTCAGTTTGAAGTCTTTTGCTAACAAAAATCTTACCTTCCAAGGAGGAAAAAAAAAAAAGATAAATCCACAACAGCACTATCTACATTTTTATTTCCTCCATACGACTGGTGCAAATTTTATTTTAAAGAAGCATTTTTTAGCTTTTGAAAATTTGAATTACATTTTTTCCCTTTTTCCAGGGGGATTCTGGCGGACCTTTGAGATGCAATAATGTGATAAGAGGCATCACTTCTTTTGGGAAGTCAAACAACTGTGGTGCTCGTGATGGCCCTGGGGTCTACACCCGACTCACGAAACAATATCTCCAGTGGATTAGGAAAACCATAGGGGGAGCCGAATAGATTGGTTTTTGACCAAGTGATCTCCTGCTTTGTGCTTGTGTAAGAATATCTAGTACTGAAATACACTTTTAAAAAATAGCTTCATTATGCTGGTGAAGAGGTATTCCCACAGAGGTATTCCCACGCTGAATTTTAGCATCTTGATTTCCTTATAAATGAAAGTACAGAAGCCTGTTCGCAGGACAGATGTGCTCTTAACAGAGCCAGAACACAGTGCTCTGCTACAACAGCATTTGTAGCTTATACTCTCAGCCGTGTGGTCATTTGACAGGTACACGTTGCTCAGGCTTCCACCATTCTCGCATTGCACGTTTGGTCTGAGCTCTAGATGGAAGAGTATTTCTGACCAAGAATCCAATCCTGCTGTTTGTATCCTCATAGCATGCTGCAGTCTTCTCTATTTGGACTTCTGCAAATAACCCCAAAAGCCATTGAGATGCCAGGTAGAACTCCAGACACCTGAACAACTTGGTAGTTTCTCTGCAGCAGAGCTCCTGATTTCACAGGTGTAGGGGACTGCTAAGCTTCAGAAAATTTTCAGCAACTGCATTTGATTGTGGGACATAAGCGTGCATTTCCTACCTATCTTGTATCTGAAACCTCTAGATTTCATCCCGCTATGTACTTTGCATTCAATAAAGGAATGGCAATAAAAATCTGCTGTTTGCAGCTGTTGATTTATGTGGAAAGCTCTATCTGTTGCAGTACAGATAGTTTGTGTATGTGTTTTGGATACGCAACATATTTGCAGAACGCACAAAGATCAGCAACATAATGCTAAAAAAAACAGCTGAAAGCCCATCCTCCAGAGAAATGACACAAAGTGTCTCAGCTGGAGTATCAGTATGATAAAGCACTATTCATAACATAATCTGAGTTTTATTATGCTATTACTGCTGTTTCAGATATGCAGTGAAATTTTTAAGCGCTCCAAGAATCACTTGTCAAACAGCAAACAGACCTATTGTGAAAAATGCTTATGCCCATCTCTGTATTAACATTCTTGGGTGCTTTCTAATGCCATGAACACCTCGAAAAGGGCTTGGTTTCATTTTGTGCTGCTTTGGGGTTTCTTTACTTGGAAGCAGGCATTATCTGAGAGAAAACAGACAGCATTCAAAGGGTAGAGAAGTACTGATTTTAATTAACCATGATTGCTCACTTCATCATGAGCAATTAAACATCACTTATAAACACTATATGGGAAAATACAGATTCAAACTTTTTTACACAACTGTTTTCACCTGTTCTTGTTGAGAAGAAACAGATTTTTCACAAAGGGAAAATGGTGAAGGAAGGAGAAAGTCTAAATTACAGGGATCTTTACTGAAAGTTTTGAGGCTGAACATATTCCTTTGTGCTTTCTGTCCATTACAAACATTACACAGTCTGAGCTTTTCGTATTCCTTATTATTTTTCCTAAAATGTTTGTTCTGACTCTCGGGCTGAAAACACAAACAAGCACACAACCACGAAGGCTCATACAAGCACAGGGGCAAAGCAGCAGCAGACAGAATTCCCAGCCAAGTACGACTGCATCAGTGAAACTGAGAGAAGAATTTGGCCCACTGACTGTTCCTGACATCCAAAGTGGTGACTTCAATTCCGTCATAACAGAATCATAAAACAAGTACAGATTTCTTGTGTTCTTGCAAAGCACCAAACCCTTGCTTTGGAAAGAACTGATTCTAAAAACCTTCAGAAAACAAATATATCCTTATCAGTCTAGTGAAAAATCTGTAGCTGACCTTCCAGATAACTGATCACCTAGGGTTATTTCGTTCATCCTATACACCAGTCTTACCTAATTTCTTTCCCCTTTGCCCATTTTTTCACTGTCCGTCTTTCAGCCTGATACGGTATTTTTTTTTCATGCTACTGCCTCCTCTTTGGTCTGCTTCTTCCTCTTCCCAGGAAGTCACAGGCAGCACCCTTGTCAGTGGAAAATTCCACTCAAAACCTATCATTCAGTACTTCTGCATTTTTCAGACATTACTTCTGATCCAAGTGGGGTCAGAAGGAAGGAGAGGTTCTGACAATGGAGAAGTTTACAACGCACGAAGAAATGTGCAAGAAAAAACATGCACCCTTCCTCCTCTAGCTTGAAATTTAGGATCTACCTCAAAATACTTTAAAAACTTAATTTTTCACATGAGTGTTAGTTACTGAATTGTGCAAAATGAGCCAATGGAATTGGACTTACATGGTAAACAAAATATTCAAGCCCCTGTCACCAATGTCAGTGGTGGAAAGCTGAGGAAAAATGCAGAAGCAAGAAGATGGAAATGAGTTTTCATCTAGGCTGGGACTTTCTCTGACCAAGAGGCATGATCCCATTCCCAGTATAGCTCTACCACTATGGGATGGAGCCCATGCAAGTTTAGGTACTAGCTGAGACAAATGTTATGATCATTCTATGTAATTTTGACAACCAGAATGTAACAATTTCTTCTCATTGTGAGTATATCAGATACTTGGGGGAAATGAACAGGTACAAACTGCATTACATAAACTAATGAAACATTTAGGTAGGCAGCATCAAGTCAGACCACATGGTGGCTGAAGAACAGGAGACTGTGTGATAGTGACTATTTACTGCATTTATGTGCAGAAACAAAAGGATTCCCTAGCCTGAGTTCCTTTAATCCATTTTGTTGCATTACAATCACTTTGTCATACTGGTATACCTGGGAAGTCAAGTGCCCTGAAAGAGTAATGATTTTTTTTCTGCTATAAAAATTATTTTTGTCCTGAAGTTTTGGATTCGTTGTGTTATACAGTCCTTGACCTTGGACAGGACTGTGGGCATGATGGTCTGAGTTCAGGCAACTTAAATTTTACTTAATCCCTTGTGTCACCCCTGGAGACTCAGCCTTTATTGCATACAGACCTCAGGTGCAAAACAAGCCTACCTCTCAGAAATGGGTTCCGATTTCTGTCTCAGTCTGGGACTGAATGATATACCAGGTACATTACAGGCAATGAGCTAAAAATATGCCATATTCTACAGGGACGAAGTCAGGATTTCACATTTTGCCCAAGACTTAACATGTTTGCACTGGCAGAATAAGGCAGCTATGAAACAAGAATGATCTGCTTTCAGAAACTGGACACTCTACACCTATCAGCACTCAGCAACATTACCTGCAAAAGACTGATGAAGCAGAATCATGCTGCCTACTCAAGTTCTCAAATTCCTATTACAGAAAGATAGATATTTGCCATGTGAAAGAAACTGAAAGTAATGGAACCTGTCTAGAAAAGAAGCACATGCAGAAAAGGCACTCCAGTATACATTTAATTTCACTGCAGATTAGTCAAAGTGTGGAATTTAAATGCATGTTTACTCAGACATGTTCCCAGAACAGTGCTATATGTCACACATACAAGATTCTCCTTTATTTATAGGCTAATGGTTAGTTCTACAGAAATCAGGGAGTTCTTCCAGTTTGAGATATCATGTTAAGTACTTCTGAGGCAGCTTAGCTTGACCACTTAACAATGAAAAATCATTATCTAAGACATGAGCACTTCTCAGTCTGAAAGAAACATATTTTCTTATTTTGACAGTTGAGCATCCAACAAAATATGCTTAGCTTCAATACTGACCAGCTCCTTCCCCACCATAGTCCCTCATCCTGTGTTGTACATCTTTTTCCTGTATTGGGCAAACCAGCACTCAGGTGTCATCAAAAGAAAGCAAATTAAATTCTAGGACAATCTGAAAAACAGATGAGTAAAGAAACTAATTCCACTGCTTTTTTCCCATTCAAAAGAGAAAAAATGTTTTTAACATTTAAAAAATCTTTTGAATTATTTGAAATAGTATTTTCAACATTTAAATCTGATTCTAAATGTTGGATAAAATCTGCTGCAACAAACAAGTTCATATGATAAGACAGGCAAAGTGTAAGTTATTTCGCATTCTTAGATACAAGCTTCTTGACAGTCATTTCTCAACTGATAATCAACATTTCCATTTTCTAACCTGCTTTGTTGAAGACCACACAAGATGACATCAGAAACCAGCAGTTTAGCAGATTTATTGTAAACTAACATCTTACTAGTTAAAAAAAAGACTAGTGGTCTCAACCTTCCAGACCTAAAGTTAGCAACCACATGATTTATGAACAGCAGAAGATGAGGTTTTAAAAATTATGTGAACTAAAGACATGACAGTTTCACATTCATTTCCAGAGATATTTGCACCCCTGTCACGTCTGCTTCTCTCTTTTCATGCATTTGGTCACAGCTTAATTTTCCACGGGCTGATACTCCCCTAATCTCCCATTTTTCCCCAGCTACAGGAAATATTCTGATTAAATTTCCAGCAGAAAAAAAAATTTAAAGAAATGCAACCAATATGAGTTCCTGAGCTCACTGGGCCTTGCCTATACAAAAGACATGAGGGAATCCTTATACCCCACCTCTCCTCATTCCTCAAAATGAAAGCAAAGCTCCAAAGATGTCTGTGGATACAATACGTTTTGAATACCACTACTGAGTTGCATCTCAATAGCATCTGAAGACCAGTCCTGACATCCTTCCTTAGCTGTTGACAGTGTACACGCCTTACACAGGCAAATTTCTGCTAAAGTCCAAGAGGTTTGGTCCTTGTGAGCACTAAATAAAATTCATAAGAGGGTGACAGCTGCCAGGTTTGCTGACACCCCAAATTAAACTGGTACCCTTAAGGAATGAATGAACTAAGTGTTGTGTTTGATTCAAACAGCATGCTTCTTCGACTATGTCCATCTGGCTTACTAACCAGTTGATTATAGAATTATGTATAATAATAGAATCATTATGCAATTATTTATATTGTAAATCATTGTAAAACACAGTAGGTGGGCTTAAAGAGAGGAAACAATTCAAAATCCAACAAAGACAGTTTTCTAATAAAGCTAGTTATCATTACCACTACAAAAATAAAATCCCAATACATTGTTTATATTTAATTACAGTTATATATTTAATCTAGATCTCTATAAATGTTTACACAGATTCTGTACTATGATCTATGTGATATATAAACCAATACAGTCACCTGGACTGGTCTCTGCTGATCTTGGCCTTTGAATGATTTGAGGCAATTTACACTGACATGTGGTTCCCAATGGGGACACTAAGATGATGTAAAATTACTCACAACAACCATAGCTAAAAGCAGGATCTAAGACTTTATGCTGGCACTTGACTACAAGGTGGATTCCATCCATGCTTGATAGTTTAATGAAAATAAATATGCTGCCATTCTTCAGAGTTACAATATTTTTCCTTTAGGGTAATTAAGACAAGCTACTAAAATTTCACATGATGGATTGATGGGGAAAATTGCTTTCTCTTCACAAAATTGCACTGTCTTTTGCCATGTTTCCACTGGAAGAAACACACATTTTTTAAATTGTTGAACTGGCTAAGTATATTTAACCACTTGCTTTCAAGGAAGAGAAGTCACAGGAATGAGCTCAGATAACCATTAGAAAAAGCCTTTGCTGTTGTGCTTGCTCTCCCCAGTCTCATGGCATTTCCACAGAGAAGCTATCCCATCAGCTGCAACAGAAAAGAGTCTACTCTGATCTGGGCTCAGGGCTATATGCAGGACTCTCCCTTCGTGACCTGTAAAACAAAATACATGCCAAAAACGCAAAGATACATCACAATTCTACACTGGTTATGTCAGTTCACCACCCCAACACACAGTGTGGCTTTTTCCACTTTTACTGTAGCAGCTCACAATGTTGCGCAGGATGTGGAGCTGGCATCGTCTATATAATATTTTAACCTTAAAGAGATTAAGGCAATATTTTCTTATTAGGGACCAGGCTCTAACTGCCAGGACTGCACCACATTGAGAAGACATTTCTGTCAAAGAATAACATTGAACGTGAACTCTTGATTCTCCACTGCATTTACAACATCAGTCCAATCTGTGTTTGCTAACATGTCTCACTGCTGAGCTTTCCCATCTGGTTGCACACGCCTTGCAGACAGTTTGCAGCTGATCCAACAATCATGAGATAGTGTCTCCAGCTGCTCAGTTATTACTGTTAAGGAGATCTTTTAACAGCGAACCCACTGAATAATGTATTGGAATTGTATATTGGGTTTATCCACAGTTGTAGTAAACTTTGGGAGCCAGACACTGAAGGCCAGAAGATACCTCAGTCTCGCAGCACAAAGAATGTACAAAATTCATTAATCTGGTTATACAAGTATCTCTCTCAGCAGAAGCAACTGAATTTGAATTGAAGGGAGAGAGAATCTCATATTAAACTAAGACAGTTGAGACCTGTATTTACCTCTGCTCTCCGATATCCTCTAGCACAATGTCAATGCCAAGCAAACCAGTGAGGCTTTTAGGCACACAGGGGCATGAGAAATTAGAAGCCTTTGCACTCCTAAGTTACTGGCAATTAGCTTCTCTGGTTGGGTGAGTTACTGACAATCATACAGCTGAACTGGTCACACAAAGGAAAAAAAAAACTTCTGAGTGCATCTCATCTAAAACAGATCAGATGAACCACATCCTAAAAGGAAGCGTGAAGGTAGGCAGGAAGTCTTGGGTGACCAACTTGAATGACTGTAAACGACCTGTGTCCTCCCATCATCTGTACCCAAGCTCCCCATAAACACAATGGGGACAGCACATCACTAGTTCAAAATAATATTATGTAGATAAATATGTGAGGAACTGTAAAGCCCTCTGAAACTGTGGTACTTGTCACAATGGTACCTGCTGAAGATCCATAGGACTGTTGTAGATGGACAGTCTGCCCTAACTTTGTGAGGCTGCCACAATGACTCTCTGGAGCCACT
Source organism: Patagioenas fasciata (assembly GCF_037038585.1). Classification (NCBI taxonomy): domain Eukaryota; kingdom Metazoa; phylum Chordata; class Aves; order Columbiformes; family Columbidae; genus Patagioenas; species Patagioenas fasciata. Next base: position 58,612,408 of record NC_092560.1, on the reverse strand, counting down.
GTGACTAAAAGCAAATATCTGCTGTCCTGGTGCTGAGTAATGTGTGTTCCACCTGAACTCAGTGATGAGAACACCACCACTACATTATTTCAGTGGAGAATAATTTTCAGGGTTTGCTCTTTCTAATGTTATTGAAGTGCACATGATATTTGTCCATATTTAAGACCCTGAGTTTACAACTTGGTGAATTCTTTACGCTGTCTCCATTCAGTGTCTGTAACAACTTTGAAGGAAGAGCTGGAGGTGCAGTCTTTGATGGAATTCAAAACTATCCACAACACTGACTGAGATCTGATTAATATTTTCAGTCAAAAATATATGAAAGGGGATAGAGAAAAATGAAAAAAGCTGAAGTTATCAATTTCCACGCTTTCTGTGTGGAGAGGGCTAGGTTTTTATTTCATCGTTTCAAGATCACATTCAGATATTTTTCAAAGCAATTACATATTTTTTTTTCTTTGTTCTATAACAACTTTTCTAAGGGGAGGACATTTACATCGAAAATTAATCTTTTTTTCTAGTAAATGACTCTAATTGTTCTATGAGAAGTATCTCAAAAATGGACTTGGTGCTATATAAAGGTTACTGTCTTTCAGCTGTTATTCTGTTCTGAATATGCCCAGTAATAGGCAATCGCCATTACTGAAGTACTCAACATTAGCTGACAGTGCTTCATTGTTAGATGAGGTCTTCAGCATTTTGCGGGAGGATTAAACAATGAGATTCAGTTATGATTTATCAGTTCATTTCTTTGGGTGTAAAACTCATGGCGCTAAGGGCATCTGAGGCTGATTTAGAACTATCTCAAAATCATTCATCACAGTATTTTTTCTGAACATATTTTGATACATTCACAATTTCTTGAAATATTCAATTACTTAGGTAAAAGGAATCTTCAGAAGAGGGAATATATCTATGTAAGAATTATCTGGCCTTTTGTTCATGAAAATCAGTTTATCTTTCAGATGAGTAAACTGAAGAGGAAACAGGATGACACATAACCCCTCTCTAGCTTCATCAAACTACCAATGCATTTGACTTATATGGTAGAAGTTTTACACCATTTGCAAGTCTCAAAGGTAAGAGTAAATCTAGGTTTCGTTTCAAAGAGTATATTCAAGACCTACAAAGATTTGAGAAACCTCAAGCTTCATTAGTTATGACCACTGGTCATGTGACTTTCCAGATCATTTCTGAGAATATCACAGGATATGACCTTAAGAGCTATACATGAATGGAGATACAGAAGGAAAAGCAGCACAGACAAGCAGCATTACACATGGATAATGCATAATCAGATGCATACATGTCTGCTGCCTTTTCTCTTCTGTCCATCTTTATTTTGACTCCCCTGTGCTTTCCTCTTATAGGCTAGTGTTGAAGCCAAGTCCCTGGTTCCACACATGTCACTGGTTCCCAGGACAGCCTCCCACTATAGCTGGAAATTAATAAACCACAAATTTAATAAATGCCTTGAAATGTAGCAATAGGGTACACAGAGTATTTGTACATATCAGCTGTTAGATTTAAAATCCAAAGCTTCTTTAGCCAAACTTTGTGGGTGTAAAAAACCAACTATACTTGTGAAATGCAACCAGTGTGCAAATAATGTGTATTTTAACTTCAGATGCTTCTGTTGGATCTCCTCAGTTAACACTTAAACAAGTAAAAGTTAATGGATAGGAGTGACAGCAAGCATCAGAAAAAAAGGAGGCTTAATAACAAGGAAAAGCTTTTTATGTGTAGTGCAGCTCTGGAGTTCCACGGACCAATACAGAGCCGCAAGCAAACTCAGCTTCCTCTGACTGCCAGCACAGTACAAGGGAAACACGCTGCACTGCGTTGCTTCACAGTCAAGTCATTCATTAAAGTGCAGAGAGCTTTGAATAACACATGGAGGTTTACTTCAAACATCAGGAGGAATTTGTTCAGTATCCTTTGCAATTCAGTATCCTGAGTAGCAAAACTAAAGAACCACATCTAGTTTGAGTTCTCCAGAAGGCGATCAGCCTAGGATATATTGGAAGCAACATGACATTAGCACACTCCGTCCATGTCTAGTAAGCCTCAGGGAGAAGTGGAAATCACATCTTGCATCTGGAATGGCCTTAGAAAGTATAGGAGAGAATCCCATCATCAAAACCAAGGAATTTTACAGGAGCAACTTATACCACCATCTTAGTAAGTCAACCTCTAATATCACATGGATCAGCACTGTGCATATGAACCATGTGTGTAGGCAGAGGGAGAATGTGTAGGCAACTGCTTTTTTAACTCTATTTTACATAAATGCAGTTGCAAAAACACACCCATTAGACAGTTAACCAAAATAGTTCAAACTATTAACTGAAATACTTGCCATAGAGTTCTGATGAATTGATAAGCATAGGATACTTCCATATTTTCATTTGATTTCCAGGAAGACCTTGTCCAGTCATCAGTTCACTGGTTTTGGGTAACCAGAGCAAGGAACAAATCTATTGCAATTTAAAATTCTGCTTTAGTTTTTAGAAAGGGTCAACATGCATCATTCAGTAGATTTGAAATGTTACCTACAATGTTTAAACAAGTTACTGAAAAATAGTCCCAGCAGAATATTTACTCATTTAGAAGGATTGTTTCATTTCTTACAACACTTAGAAGTACAGTTGCTTTATTGTTCTATCTAAATGTGATAATAGTGTAGAATATAAAACCAAAGCCCTTCAAACCCATCCTCAGCTAAGCTGTAATAGCTGTGGGAAAATCAACAGCTATGCTGCTTCACTTCAGTTGAGAATCTGTTCCTCTGTCTCCTAATATTCAAACTCCAGAGACAGATGTTTGCCCTCTGACTCTTGCACCTCTTCTCACCCCACACTCTGGGAATCTTCCCTCCCCCTCAACATTCTCTCCACACCAAGAGTGTTGGCCAAAACTACTATTGCCAATAAGGAAAATATGATGAGAACTGTCTGGCTGTCAGACCACTTCCTCTTCAATCACTTCTGTGTGAAGACACAAGTGGTGAATGGGAACAAACTGCTTCCGAGTCCAATAACACACTGCAGTGCCAAATGTAGCACACTTGCACATCCACAGAAAATCCTGCTGTTCCTCTGACCACAGAACCACCCTCAAAGTCAGTGAGAGTTTGCCAAATGAGCACAGTTATACAAGAGGAGTACAGTCTAAGTATGCAGACATTTCATCATTTCACCTGAGAATCTGTAGCTGCACTTTGGATGATTTTCTCCTGATTTATGTCCCAGACACGCAAAACCCCATCTTTCATTCCACCCCCCGTAGCAAGGATTTTGGACTGCCAAGGACACCAGTTCACAGCCTAAAGAAAAAAACAAAGCAGATATCAGAACAGACTAAGAGGTTAGCTGAAAAAAATTCTAAAAAAATTTAAAAAAATAAAAATTAAAAAAAAAAAACAGATTTTGCTTAAAGTTTAGTTGGAAAAGTGAACCGCAACAAGCACCCAGAATGTATTTTTGGATTTTTTTTAACCTACATGATCTTCCTCCATACACACGGAGCAATGCAGAATCCCAAAACTCCAAATGCTGCTTCCTTTACCATTGCTTCACAGTAGCCTACAGTGTCGCACACATGCTCATAAAATTCCAGTTTCTCTGCTTACTCCTTCACAGGCCACAGATTCACACCTCAGTACCAGAAGAACCCAGCAGGGTACAGTCTTACTGCCTAAGCCAAGCCATCACAGAAGCCTGAACAACATGACTTACGGGGTTTACAGGAGACCTGCTTGCTTCGGAGATATTTCCAGGACATCCCTAAGACCTAGACAATACCTCAAGAAAAGCTACTAAGAAATGAATTCCACCTACTTCAATGACCTCCTCTGAGCATTTAACACCAGCTCTTCAGGCCAGTCTCAGATTTTTCAGGAAGGATAAACAGCTATAAATGTCAGACTCCCCTGCCTGTTATTGCTGGTATCTGTCCTCTCTCTCACACAGACTGGGATTTCATATAGATGAAGAATCTAAGTTGTTTCTTTTCCAGTTTCTTACTTCAGATTCTTTGCTACCAGCAATGACATGAAAATATAGGCATGAAGGCAAAAAAACCTCTCATATTTAAAATAATTTCAGCAGAGAGAATTTTCCAAAATTCCAAAAATGGAAAGACCTTGTTTGTTATCATGTAAGTATTGTGCCACAAAAGCTTCCTGTGCAAAACAGAGAAGGGTGTAGATTTTATTTCAATTTGGAATTATATTTACAAAGGACTATTAATCCAGTAAAATTTTCTGATTAAAGCCCCAGCAAACTTATTTGTAACTTGGAATTAGGAGAAATGGTCTTAAAGTTAACTGCATCACAGTCAAGGGAGAGGAAACTAATAGGAATGAGTGAGATAATTTGAAAAATTCCCTAACTGTCCATACCAACGTTATTTCATGAGAGCAAATACAGAAATGCAGACGTTCCTTCTCCATATACCTTAACTGCTGAGGAATGAGGTATGGTTTTCAATGGCTGTGACTGCAATTTCACACCAGGGTCACCAGGCCAGACATTCAATATACCATCACTAGACCCACTTGCCAGCAACTGGTTGGTTAGTGACCATTTTAGGCTGCAAATGCTCTGTTTGTTTTGGCAAAGAGTCCCGACATGGTGCTGAGCAACCCGAACATCATGGTGATGAATAGATCCTAGTCGTGAACCGCTGTAGATAAAAGAAGACAGCATGGGTTTAATGTTAGAGAAGACAAGCTACGTCATCACACCGATGTGTCTTTAGTGGTTTCAGAACAACACCACATCAGGGTGAGATGTGTCTGCAGAACAACAGTATTTCAGTAAAAGGAAACAGAAAAGCACACCCTGACTGTAGAGATGGCTGTCAACAGAACAGAGCCAAGCAACTGATCAGTTCAAGCCAGGCAGAATACCTGCTCTCTCTTTTCATTTCCCTGAAGTCATACTGCATTGTATGCCACTAATCGGCACCCTGTTCAACTCTCAAGCCATTTAATGTAAACTCCTTCATGTTCTTCATGAACAATAGTTTTGCAAGGTGATTTTTCTCAAGGTCAGGTATGACTGCATGCTCAAAGAGACAGTGTAAAATTGCATAGCGAGTAACAGTGTGTTCTTTAGTTCTGTCCCATCCCTTGTCCCCTTTCTCCCTCTCACTTTCAGGCTGAAAGAAAATGTGCACAGCTTGACACTGCTGTACTAATTGCCTGTTAGGAAATGGATGCATGGTTCTACAGCCAGTCCCATCACCCTGCCAAAGGAAGAAATAAACACTCTACCTGGAATCTAAGCTACAGCTTAGCTCCTGGATATAAGCTTTACACATCCACAGCAGAGTTGAACTGAAAACATTGCAAATACCTTGCAGTGCATTTTCTTTTCCTCCCTTATAAGGATCCTACCTACACTGAATGTACGAGAAAACAGAAGAGCTTACTGCTGGAAATTCACACTTCCAACTATTCTGCTGACACTGAAAAAATCAGCAAGTTCAACATGTTTCTGGGCATCTGAGATACAGCTGTCAGACACCACTGTAATAAATTAATTTAAGGTGATAGTGACTGGAGACTTTCCTATACTGGCTCTTAAAGATTTTTCAGATGCAACTTGACTGATTTAGAAGCTCTAAAAATGCACACACAAAAGTTACTGATTGCAAGAATGATCCTATTGTGCTTGTATTATGGACTTGTCAACCTCTTCAAGTTCATAAAAGCATGAAAGATTCCAACCAAGCAGTGATCCAGTGAATATTGAGCACATCTTTATCTATGAAGATACATGGGAATATCTGCACTATATGCAAAGGCATCATCATTTGCCTCCTGAAGATTTATAGACATTCTTCCTAAATAACAAGCAAAAAATCTAACCATGAGAACCAGAATTGAATTGCCAGTGTTGGCCATACTAAGATATTCAGTAATTCTAGTGGTATGAGTGGCAATAAACAGGGCTCCTGAGAATCCTGGCTGAAAGAACATCTTTTCCACTTGCATAAAAAGAAATCAGAATTTCTTGCTTTTGATGCAGAAGATGGCATCTGTTTTGTTAAAGACAAAGAGAAGCAAACAAAATTTTTGATGGGTTAATTTATGGTACTGAAATTTATTTACAGGTCCATGATGATATGTTGTTGGTCTATTTTCAACCACTGAAATTAGTATGTAATTCCAAAGTATCAGTTCTCCAGAGTGAGGTTTGCTATAAGAACATTGCTTTCATTTTAGTAACAACGATTATTAACTCCACGTCTTTTTTTCCACTTATACAAATACTTTAACTCTGCCTTAATGTTAAAATGAACTGGTTAGTTTCAAACCTAGCAAGAGAAATAAATGTTATCTCAACCTAATCTGTCAACCATAACCGTAGTTCACAGGTTCATGCTGAATTTTATCACCATTTTTCTGTTGTTTTCACTCCTTTGGACAAGTTGAAATGCAAATTGAAACTAGTGCATAATACGGTTATGCCACTTGGCATTGGCAGGATGTTCTAGCTGCATCCTTGTAATAAACCACCCAGCACACCTACTCCAGCAACAGCATTTTCTTAACTGGTCACTCAGCTGATATACTTGTATCTCACTCCACCCAGCAGACCTAATACAACCAAAAGGCAGAGGGTCTTGTGAAATCAGAATAAAACTACCTCTGGCATTCCTATCCAGAGATACTAGTTTAATTTTGAGTTTAACAATAAAGTCATTCCACCCTTGCTATTATTTCAGCATTTAAGTAAAATGGAGGACTAACACATTATTTTAAAACCATAGAAGCGTCCATCATAAATCAGCCTCCCCTCAGTCCCTTCAAGTCTGAGTCAAAGACCTGAAACAGAAAGTGGGAGGGAAAAAAACACAAAATAATTCACTTGGTCTTTCTCATCAAGTCCGCATATTGAAATGATCCCTAAATATAAAATATTCACCAGCTAGTGTAAAATTCACCCTTAGCAAAGCAACGGTCAACCACTTCAGTCCTTCTTGGCTTGTGAATAACAATTAGCTGGCCCTCCCTTGCAAATGCACAGATAGAGAGGTGTACAACTCACACAGCTGAGTTTCACTGTGCATCTGAAAACAGAAGTAGTCTTGATATCAATGGAATAGCAGTCTAAACTACATGTCCTCTCCCTGGCACCAGGCAGGCTATGATTTTTGGAGTCCAGACCCACTGGAGACAACAAAACAACAGAGCCACAGCCTCCACGTTGTAGTGAAATTCTGCTAGCGGTGACAGCTTTCTGGCAGGAGAGTAAGAAACAGAGACTAAAGAGACAGGCTAAATCCCCTTTGGCTGCCTTCCTGCCACAAAGTAAATCTACATGTGATTTCTGAGATGGTCGATAAGTAGAGGGACATGATAAATCACCTTTAAGCAAAGCCAATGAAAACAGTTAAAACAAATGGGACATTTGTCTAAGCAAAAGCAGCAGGATTCTTTCTGGAATGACACCACTCACCTGCTCAGAATGTAACAATTCCAGCTCAGAGCTCCAACTACAGACAAGTGACCAAACATATTTCTCAACCTCTTCTTGGTTTCAATGTCCCACAGCTGCCAATCGAAAACAAACAAGAAATACAAATTTAACAACAAATAGAAAAAAAGATATTTTTTCTCTTCATTTGTTCCCAAGCAAGCCACTGCCCAGTTCTGGTTTGACAAATAGACAACCTGAAGTTCATTCATTTCACAAGTAAGACAAGAAGTATTTCCAAATTTTGGCACCTATGTCACTGATGCTGAAGTCAGACAGGATTGAAGGGAATGCACATCTCTGAGTTTAAGGCTATTTATTTACATGTCAGTATTTGGAAGTCCACACTTGAAAGCACTGGTCTTCAGTACCTTCACATTGCTGACTCAGGACTGCAGCAGGTAGGTCCCCATATTGTATAGCATCTCAGTCAAAGCCCCGTAAAAATCTCTTGATAATAGGATTGTCCTACAACAGCAGGCTGAGAGGTGTGTATATAATCAGACTGAAGTAAAATTCTTTTGTGTGAATCCATAAGGAGAGTTTTGGCTTGAGTTCTCAGGCATTGGTCACTACAGTAATCTTAGCAAGAGAGATACAAGAAAAAACACCCTGTGCTGAGTAAAACAATCTAATGAAAGAGTTCCTATTGCTAGTGGGGAAAAAAAAATCTGATTGTCTCTGGACAACTGGATCATTAATTCAGTCATCAGCTTTCTAGTAGCTTGAGAGGCTCCATAACATATAGATAACACTGGATATCACTAAGCCATCCAGTAAGTTGCAGTGTGATACAGGCAAGTGCTATATATTGTCTCCAGCAGAGTTGTTCGCTAGTTTAGACTATCTTTTTCATTTGTTTCCTTAAAAAGAGATCAGCATCAATTTGTCTTGTGGCCACTTTAGCTGAAAATGGAGAAAGACAAAAAAGTAAATTATCTAGTACTTGCACTTCTCCATCACTGGTGCCAACTGCAAGGCAAGTTCCTTCTTTTATCCAAGCCAGAGATGAAATGTACTTGGAACTGGAATTCAAACCAATGCTTTCAATGGCTTGAAGAGTTTCTCCATTCCAGATGTGTGCAGCAGGTCCTACAGCAACAGCAATGAGATTTTCAAGGCTCCAGTCCAGTATGTTTAGATCTAGAAGAAAGCTACTAAAAATTACTGCAAAAAAGTTGTAAGTTATAGGATGGGGTGAGCGGAAATATGGTTTGGGGGAGAGAGGCTTTTTTTTTTTTAATAGCTATGGGAAAACTTTAAGGGAATGCTTCTATGAAACCATTACTAGCAAGTATTCCTCCTACATGAAGGAGAGTATCTCAAACAAGCCAAGGTCTTCACAAAGCTAATCTCTACAAACTGTTTGGTTTGCACAGCAGGATTTGACTTACAACTTCCCCACTGGAATTTTTTAGTCTATAACCCTGCATTTTGGATTGCCAACTCACTCAATTTCTGCCACCACAAATTAGGCTTCTCCACCACTACAGTTCCAAAAACACCCTTGTTCGAAGGTAATTCATGTTACTGAGAAAGACATAGGAGAGTCTATACAGTACAGTCGTCTTACATCCTCAGGTTAATGATAACATTTACCCTGCACATGATAAGAAAAAAAATGCAGAAAGGAACTAGCGAAATTCGGTGCTCCTTCACTTCAGAGCTTGCTCAGGAAGTGTATGATCAAAATACTGTTTCCACTGGCCTGATGCTGGGTGCATTGGACTTTCAGATCCTGGCAAAGCAAGTCACTACAATGATTAGCCTCAGATCAGCCTACTATGTCAGGCAGGCCAGAAGAAGTTGGTATGTAACATTAAATACGAACCTAGAACACTCTCCCATGTCAAGTCCTCAGCTGTGCATTTAGGGCAGCTTAAGTGTAATTTTGTCTGATCCATGAAGCATTGTTTGAAGACTGTTACCACAGACCAAGGTCTGACATCATATTTCAGTAACTAAGATCACTCTGAAAAATAGCTAAAACTGTCAGTCAGCTGTTTGACTACAGTCCTGGCTGTTGCATCTATAACTTCGTATTAAGACATCAGTTTGAAAGACTTCTGTTAGTACTGTTAGACTTGGGACGTACCTAAGTACACAAAACATACAAATAAACCTTTGTCCTGTTCATAGATATATATATGAACACTTGCAAGGATATGTTGGAAAAGACTTCACAGGGATGATTACAACACTTGCAATTAGAGAGCTGCTTGTTAATCTTGCGAAGCATTAAAATATGTATTTGCTGTTGTAGACCAGAGATCCACATGGGCTCATGTGTAACTTGTGCATGTTAAATTTTTGCCTGTGCACCACCAAAGACATAAGTGAGAATTTAGTTCAGAAGGTTATCTATCATCCAGACCAGACAAGGTCACCAGCATCTCTGAAAACACAAGATTTCAAAGTCTGCACAATAAAGTTGCTGCTGTATTGACTGGCTGCTAGATATCCAAGGCTGATAGCTGAAAGATTTAACTTAATTAAGCAGAGGTAAGTATCACAGTATCACAGTATGTTTGGGATTGGAAGGGACATCAAAAGATCATCTAGTCCAATCCCCCTGCTGGAGCAGGAACACCTAGATGAGGTCGCACAGGAACATGTGTCCAGGAGGGTTTTGAATGTCTCCAGAGTAGGAGACTCCACAACCTCCCCGGGCAGCCTGTTCCAGTGCTCTGTCACCCTCACTGAGAAGAAGTTTTTTCTCTAATTTAAGTGGAACCTCGTGTATTCCAGCTTGATCCCATTACCCCTTGTCCTATCATTGTTTGCCACTGAGAAGAGCCTGGCTCCATCCTCGTGACACTCACCCTTTATATATTTATAAACATTAACAAGGTCACCCCTCAGTCTCCTCTTCTCCAAACTAAAGAGCCCCAGCTCCCTCAGCCTTTCTTCATAAGGGAGATGCTCCACGCCCTTCATCATCTTGGTTGCCCTGCACTGGACTCTCTCCAGCAGTTCCCTGTCCTTCTTGAACTGAGGGGCCCAGAACTGGACACAATATTCCAGATGGGGTCTCACCAGGGCAGAGTAGAGGGGAAGGAGAACCTCTCTCGACCTACTAACCACCCCCCTTCTAATACACCCAAGGATGCCATTGGCCTTCCTGGCCACAAGGGCATAGTGCTGGCTCATGGTCATCCTGCTCTCCACCAGGACTCCCAGGTCCCTTTCCCCTGCACTGCTCTCTAATATGTAATTTCCCAACCTATACTGGAACCTGGGGTTGTTCCTGCCCAGATGCAGGACTCTACACTTTCCCTTGTTAAATTTCATCAGGTTATTCCCCGCCAAACTCTCCAGCCTGTCCAGGTCCCACTGGACAGCAGCACAGCCTTCTGGCGTGTCAGCCACTCCTCCCAGCTTAGTGTCATCAGCAAACTTGCTGATAGTACACTCAATTCCCTCGTCTAAATCATTAATGAATATATTGAATAATACTGGCCCCAGTACTGACCCCTCTGAGGCACTCCACTAGATACTGGCCTCCAGCTACACTTGGCACCATGGACTACCACTCTCTGGTTTCTCTCCTTAAGCCAGTTTGCAACTCACCTCACTACTCTATTGTCTAGACCACATCTCCTCAACTTAGCTGTGAGAATGCTGTGGGAAACTGTGTTAAATGTTTTACTCAAGTCAAGGTAGACCACATTCACCGCTCTGCCATCATCCATCCACCTTGTCACGTTCTCATAAAAGGCTATGAGGTTGGTCAAGGCACGACTTGACCTTGGTAAAGCCATGCTGACTGCCCCTAATAACCCTCTTATCCTTGATATGCCTTGAGATGGCACCAAGGACAAGCTGTTCCATTACTTTCCCAGGGACAGAGGTGAGGCTGACCAGTTTATAATTACCCGGGTCCTCCTTCTTGCCCTTTTTGAAAACTGGAGTGACATTTGCTTTCCTCCAGTCCTTGGGCACCTCTCCCATTTCCCAAGACTTGGGAAGTATATTGGTTTGATCTGAAAAATATATTGAGATCTACAACTGAAGGAAACTGCATGAGAGTTAGGTAGTAGTGATTCTAGGGTTTGATCAGTCATGTCTCTGTCCTGGGACAGGTTAAGTTTTCAAAGATGAAAAAAAAAAACTTACAGTAATCATTGCGCAAGCCAGTAATATGAAGCCTCACTTCCAGCTCCAGTGGTATGGAAGGCTTCATGATGGTAACAGCTCTAAATTTATTCTGGGTTTTCTCTTGGCAACCTGTATTTGAAGATTCATCATACATTAATCAGTAATGCAAAACACCACTAGTTTTTCCTCAGGCCTAAGCCTTTCACATTCTCACTATATTTGATCCTCTATGGTCTCGAGGACACCAGCAGGATCTAATTTATCTTCAGTAGGCTCAAAACACTAGAGACACTAAACTAGGTGAAAGCCACCTTTTACCACCTTTTTCAAATCTCCATGAATTTAGTCAGCTAGGATAGAGAACAGGATCCACTATATTCTGTTTAAATGGTACTACAGCTCAATATAGAATGTGGGGCTTTTTGTCGTTTTCACCTTAGTTTTCTGTCAAATGTTGTTGGTAGCAGAACATTTCACGCGATGCTCTCACTTCAAAATCCCCTCATAGAGCAATTAACGTTGTTGCTTTCTGGTGTTAGTTTCCCACCCAAAGGTCTCCCCCATCAATACCTAACCACAGGAAAAGGTTTTTAAAGCACACGCTCTTCGATCAAAGCACACTAAGCTTGTGACAACACATAACCAAGAAACAAAAGCAAGCACACATACAACGAAGCAGAAGAGTCAACCTTTGCGGTCATTGACAACATTACACTGCAAGGACTCCTCAACATCATAGAAAAAAAAAGACAGATCATTAGCACTACAAATCATTTAATGCTAACTTTTTATGTGTAAGAAACTATCTTGCTGTAACATGCAGAGAAAAAAGATGGAGATTCACACTTCTATGCTTTTCTCTGTGTTTTGGCTTCCTTTTTGAACTATTCTCCAGAGAGGAGTATTTAGAATTAATATCAAAAGTTTCATGAGCAAAAGACTGTAGACTTCTCTCTACAACTAATCACTGACAAAGTTTTTGTGCTCTGTAACTTAAAAAGGTAAAAGAACACCCTATGTGGAAGTCCAATGACAAACGGTGGAGAAGTTATTTCACACAGTCCTTCCCTACTCTGTCCTCAATATTATCCCCTGACCCAAAACTAATTTCTGGCAGACAACAAATGTTTCCCCGCCTCAGCTGCAGTACCCCTGCTCTCTCCAAATAAAGACTGAAGATGAGCAAGAAGCAGGCCACATATATTATCTTCTGTATCTAAAATTTTGTAGTTAAACAATCAAGCAGGCTTGTAGGAACAACCTTCTCAGACCTGCCCAATGGGATATGTAACACTTCATTTTAACCCTAAATAAGGTCCAATGTCACTGCAATGAGATTTCTCCATACAGAAACATCTGTATTGCTAAAATCTAGATTTTTGATTATTTTTTGAAAACTTTAGCAAACCTTTCTGAACCCAACCAAGTAAGATAATTCAGGAAAATTAAAGCACTTAATTTTAACAGCTGGATGAACAGCAACAGTTCTGAAACACTCTGAAAATGTTTCTAACATTGGTAGCTGTTATTGAGCAATGAGATATAAAGGATGAAATCATCTCTGTAACTCATTTCAGATTTCTCTTCTGAGCAATTCATCTACCCGAAATTCATACTGATCACGCTTTCAGCTCTATTCATGTACAGATACACGAATGTGCATAACAGGCCTTTTGATCAGTGAAAATTAAGCTTAATTATACCATTTTGTGTTATTTTGCCTGAGTATTATTGCAGATATCACTGACTTTTGATAGGATTTCAGCTCTCACACGCTTGTGTCACTTCTTAAATGAGACTCAGGAAGTGGTAGTCAGTACTGTCACACCAGACCACTTGATCAACGAGTAAGTGGGTGGAATAAAACCTGGTATTCCTTATACATGTATTCATTTGCAATCAATTAAAAAAACACCATGAGTAATCCCTATACTGTTGCTATTGGCTGTTCTGAAGTTAGTCTTATTTGCATGGAGAAGAAAAACAAAGGAATATATAAATCTATCACAGAACCTGCAACTTCTTCAATAGGAGATTCATAAAGAAGCTGTTTCTCACTGTTTTTACATGAGCATGAATCAGGCACTGACTGGCAAGAACCTGTCATATGCAGAAAGAGACAGATCACAAAACTAAATCACCTGTCCAAGGTAGAGCAAAACAAACTATTGGTCTGATATTTAATGAACTGCCTCATACTCCTATAACTCTAGGAATACCTGTAGTATTTCACAGGTTGGTTCCTCACATCCCACCTGTTTTCCAATCAACTGAACATTCATGCTCCCTTAAACTCATGCATTCCTAGGATATCTTTTGGAGCAAATGAAACAGTTCCCCTGCAGATGAAACCCAAGGCAGTGCTAGGGACAGTTGGCTTCAGCTACCTTTCCCTACATGTAGGAACAACAAGACCCCACTGTATCTGCATGTTTTGCACTCTCCTGTACCCAACAGTTCATATGATACATATCTTGTGCCCATTCTGCAGCACAACTCCTCGTTATTTGTAAGGTCCTGAAACTGAAAAGTCAAAATTAAATTAACGTCTCAGGGCCACCAATGTGTCAGATGGGACTCAAAGGAGAGCCAAGTAAAATACTATGGTATAACCACACTGGAAGAGGTGGAATATTATCTCTTCACAGGTGGCAGGAACTCTAGAAATAGCCCCAAGCAGTGTAGATCTCAGTCACTTTGTCTTATTCTGTAACACTTCCTAGAACAGGTAGATTCACTTGCTTTTCCAGTATAGATATAGCCTGCTGTATCTTATTTTTCAATGTGCATGAGAATATTTGCTATATTGGAACATACCTTTCCAGATGCAACTGGTATTTTCACAGACCTTCACATCACCACTTTCTGCAATGCTATATCCAACCTCCCGGACCACTGGAAGCTGAGAAGGATATTTCTGCCAATACATTGAAGTGAAAACATGACTGAATGAAGAAATCTGTTGAAAAATGTATTTAAGCACCATGGATAATAATTCCCATTAAAAGGTTCAACGTTTGTTACACAAAATCTTCAAAACAGCTGGTCTTGCAGATGAGACATCAGTGACAAATACAGAATACCAGAGTCCAAATTATGTGCTCTAACTTCAGACACCATCTTCACTTCCATAGAACACCAATTCACTGCTAGTGATCACACAAACTCTAAAAGAACTGCTTGAACAAGGCCATTTTACCAGTGGAAGAGCTCCCAGACCCAGCATATCTGCAGCTACTACCACAGGTCACTTGCTAAAATTTAGTGCCTTCTTGTCCCCTTCTGAATTGGCATGTGGACTAATTTCACCAGAATACAATGCCATGTTTTCTGCATGCAGGCAGTAAGTCTTGTTCTATGAGGGAAGATCAGTTTTGTGGTGCACACTCTTCAGGTGCATTGACTCCAGCATGAGACCTACTGGATGTCAGAGTCTTCTCTCAAACCAGGGTCCCAGAGCCTGGACTCCATGTTCCCATTCCTTAAATCAGTATTACAATATGAAACTGAAAATATATACAAAGTGCCTGAAAGGAATAAGATTTTTTGCAGTCTCATTTCTTTGGGTGTCAAATAAACAGATGATGCAGCCAAGATAAGAAAAAGGAGATCTGAATTGTTATTGGAATTTTTTTTTTAAAAAAAATTTGTTTAAGCCTTTAGCCAAGATTCAGGTAAAGACTCAGATCAGCTCACACAGGATATGAATCTCTTCACCAATCCTGAGTAATAGGCATTTCTTCAGAATGTTTACTGAAGTGAATCCTCTGATGCCAGTTGTCTGTTTAGTCTGTGATTCTTTATTTACAGACAGGCAGAAATTCAGCTGATGTTTTTACCAGTCACTCAACACTAGTATGTTCTTCCTCCAATGTCCGTGAAATCTGTCCTTTCAAGCACACTCTGTGTTATTCTTCTTCAAAATCCTGTTGCAATCATGATAAGAAATGTCTTACAAAAACATAGCTGGGACAAAAAAAAGTGTTCCTCCTCTATATATATATCCCAGATGTTCTACAGCAGGCCTTCAGCTTTGAGACATACTTTCTGTATAATTTACACAGGCAACTTGGAAGAAAGCTAATCAGATTACTTGGATCTATGTCCCTCTAAAATAAGTGGGGACATTCCTGTGGAAAACCTATTGTGTATACGAGAAAGTAATCTTTTTGCCCACAAAGAGACCACACATGCTCACTGGAACGTGAGAAGACTTTATTTTTAATATATCCCATCCCTTTATGCTACCAGGCAACACAAATTAAATAGTCATTAACTACTACTACTACTAAGACTAACAGATTTTTGTAGAGTTTTCGCTAAGCCTGACTTTCAAATGGTTTTAGGAAGACTTGGGTTTTGGTTATCTCACAATGTTATCTCAAACACCCCACATCACATTTTTAGGAAAAGGTTGTAGTTCTTGCTGTAGAACTCAGAATATCACCGAATCACAGAACGTTTGGGACTGGAAGGGACATCAAAAGATCATCTAGTCCAATCCCCCTGCCGGAGCAGGAACATCTAGATGAGGTTACACAGGAATGTGTCCACGTGGGTTTTGAATGTCTGCAGAGAAGGAGACTCTACAACCGCCCTGAGCAGCCTGTTCCAGTGTCCTGTTACCCTCACTGAGAAGAAGTTTCTTGTCAAATTTAAGTGGAACCTCTTGTGTTCCAGTTTGACCCCATTATCCCTTGTCCTACCATTAGCTGTCACCGAGAAGAGCCTGGCTCCATCCTCATGACACTCACCCTTTATATATTTGTAACCATTAATAAGGTCAGCCCTCAGTCTCCTCCAAGCTAAAGAGACCCAGCTCCCTCAGCCTTTCCTCATAAGGGAGATGCTCCACTCCATCATCTTTGTTGCCCTGTGCTGCACTCTCTCCAGTAGTCAGCCACTCCTCCCAGCTTGGTGTCATCAGCAAACTTGCTGATAGTATACTCTATTCCCTCATCCAAGTCACTGATGAATATATTGAATAACACCAGCCCCAGTACAGACCTTTGAGGCACTCCACTAGATACAGGCCTCCAACTAGACTCTGCCCCACTGATCACAACTCTCTGACTTCCTTCCTTCAGCCAGTTTGCAGTCCACCTCACTACCTGATTATCCAGACTGCAGTCCCTCAGTTTAGCTGTGAGGATGCTGTGGGGGACCGTGTTAAATGCTTTACTGAAGTCAAGGTAGACCACATCCACCACTCTGCCATCATCTATCCACCTCATTATGTCTTCATAAAAGGCTAGGAGGTTGGTATCTATATATTTTAGTTCTATATCTTAGTTCTAACTGAACTCCTGCTTGTAAATTACAATGTAATTCTAGGTAAGTCACTTTCACTGTAGATGCAAAAAACTGACACACAGCAGACTGACACATGGTCTGTACTGGGACCAGTACTGTTTAATATGTCCACTGAAGACACATACAGTGGGACTGAGTGCACCCTCAGCAAGTTTGCGGATGACACCAAGCTGAGTGGTGCAGCTGACACACCTGAGGGACAGGATGCCATCCAGAGGGACCTGGACAAGCTCAAGAAGCAGGCCCATGCAAATCTTACAAGGTTCAACAAGGTCAAGTGCCAGGTCTTACACCTCGGTCAGGGCAACTCCCAATATCAATGCAGGTTGTGGGACAAATGGACTGAGAGCAGCCCTGTGGAGAAGGACTTGAGGGTACTGGTGTGTGAAAGACTGGACATGAGCTGGCAAAGTTTGCTTGCAGCCCTGAAGGCCAATTGTGTCCTGGGCTGCATCAGAAGGAGTGTGGCCGGCAGGTCAAGGGAGGTGATTCTGCCCCTCTGCTCTGCTCTCGTGAGACTCCACCTGGAGTCCTGTGTCCAGCTCTGGAGCCCTCAGTACAGAACCTGCTGGAGACAGGCCAGAAGAGGCCACAAAAATTATCAGAAGGATGGAACACTTCTCTGATTAGGACAGTTGCGGTTGTTCAGCCTGGAAAAGAGAAGGCTCCAGTAAGACCTTATTGTGGCCTTTCAGTACTTAAAGGGGGCTTACAAGAAAGATTAGGACAGACTTTTTAGCAGAGCCCATAGCAATAGGACAAGGGGTAATGGTTTTAAACTAAAAGAGGGGAGATTCAGACTAGATATAAGCAAGACATTTTTTATAATGAGGGTGGTGAAACACTGGAACAGGTTGCCCAGAGAGGTGGTAGATGGCCTGTCATGGGAAAGAGGGCTCTGAGTAACCTGATCTAGTTGAAGATGTCCCCGCTCATTGCAGCACAGTCAGACTAGACAACCTTTAAAGGTCCCTTCCAACCCAAACCACTATATGACTCTATGACTAAGAGTGAAGACAACTACACATACTCATCTTTTAAAAAGACATTACATTTTAAGGAAGGAAGAATGTTTTACATGCATTATTTCATAGAAAGTTCTTATCTCACTAAAAAAGTTTTATTAAATTTCTCTGTGGGGTAGATTTAACTAAAACCCATTGGGCTGTGTATTTTAACAATTCTAAAATTTACAGACTCTCCAGTCAGACCATAGAGGGGGTTGGGAAGGAAGAAAGCGCTGTTGTTGAAAGGAGGATTTTCCTAACTGTTGTGCTTATTTAGAAAGGAAAATTACTGCCTCGAGGACCAGGCTTCCCAGAATGATGTAAAAGCATGCAATATCCAATGACCTTCAAGAGTATGATTATTACAAGTCATCAGTCAACAAGCCTATTAGCCCACCTGTCCTGACACTATCTCCTTTTCTTAGAAGTTGACCTTGATAATCTCAGAGAAACTTCACAATAACATTAATTAAGGATTGTAGACCACTATAAGCAAGGGGTATGCATATCTGAAGCATCCTCATTAATGTTTATGAATATATAAAGGGTGAGGGTCACGAGGATGGAGTCAGGCTCTTCTCAGTGACAACCAATGATAGGACAAGGGGTAATGGGTACAAAATGGAACACAGGAGGTTCCACTTAAATATGAGAAGAAACTTCTTCTCAGTGAGGGTGACAGAACACTGGAACAGGTTGCCCAGGAGGGTTGTGGAGTCTCCTTCTCTGGAGACATTCAAAACCCGCGTGGACACATTCCTGTGTAACCTCATCTAGATGTTCCTGCTCCGGCAGGGGGATTGGACTAGATGATCTTTCTTTCAAGGTCCCTTCCAATCCCTAACATTCTGTGATTCTTAGTCAACAATTGCAGTCAAAAAAGTAATCACGTAAAAGCAGCTATCAGTATCTTCAGTACTGGCCTTGCAGCTGGTGCAATCAAGGAAAGGAGAACACAGGAAAAAGCATGGTCACTGACTAGAAGTTTATTACTTAACATATGAACAGTCAAAATTAGATAGCACTAAAATAGAGAGGTGGTTTTGAGTGTAATGTTATGGTAATAACTTTTACTAATACAGACGAGGATCACTACACTCTCCATAAGAAGTCAATTTTCAAGAAGTTAGTGAACAGAAACAGGTGAGTGGTTGGAGCACAAGCTTATTTAAGATGTCTAAAAAGCAACAGACACTGCCTAAAAGGTAAAAAAAAAAAAAAATTGGTTGGCAGTGTCCACTAGGAAAAATTAAGGTATAAAGTGTACAGCACTAGAAAACAATACCTAAATGGGAGTGATTTGAAGTCTTTGTTTCACATGTTAGGCAGATTCCATGTGTTCTTTCATCCTTGGCTGACAATCAGACCTTTTATTGTCATGACATTAAATTTTTTTCTCAGAAAAAAAAAATCTGCTTTTTGGCAAATTTCTCATAGAACATTATTCTGTCTACATGACAAAATGAACAGCTACATCCTGAACAACCGAATAAACTATTTCGGTCACACACAGTGGTTATTAAAGCAAGTAGAAAATTGAGTCATTCATGTTTTCATGCATATTTTATTACAATATACATTTTCCCTCAGAAGTAACACATGTATCTTGAGGGCCTCATTACTTTGGTTTCCATTTCAGTTTGCAGGACAACAGCCTGGAGGAAGGGGAGAGAAGCCGAATCAAATGACAAAGTAGTTGCTCCTGACATATCTTAAACTAGACCTCCTCTTGTTACTGTTCTCCATGTCAATAAGGTAATATCCACATAACAGATTCCAAGCCAAAGATAAAGTAAACAAAAAAAAAGAAATCAGGAAAGTAAATATCCTACCTGTCTATCTGCATGTTGCACTACTCACCCATCTCTTTTTCATTTCAGCTCTTCTGTTTTTCCTGCCTTCCAAGCCTGCTGCAGCATGACTGCTATGTAGAGTCGCAACAGTTTTTGCGACAGAGAGTTTCTTAGGCACCTGAGGTGTCACTGGAAAAACAATTTCAACTGAAACAATACCTTTAAAAACCATACACAGGAATATTTGTCAAGTACTTTTCAGAATAACACTCATTTCATAGTAGTAGTACTCTGAAAGCCGATCTGACACACTAAGTGGGACAACGCAAATCCTGACATTGAAACCAGTCAACTTTCTTTCCTTTTGTCAGTGAAGAGGCATTTTTACAGCACTATTCATCTTATCCTCTACAAGATGTCTAAAAAAGGTCAGGTTGATCATCCCTTTTACAAAGAGTGCCTGCTTACTACTACAGCCCATATCCAGACTTAGATTACTGACTGGTTACACAGGATCCTACCCCATAATAAATCAATATCTGATTTTCTCCAGAACTATACAGACTTTCACCACTGCTAGTAGAAACAGCATGCAGGATCTTCTGGTCTAGAAACTGAAGGAGGGAAGACTCCACTTTGGTTTAGAACCCAAGCTTCCTAGAGCTGGGCATGTATTATTGAACAGCTCTGGTATTCTGCTCAGCAAAAGACACGATTGCTCTTCCTGATCAATAGCCACAGCATCATAGGAACACATCCTAAACACTAAACAGCGTATTTTATTTGCTTGCTAAAGATTTCAATTATTAAACAAGAAATCAGTCTTGTTTAGTTTCTTAGATCTCCCAGGAAGCTCTTCTTGTACATGTATATTCTTGTAAACCCTTCCCCATTTCCCCGTAGTATAGCACTGCTGGAAGTAGGAGACAGTGAGTTCAAAGGCTCATTTAACCCTCCCTCAGATCCCTCTGTTGTTGACAAACAGCCTCCCCTAGAGTCAGTTCTTCTACAGACCAAGTCAGAGTCCCGAAAGTTTGAACTGTGCTCTGAAAGGCCCTTAGATAAGCCTTTCCCTAAGGTGAGTTAAGTTTGACTGTCTCTCGGCCACTGTCCCTTTGTCAATACCCGACACTTTATGCATTGGAGGAGAGACAATAACACAGGGAAAGCTTCTCCCTCAGTGAGCATACACTATACCACATCCAGGCATGCAAACTGGTCCAAGTTCTGCAGTTACAGCTAGGTCTGCAGTAGCTGTGTATAAGTCAAAGGTGAAACAGAAGGAAGGGAGACAGAGAGGTATGAATCTTCCTACTCTCCTGCCAGTTATTGCTAACTATTCCAGATACGAAGGTGCAGCTGCACACCCTGTGCACTGTTACAGCCCAGTGCAACTTAAATCCAGACCAATACAGCCTCACCATAGAGGAAAAAAGATTGGTCTGCACCAGACACGGCTTAGCTGGGGATGAGACTTTTCCTCTTTTTTCCTTTCACCCCCACCTTGATGTCAGCTGTCTGTAGGACCTGCTGTCCTAGGCTGTTTGCACACTGGTGATAGAGACCTTTGGCCCAGCTTTCCTCCCATGACAGCCATGTGCTCCTGCTCAGAGGACACTGGCCCTGAGCTTGCTCTGCCTGTGAAAGCCTGCACAGACTGCTGCTATGCCCAGAGTCCCTCACAACCAAGGCACAGGGAGACACAAACTACACCTTACATTAACTCCCTGTTCCAGGTTATCCCCTAAGTCCCTGATCCCTGAATGAGGCCATTCCCTCGCATCCAGTCTGACCTGGAGCCTTCCCAGGTGTGCTGATACGTAGGGGCCCTCCGGCGGGACAGAGATGGGTCAGGCAGCAGGCTCTGCGCTGCTCCCTCGCACCTCCTCTCCTGTGCGGCTGCTGCCATCTTGTGACAACAGGGCTGCTCGCCACCGCAGCCCTGGCCGCCAGCTTCCTCTTAATGGAATTCTTAAACCTGGAGTACGTGGTCCTTTCTGAGTCTGCGACCTGCACAAGTGAAAGCAGACAAAATACCTCAGTTAGTCATGACTTAATATCAATCTGTTCCTTCACGCTGTTTCGAGTTTTCCCCTGCCACGCCACACAGGCTCAGCCCAGCTCAGAGCAGCAGGCCATGGAAATGCGTGTTGGGCTGAGATGGCTCCAGCAGTCAGTCATCTGGGTGGAGAAAGCGTGAGACAAAAAAAAAAAAAAACCCACACAGAAAGAAACAAATGTCCCCTGAATCAACTGTCTCACAAAAGGCCTGTGGCCGAGAAGAAAACTAAATTTGTATCATTCATGCAGTAGGCTACAGCACCAGCCTTTGAAAGACCCAAAGCATCTTCAGACACTTCATGCAGTACCCTGGGTCTGGTGTTTCCTGAGAGATGGGCATTTGGGCAAACCCACGTATCTGCTGTCTGGAGTCAGGCTGGTTTGCTGATCTTCACCCAAAGAACTTAGCTCACTTCTGATTCCTGAATCTTCTCACCACTGCTGTGGCTTGTTCATCTTATTATTTCATATGTTATCTTACACTTTTTAACATATTAAGATATGGTAAATAAAGATTAAATGACAGTTGTATATTTCCTACCTTCAAATTCATTCACAGAGCAATTTGTGTCAGAAAAAAATAAAACATAACAACGTATCAAAATTTGAAATGTAAGAGCCTAGATAATATTGAACACAAGATTTTGTTTTCCAGACAGTTTTAAAGCAATGTTTTAAGGAAAACAGTGAAAGTAACAACAGTAAGGAAGCACATTTAGCATAACAGGTTTCCAGATCATTATTAGGTACTCTGGTTAATAAATATAATAGATTATATCTTGTAATTTTTGTTTATCTCTGAAATAATATTAGACAAAAGTTCCAAGCTGTTGAGATGTAACTTAGACACCAATATTTTGCATGGATTTTCTGAAATCAAACACATTTAACATTATTTCCCAAGCATCTCCTTGTTACGTAGAACTGCGTAAGTCTTGTGAAACAAAATGAACATGGACCTTAGCTATTAGAGAACATAACATAAATGTCTGAACATACCACTCTGATATTGCACAATCAAGGATCTTTGAAGTGATATCAAAGTCAATGAAAAGCAATAGGCCCCCAGATTCCAGGTTTCACCTTCAGAAAGTCCCATTCTATTTCCATCCTTTAAAACATAGCCTCTGAGTGCAGCTAAAAATCGGAGTGATAAAAAAAATAACTCAGATAGAAATCACTCTTCAATGATGGTTTGAACTGGGAGAAAAAGTCAGCAGAGACATACAAAGCAACACAGGCCAAAAGACTGTAGCTCAGAAAAGCCAAAAAACAGAAATGGTGAGGAAAACAAAACAAAATCCTGACAGCTGAGTTGAAGAGAGGGAATCGCAAATGGACATACAGAAAGAGGGAATAACTAAGCAGGGGAAGACAGGAAAAAAAAAAAAAAATGTTGGTTTTTCCATAACTGAGTAGTAACCAGTACATGTTGATGTGTCTTCATAAACTAAGACCAACAGTCAAACATATTTAAAATATAAAACAATAACATTACAACACCAGGTGTGTGTGGCTCTAAAGTACCGAGTGTCTTTTACAGTTGCTTCAGCAAACCACCACTGGAGCTGACTGGCTTAGACCAGCTAACTCATTCTTCTCTCCTGCAGATATTCCATCTTCTCTCAGCACAGCTAGTTGCCTGTTAGCCAGCAGCAAGAGAAATACCAACCTATTTTCCATCATCAGCCATCCTTTCCATTACAAAGCAAACACTTCCTTTTTTTCCCTTATACCATCCTATAAACAAGCAGTTTTTCTCTGCCTCATATGCTGTAAAAGAGTTTAACAAAGCAAACTGCCTGTGATCACACAGCAGCTGACGAGATGCAGGACAGGGGCTGTAAACAGGGTGGCTCCTGCCATATTGCTCTCCTTCCACCTGAACAGCTGGCCCAAAACTGCTTCCCCAGGTCAGTCTGACAGCACAGGTACCTGCTGCTAAACAGCCCTGCCAGGGACAGGCAAGGGGCCCCAGGGATGTGCGAGAGCTGCCCTACAGACACACACAAGCAGCCCCTCTCAAGGTAGCATGCTAATACAGGGTACCCCACACAGCTCAGTTAAACAGAGCAATCACCATCCTTAGGTAATGGGAACACGTGTCATTCATCCCTTCCTTTTTCACAGACTGAGAGATTTCTGTACTTTACCCAAGAGCTCTGAAGCCCAGCAAAGGCACTATGAAATGAAACAGCCAGTCCCACAACTGGGACAAAACGAGCAGCTTTTTCTTTCCAGTCCAAGCTGGGAGTTTCATATTTCAGCTCCTCCTTCACATTCCAGGCCTGCCCAGGCTTCCTTCCAAAGGTTTTGAAAATGGAGACTCTCACAACTACTTATCCTGTGAAATATTCAGTGCCCAAAGCCCGGGTCTTTGTTGTCTTTCTGTCGATGGTTTTGTGTACTGCCATTCTCTGCCTGCTACAACTCAGATTTTTTAAACCTAAAATCAAAGATTTTTATTCTTTCGAAGTCAAGGATTCACGAGGAAGGATCATTTCCTTGGAGAAGTACAGAGGGAAAGTAAGTTACAACTTTATTATCTCTTTGTCTTGAATCTTTACTGAAAGACAGGCTTCCATTTGTAGGTTAATGAAAAGTTTGATTATAGAAATTTTCAGCAGATTTGTGCTAAATTCTTGTTCTTCAAAAAGCAAGCTGGAGAAGAATTTATTTTATCTAGGCCTGCTCCAGGAATTCACTATTGGAGCTAATAAATCAAGAAAAATGTTCTTTTGTATTCTTTGCTATAAATCAATGTAGCCTAACAATGGCATATGTGCATTTTATTCTTAAGAATGGTAGCATGTTATGCTGAATTCCAGAAGTTGATGTAATAAATAAGATTTTAGTGCCTGTCCTAAATATCTTTTTACATGCTTATATTTAAACAAAGCTGTAAGTTTAAGTTTATCCATTTACTGGATTTTCAAAACAAGATGTCTGAAAGTAAATATCTTCAGCTGCTATCATTCTTATCCACTTAATGAAATTATGATCAGAAAGATTAAATTCAGCCTTCAGGCAAGAATGAGTGTGGTAGTCGGATACGCCATTTTAAGACAGAATTGTAATCTCTATGCCATCTGTAGGGTTTTTTTCTTACTATTCTTACTTATGTTTCTCTGAAGGCGACTTTGGTTGTAAACGTGGCCAGTTACTGCCAACACACAGACAAAAACTACATTGCGCTGCAAGAGCTACACAGAGAGTTTGGTCCCTCCCACTTCACTGTGCTGGCTTTTCCCTGCAACCAGTTCGGAGAATCAGAGCCCCACTCAAGCCAGGAAATAGAATCTTTTGCCAAAGGAAACTATGGAGTAACCTTCCCTATTTTCCACAAAATCAAGATCCTAGGATCAGAAGCAGAGCCTGCCTTTAGATTTCTAATAGGTAACTATTTTTTAACTATTTCCTTTTATATATTGAGCTGCCTATAACCATGGCATTTTCCCTAGGTTCCAGCTGAGTTAGTTTGTCAGGCCTCACCTGAGACAATATCATAGTCTTCATAATCTATAGAGAGAAAGAGGCACTCTTAGCATACAATTCACCTCATTTCAATGTGGACACCAAAATATGGTCGGAAGAGCTGTATCCGGAAAGCACCCATTTCTTTCCAATGATTATAAAAACAGCCTACTGTGACCAGCCCAGCTGGCAATATCTGTTTTGTGGGCATATAAACTTGAGTGCAAAGATTCACACCCGCAAAACCCCATTTCAAATTTTGTATGTTGGAAAGCAGCTATTCTTATGGAAGAAATGTAACTATAGGTATCTTAATATTACTGAAAGATTTTACATAAACGTGCTGACGAGAAGATTCCTTTTGAGCTATCATGTGTCCACCAATATGTAAACTGTATTGTAAATCAGAATTATATATACTGTAGTTCCATATAAGCAGTGATTTGCATTAATTTGTCTTGTGAACTTCAGGGCCCAGCCTTCAAATACTCCTGTTACAGTAAGCATTTACTGACTTAGAGCCTCATACTCTCACAAGCAAAATGAAACCCACTTCAGTTGACCAAAGAGCCCACAGACCCAAAGCCAACTTAAAAAGCCTCTCTGAATTCTCCAGGGCTTTGCCAGGTCTTTGACTTGACATACATCATACTAAACACTTCTATATGAAAGAAAAGATAATGGGAACTTAAACGTTCTTTGTCACATTATTTTAACTAGAAAATTAGGTAGGAGAATGCCCAAATCTGCATTCCATCTTCATGCCCCAAGACAGGATCACAGCTACCCAAAGAAGTGCTACATATGCTTCTCCAGACTGTTAGAGCCACAATAAGAGAAATTCTAAAACTTCCCTGTCTCCTCTAGTTCTTTACAGCTCCTTTTGTCAGAAAGCTATTTCAACGTCTAAATTAAACCTTTCTTACACCACTTAGGCCTACTGCTTCTTGACATATTCTCTGTGATACCTCTTGTGTACTTGAAACGTATTATCATTTAAGTGGTCACAGTTGTCACCATAATTGTGTTTCTTCCTGCCTCTCCTTAGGCACGTCACTAAAGGTAAAGCCTCCTTGGTCTGAGTTGCCCGATATCCAGTGGAATTACCGAATGCACTCTGGAGGTGCTTCTCAGTTAATTGTAGAGCAATCACTGCAGTCAGTACCTGATGTTAATACCTATATAGAAACAGAACTGCCATACTCAGTCAGTTCTTGTTTGACATGCTTTTCACCCACAAGAAGGAAAATATCCTCTGGTACTTAAATACTTTAAAGTAAGGACTTTCTTTCCTGCTGTTTCACCTGAAATCACTGTGCATTCCTCAATTACAGAAGCACCTGTTTTCTTTTTGTAGCTGTCTTGACAATAGTTGAACACCTTTATGCTGCATTCCCTTGTGACCACAACTGCTAGCTACCATTTGTCCAGCACTGTCAGATAGTCTAGTGCAAAAAATAATCCACTGGCAGCATAAACATGGTGCCATGGCCTTTACACAACTGCTTCTTCTTGCTTTCATAGCAGCAAAGCACCTTGTTGGGCCAGTGCAAGGGTCATGGCCTCACCTTTCCTAAAACAATGTCCAGCTTCCTATGTTTTTGTATAAATTATTCATAGGCATTAATGAATACTGGAAGAATATTCAGAGATGGTGTTAGGTTACTTTGAGACTGATACTACATAAAACAAAAACTCGAAGATATAATTACTAGCTGGGCCAGAGCCTCCATGACATGAGTTTTACTGCACCTGTTTGCTTGCCATGGTGTCCCCTTACAGTCCTGACATTCCAAATATAGTCCAGTGCACTGCTTCTAAGAATCATTGTAGGGTTCAGCACTGTTCCCCACTGGACATCTGTTCCCCAGTTAAAAATCTCCTAGAGTTTTCTTCTAGTTCTTCCCTTGAAAAGAGTTTTCCCTCAAAGCTTGTGAGGCTCTTGAAGGACAAAACCAGAGTCAGGGAACTGTTTCTGCCTCCTCTAGGAGCCACAGTTTCCTGATAGCTCCTTGATCGCAGAAATTGTCTTGCCAGGTATTCATGATAGCACAGGTACCAGTAAGGTTTTGCCTCATGGGATGAAAGGAGCTGAATTAAGCCATCATCAGTATGTCCTCCTGCTCCCATTTCACTTCCTCTAAACCAAGATAAAACTGGGGATTCCCCAAATGATTATGTAGCCTTCATATCCTCCTGCCTAGGAAGCAGAGTGTAGTAAAATTAGGAATGCTTAAAAAGTTTCACAAGAAAGGAAGAGCATTATTCACTTCCCACTTTTCAGATCATTAACACCGACCAGTAAATCCATTCCCAGACTACTAGGAAAGAACAAGGTGGGATTACTTCAACACAAATAGCTGAAGAATCACTGCAGGGTAATGAAACAATTACAAGTCTAAGTCACTAAAATGATCTGATGGAATTCTTACAGATTCATCAAAGAAAGAGCCTCGATGGAATTTCTGGAAGTACCTTGTCAACCCTGAGGGTAAAGTTGTGAAATTCTGGAGACCAGAAGAGCCCATAGAAAGTATCAAGCCAGAAGTAGCATCATTAATCAGACAGATTATCATGAAAAAAAGAGAAGACCTCTAAAAAAGCGATTCCCACTGTGAATTCATTTAACAGCATGGGTGCACAACTTCACTACATTCCTGGGAAATGCTGCTAGAAGCTAAACCATCAGGTGAATTTACTTCTCTTTAGTGTTAGTCTTTTCAACCACAGTATGTCAGTTAATGTTGGATTGGCTCCTGCAACAGCCTTGAGAACTGCTGAGGTTACTGAACATGGCAAGGCACTCAGTACTTTGCATGAATGGACCTTCAATTTGCATAAAGTTTCTGAATGTTTCTTTAAATGCTGACAATAGCTAATTACAATTGTCACCAGGAGAAGAGCTAAGAAGGGGATTGGATGATAAATTACTCAGTATTTGCACCAAAGAGTTTTGCTTCCCATCTACCAATAACAAAGAGGTTTTGATAATCCAGTAACACATAACTGCCCTTACTGAAAGACATGGCGCCCAGAGGCATCATGCCAGGTTTTTAAGAGACAAATGTAACTGAACATACCAGCTTTGCAATGTCTTCTCAAGGAAGATTACTGAAATGCAAAGCTGTCACCTTAGTTGTAAAAAACTGTACATAGAAAATAAAGATGTTTATTATTAAAAGAAGCAGCACAAAAATATTTCCTTGCCTGCTTTGTATTTTGATTCATTTTACATTTCACCTTTACTGCAACACCTTTGCCCTTGTACATACATTTGCACTGCAGCACAGTGCCTCAGCTGTGAGCTCTAGTGGATTACCAGCCTTCTGACCCAGGCAAAGGAAGGGCCTGTGTGAATATACATGGTTACTTACAGCAGGATTCAGGGGGCAGTAAAAGTCAACAGCCTGGTACTGTCACACACATCTTTTTAAGACAATGCTCCCCAGCCATCTGCTTCACATCTCTAGAATAAAACAGCAGTCTTCAAGCAGAGGTAGAACAAGAGGGTGACCTCTTATCTTGCAATCTCACCAGTCCAGCATTAACTCCAAACTCACTTCTACTTCAGCTCCTGCTGTTCTGTTTCCAACTGCCAAGTGTTTTGATTTGTCTGTTTTAGAAAGGAAGACAGTAAATTGGAATAAGGAACCTCATTCCAGCTGTTTAAGTCTTAAAGGAGAGCTGAGATAACAGAAACAACGGAAAGCAGTGTCTCAGAAGAGTTTTCTATATCAGAAAGGACTGGCAGCATTAGTGCTGTTCTCCTGTAAGACTAAAAGTGACTGAAAGTAAGAGAAGGGCATCAAAATGTTTTCCAAGAATGATGGCCACTTAACTGTATTTAAAAGGTGAGAAATTCAAATGCAATTTTTAAAAGTATTTTTTCTATTCATTTACTGAATTAATTGAGAATTTAAAAAAAAAAAAAACAAAAGGATAAGGACATAATAATATTTAAAAAGAAAAGCTCGATGTGGAGGATCACACAAAATCACCCTCAATAATGACAACCATCATTTTGGAAGGGAAGTCAAACCTTATGCATTACAAATACAGCCACTTTCAGAGGTCAGTTAAGGTCTACATAAGGATCTCGTTAGTTCAAATGTGCCTACTGCTGAGATTCTAGACCAATCTCTGAGCTGTTTGCCATTAGCCAAATCCATCAAAACAGCAAAAAAGATAATTCAGATATGGATCTTCTCCCCTCACTGGGAGCAGTCTAGATCCCATGGAACTAAGGGGCAGGATGCAATGTTTTTCCCATAAATGGTTGATGATACTTTTACTTGAAAATGTATGACTAAAACATGCATTTCCACTCATGTGCACTGCTATAGCTACCTGTGTTTCATATCACTGAATAAAAAAAGAGGTGGATATAAAGAAATGTTTGGTGCTGTTCATGGCACTCCTGAAAAAAATCTGGTTTAGTCCTGATAGTGCCTGACAGTTATTCAGCACATCAGAAATTCCACTTAAGTTCTTTAAGCACCCTATGAAAGGTCAACAGTGTAGTATCATTTTCTAGTTTGGAAGGGATCAGTAGGGAAGAGAGTGTGCACACCTTGCTTGTGATTCACTCATTAAAGCTCATCTTCTGCTTTTCAAAGGATATACTAATCTTAAATAACTCATTGCCAGCATTAAAGTTAAATTTCCTGTTCTTTAGAAATAGCATGGAATATTAGCAAATGAGTGGACACAATTATTTAACTCACTCCTTCCTGAATTACTTTTACTTCAGATTCCTAGAAAAAGGTTTTGCTTGAGAAAACAGTCACCGAATTTCTTTCACTGTTTGGTCACAATCTGCTATGGCCATCTTATGTGGAAATGTGAATATCGGTACCATCTAGTCCTGAATCAAAACAGAGATTATGTTTTCAAAGTTTACTGTCAATTAGCATCCCTCCAAAAACTCAGTATGCTTGTATTACTTATTCACCATGAGACATAATAGCTCTTCCAGTGTAATACTCAGGGCAGATCACTGACAAACTAATTATTTATTTCGTAAAACCAAGTTACCAGTAACACAGGGTAAAAACAAAGCTTCATTAACTATCAAATCTACACAGATTTGGAAAGGTGAATAAATAAAATGAAAGTTAAAACAGTTATACAAGCATACATTTACCTACAATCAAAAGCCAACAAAGTAATATGAATACATATTTGTATAATTATCCACTTACAGTTCATGGAGCATATAAAAAAGTCCTAAACTACAAATGCTATAAACAGATTTAAACCTCTTTACTGGATTCTTAAATAATCCTACCAGTTTAAGATAAAACTGCTCTCTGAAGAAGGTTAACAGTTCAGTCTGTCTTCAACACCATTTGAGCATAACCTGTTACATCTTTCTTCCTAACATTTCCTTCACTCCTATCTCATGCTCCCCTCAGTCATCAGGTCTGATTTATCATAATTGTCTCGAACACATATGATTTGCCAGCTCCTCTTCCAAAAAAATTGCCTGGGAATGCAAATATTCTAAATCCATTTCAGTCACCGGTTGGACATGTCCCAGTTAATTTAAGTATTATCAGAAAGCACTTATTTGTTGAGCTCACACTTCAGTGCCCCAGCAAACACTTGCGATGTAAAAGAAACACATTCACATAGGGCCCAAACCTGAAACTCCTACTTAGTACTTAAATAATTTAATAAATTCTTTAGAAACCAGTTGGATTAGCTATCTAAGTGTATCAAATACAGTTACACTTACTTTTATACCCTACATTCACTCCGTTTGCATAACCTAGCACAGCTCCTTTCAGTCAGGGGAGCTGGGCAGGAGCTGGGCACACGCTTGGCCCATAGCAGCTAAGGAGGTATTTATAATAACAGTGTCTATACTCTTGTCTCAACAGTGATGTGTTGATGTGGCAGTGTAGTCAGTTGCTGGTGTATGAAGAACAGCTAACTAACAATACACTGCCTCATCACCACACACAGCACAAGGATCACCCTAATTCTGCATGCCTTCACAAATGCTGATGCCTTTTCTCTTCCTAGGAGACCTTCACTTTGCAATGCACATATAGCAGCACCCAGATAAAGCATGTAATAACAGGGAGTTTCACGTGCTGTAATTGCCTGAGGTGCCAGGATGAGGACAGAGGTAACACTCTGTTGCCTGTGGCAATGTCTGATAGAAGCTTGCAGTGTAACATGAATCAAAAGGATCAGTGTGCTTCTAGCCTTTATTCTTCTGAAGTATATTATGTCCTCTTCAAACCGTGTTTGTAATTGGTGAGGCTATGTGCACTTGTTTCAACGTATTGCTGTTCACAAGTTAAGTTATTCGGAGAAGCAAGGGGAGAAGAAAAACTCTAAAGTTGACTTCTCTTTTTATAGAATGGAAGAAAAATTATTTTTCAGATATAGCATTCAGGCAGTTAGTGAAAGTGCCCTTTAGTCTTTCCAGCTTCTAATTACTCAGTAAAAAAAAACAAAACAAAACAAAACAAAACACACACACTTGCATTTTGCTAAATGCTTATAAAAAATTTAAAACACAAAATTTAAAACTCATCTGAAGTTTTTAACATCACTTCTTTTGCTTTAAGAAAACTTCTAGAGCTTAAAATTGTTTGAATTATTTACCTGTTTCAAGTATTTATAAATTTCTGCTTCCTTTGTATTGAAAAAGCAGGTGAAAACCAGAGTCTGAATCAACTAAAATTTCTCACAAGTCTTTGGATAACGGTAGATAATGGAAATACAAGCTACTGCTACAATACCAAAAATGAGCCTGTCAAATATAAGCAATAATCAGGTGGACCCAAAAGATTCCTTATACAGAAGTAGTAGCTGTCCACTTCGATGATCAAGGTATGTGGAAAAGGATAGCAACTGCATGTTAGCTGATGTCAGAATTTCAACCAGCTAACATACACTGCCATCCCATCACACACAGATGCACCACCTGCACTCCTGGAAATTAGAACCCTTGCACTTTGCACAGGAACCACCTCTAAACAGCAGTGAGCCAGCCCTGCAGCAGGTGGCAGTGGAGAAGTGACTGCTCCATCCAGATACAGTAGCCAGCTAGCAGTACACTGCCTACCAGACACAGACTTCAGGCAGAGCAAGATGTCTCAAGAAATAACATACCTGGAAACATATCTTATTTTCTACCTAAATTCAGCATTGCTCACCTTTTTTGAGGTTAAAGTTATATGTATGTATATGTTCAAGTACTAAATACTGTCATGAAATAAACAGCACAGATAAGTTTCTCATTCAGTAAGACCTGAATTATAGTATAAAACCTATGTGGAGAATGACTAGAATTAGATCCCAGACTGTGCAAAAGGAACTGGATGGTTTTGCAAACAATTTCTTGCCTTAGTTGTATGAGCACGAGTATAGTATGTTGTCTCCACAACTTAATTAGCATCATACACATTTACTTCAGTCTTTTCTCCCTTGGGCATCCATTTATGGTCCCTGGTGGAACCTTGACCCTAGCCCAGATGAGCCCAGAGTCTAACTCAGTATAGTCAATTTTAAGTTATTTTGAAATTAGAATTAACATTGGTTACTCCATAGTGCAACTTAACTTGAGGTGATGAGACACAGTGCACCTCAACTTAAGTCACGTAATGGAGGACACATAAAGATCCCAAGATTCAAGTTTATGGATTTAGGCTGGATGGAGGTAAAACTTTACCTACAACATCCATTTTGATAGAAAGCCCTTTAAAGTCATGCTGGAAAGTAGCCACCACCTTAGACATTGTGTATAAAAGTCTATTAATACCAAATTCAAAGCCTTCCCTTTGCTTTTTAAAAAAATGGTTTTAAATCACTCTAAATAAATCTCAGCTCCATACAAAACACAAAACCATTTATACTTGCCTGAGTGCTGCTGTTATCAGCCACAGAAAAGCATTCGCTAATTGACTTCTGCTTGTTCTACAGCAAGAGGAGGCCACCTGAGTTTTCCACGATGCTTTTGAATGAAACAATATGGAGCACAGCTAGCAGCTGTTGACACATCAGACACAACAGCCAGCTAACATGCACTGCCAGGCCGTTACATTCTCTTGAGTTTTGGCCATTTGTTGCCCCTCATCACCACCCTCCTAAAGTCTCTTCTCGTGGATCCCAGTCAGTGCTCACTTCAACAACACGGCTTTTCCCATGGGGTCACTTACATAAAATATTTATGTTGGAGTGACATTCTCAGCATGCTGGTGGCTACATTTCTGTACTGTTACTATATGTAAGGGCCCATTGCTCATCTCCCGCTTCGGTATTTTCAGTGTGGTCAATTCCTTTTATGCTTTCACCTCCCACTCCAGCAGTTTGCATATTGCAGTCTCACCAGTTTTTGTGATTTACATCAGCTGCCTTGTATTTTGCCTCTTACTGGCAAGCATATTGTTTGTGATTAATAGGTCTTCCACCTATGTTCCTACTATACACGAGTTCTTTGTTGCTCCTTTTGTCTTTACCAGCTTCTAAATGTGGACAAGTCAGCTTGCATTGACCGTAAAAAGGCAGCTCTGTAAATCCATACAACCCCTTCAGTCAGATCAAGTACCTTTTGGTTTTAAACAGCAAGTAGTCCCTCTAGTGCTGAAGGAGAGAAGCTCACAGGTGCTTTTGATTCCTCCCCTCAACAGATGCCATTTCACCATAATCTCTGTTTTTCTGACTTCTCACATGCTGCAGTTAAGGAAGTGTGGTAAGGATTAATAGGGGAAAAAAAAAAAAATCCCCCAAATAAGTGATTTTTGACAGTCTCTTCCTCTCCCTCCCCCAGAAACGTAAAGAGAGGAGCTCAGCCTGCGCCTGCCCTTACCTCAGCCGCTCCCTGCAGGCTCTGCTCTTCGCTCCACTCCGTGTCCTTTCCAGGTGTTCTCATCACTTCTTCCTTGAAACAAACACAGAGGCACAACACTCAACAAACGCGTGCCTCACAGTTTCTTCGCTTTAAATCACCCTCTGCCCAGCCTGGCTGCTGCAAGCTTGCCCTGGGAGCCACAGCTCTCGGGACCGGGCAGGGCCTGCCAAGCCGGCTCCTCGTTCGTGATCCCCCAGGTCCCCACAGGGCACCGTTACCCACAGCAAATCCTCATCCCTCCTGCTCTATCTCCGAGCGGGTTTGCCTGGCTCCCCCTCCATCTCCACAGCGGCTGACTGAACCTGCCGCTGCTCCAGCCGAGGTGACCTGACTTCGGGGTGGGTCTCTGCGGGGAAAGACCGCCAGCCCATAGGGCTAAACGGCCCGGCAGGTGTGAACAAGGCAGCCCACACGCATTGCAATCTATAGGAAAGGCAACTTAAAGCCCAGCCAGCGCTCAGGGCGCCGGTTGCTGCTGCCGGAGATGCGTCGCCGGCCCCTCCGCCGCACACGCCACACCGCTCCCCGGTGGCTGCCGACGCCCTTTAAGCAGCCCGCAGGTGCGGCCGGCGAGGCGGCTTGGCCTGGCCCGGCCCAGTCCAGCCCAGCCCGGCCCGCCGGCGGGACGCAGCGCGCCCGGGCTGCCCGGCGGCGCCAAGGAGTGGCGGCGGGCGGCGGCAAACGAGCGCGGCGCGGCGGGTCCCTCAGCCGCTTGCGAGGAGGCGGGGTGGCGGGGAGCGGGTAGGGCCGCGGCCGGTGCCCGGCGGCCCTGGCTTGTCCCCGCGGAAGGGCCGGCGGCGAGGCCATCAGCCCGGGCGCCGCGCTCTGCCCCCGCCGGGCCGGTGGGTCAGCTCCGTGCCCTCTGGGGCTGCCTCCATGGTCGTGCCATGCCCTCGAGGTGCTGCCGCCTCAGCCCGTGGCTGGAGAATGGGGCGACGGCAGCTTGGGCACACTCCCCGTGCAAAACCCCTCATGTGGGTTTGTTCCTCACTGAGGTTTTGGCCTGCAGTCAGGGATCGGGCACGACCACCCAGCAGCAGCCTCACAGCCAGGCCTGGGGAGCTGAGCCTGGCTGAGGCGTTCAGGCCTGGCTGGCCCATACTGAGAGCTGAGGCCTCACATGGCACCGCATGTCTGTGCAGTGGCCTGTCCTCCAGCCACGGTCCCCAAAATCAGAACTGTGCAAAACCTAACCACCGCCAAACACAACCAGACTCATACCCTGCAATCATTTGCTTCAACATAATGGTAGGAGGGAGTGTGAAGAATCAGTTTATCCCCAGCAGATGATTTGCTTATGGACGTGTTTTATGGAGTGCAGGTGACAGGAGTATTGTATGTGCCCTTAGGCACTCACTTCACTTGAGAAAACTTGAGCACAGATTTGGTAGGAAAGAAGTCCGATGTTTTTGTTGCAGGGTAGGGTTTACTTAAATCCTCAGAGATAGGAAAGAGAGAGATCTTTAATTTTTTTCTTTTTTTTTTCTTTTTTCTAATACAGGGCAGTCCTTTTTCAGCCCTTGTATCCTTTCAAAATTTGAAGTGATGCCACCTAGGCTTTCAAGAAACAGGGCTGAGAGCCACACAGCATGTAGAAGAAACCAGTTTCCCTCTTTCTGGCTTTTGGCTCTGAGAATCAACATTAAAAGTGTTATTTTCTAAGAGTAATAAACAGAGTGCTGCAACAATGAGGAACGACACGCATCAGGATGCAGACGGGATGCAATGCAGAGGCAGAGATCTTGTTCAGGAAGGAGTGTAGAGCCGGGCAGACCACAGAGCTGAGGCCCTCTTTATTAGCCATTGACAGTTTATAGGATTTACTAAGATGTTTTATCAGTATTTGTTATTAAAAACACACCACATTCCTGTCTGTTTCAGTTACATTCCCGCTCATTCACAGAGCAGGCCCAACAACATTCACACATCACATGTACTTGGGGCGGTTATCCAGCCCAAGATACTGTTCTCATGAGTCTGGGATATCACTATTATGAGAAACGTACGTCAACACAACCTGTCCATGGCCCTTTATATTTTGACTAGTTGCTATGATCTAATTATGTTAGTACTATTTCTTCTTTGACCGTCCAGACGGTTGTTTTGGTATTGATCTTCCCTTATCATCCAGGTGGCTGGAACTGCACATCTTGCTTTCCCACGTCTTTGCTTTCCCACTGTCTTAGAGTTTCACTTTTTTCTTCCAGGAAAACGGGAGATGTTTCTAAATTTTCAGTTGGAAAAGTACTATTTAAGCAACAAAAAAAAATCCTGCAAAAATCTCCTAGTGTAAAGTACCGTTTCCCACACAACTCTATTTCTATAGCTGCACACATCAGATCTGCACAAGAACATCATGTAAGCAAGATGATGGAGGAGAATATTTTTATTGATGGCTGAGTTACAGACAGTAATTAAATAGCAGATGATAGAGCTGTTTTGCCAAATCAAAGTAAAACTATTTTGAAAGGGCCATTTTATTATCTCACTTTGTATCAGTGAGGACACAGCTAGGCACACCCAGGGTACGAAGTGACTGAGTCACTCAGCACAATTTTAGTGCATTCTGTAAAACAAACAACACACAACGCTTTGGTAGAGTACTGCCGCAAAGGATTGTTTGCAACACTTCAGTTGTTCGTTTAACTGAATCTGGGCTTTTCCTGAAACACTAACGTTCAGCAAGCACAGCCAACTAGTGCTACCCTGCCCAACAGCAGCTGCTGGCACACACCACAAAGCAGGCTCACTTCATGAATCAGCAACACTCCGGTGAAGTGTGTGGAACTGTTACCTATCAGACCAGTGTTTGGGCCTCTTAACAAAGCTCTTGCTCACACTGAGAAGTTTTATTTCAGAGAAGCAAACCTGTAGCCATGCAATGTGTTTGACAGTGGGAGGAAAGAGGTTGCAGTCTGAGAGCTGTAAGGTTGTAAACTGGAATAAAAGCCAAAAGTCTTTCAAAGTCAATAAGTTTTTGTTTGAGATAATTAGAATTAGGATTAATTAATGCAGAACAAGGTATTGAATACTAAATAACTGGTGTTACAAGTAGCAATTCCCGCCCATGAACCTTCAACTCTTGCATGGATGCGCCATAAACAAGTTACAAGAGAATATTTGGAGCTCTTTTTCTGTAAAACTCCTTCTGAACACTGATTAGCAAGTGGAAAACATGGCAAGATACTATGTTTGCTCGTAGACTTAAAATAAGTAGATCCTCATATGAAGTCCGTGGTAAACAAAATCCAGAAATAACTGAAGTGCTGTAGACAAGCCTGAATTGCTTTGTGTTTGTTAAGAAGGATGAGTTGGATTGTTAGGCAGGTATTATAACATTGAAGATACCCTTAATACTCTCTCCTTCATTTGAAGCGCCTGGTATTTTGGAAATGATGTGGTAAGTAAAAGCTCTGTTGTTACTTAGAAATTGTAACTGAATTTTAAACAAATTAGTTTTGGTTTACAAAAGCTGTCCATGGCTAAGCATATCACTTCTAAAATGCTTCCAGCATCCCACTAACATGTCTTCAAAGTGAAATGGAAAAGTCATCTTGGTTTGGTGTCTACATTTCTTTCTCACTGTGGACTCATTTTAGGGTCCTCATTATGGAACCTGTGCAATCAACTGCTCAATTATTTCACTTACATACTAAAAACATAGGTCAATTTTTGTAGCTCACTAAAAATATTCTGAAGCCATCATGTAGAAACCATGTAGTTTGTCCCTGGTGGCAGCAGATGGTGCTGATATGTTATTGTTTGGTACATCCTTGAGAGCTGGTATGCAGGTTCTCAACCCCATGATAACTTATTTTCTTCTCATCCACTCTCCTTAAGGTCTTTTGGTACGGATTTGTCATTATCATCAAACTTCGGAATTTATCAAGATAAAATATGAGCTCATAGTTTGAAGGTGAGATTTGGACATCAATAGCAAGCGCACAGTGTTATCAGAGAATTAAGCACTGCCTGAAAAAACACATTTCAGGAAAAGCTGTATTCATCACATCGGGGCTGCTGAACAAGGACCACTGATACTTGTAGGGCTCAGGTATCTCAGGATGTGATAATGAGGAGGCTCCTTGCCAAATGACTGCTGACAAGGGGTGATGCTAGCTCACACCAGGTTCTGGCAAACAGGAAGACCACGAGAGATGATCATAGAAAATTCTCTTAAATGCAACAGATCACAGGTTGTTGGCATGTCAGTGAGAGAGAGAGGTAAACGAAACTGCTCTTTAGATAGGTTTCTAGGAAATCTTTGTTTAAACCAAAGGAGTAGTTAGAGAAACCTTCTTAGCTAAGGAACACAGAGACTTGGACATCGAGGGCATACTGGACTAAATACTTTTCCAGAGAGGATGTATTCACTGTGATACCCAGTTGGATGAACTGAGAAAGGTGTGATTAATTATGTTAACAAAAAAAATGACCCTTTTGGAAGTGTCAGAGGTCTGAATAAGATTTACCACATTTTTGAGTTACTCTTTGAAATAGATGGGAGAAATTTGTTTGAATGTATTTTAGTGAAAATTTGTTTCCATTTTGTGGTTGCAAAATGATGAGAGGTTCCTGGGAACCAAGGCCTCTAACCTCCTCCCAAAGAGAAAATTGTGTCCCAGCTTTGTTCGAAGCTCACAGAGCAGAAGTCTGGAGGTATAGAAACAACTTAATTTTTCTTCCTATATTTCTTCTCTGTTATTTCTAGCTTTTCAGCCAGTATCCCAGAAAGATCCCAATCTTGTTGCCTGCTCAGTCATATCAGTACTGAGATGTTTCTGAATGCATTAGAGCAATGGTTCTCACAGTGATACAGGGGAAACCATCAGGATTCCGTACGTGACTGACAATTGCAGTAGGTAGTTTATAAAAGGAAGGTTTGACCCTCAGGAGTTTCTCTCTGCAATGGAACTCAGAGGAAGGATAGGGGAGGAAGGAGTGAGGAAAGGGAAGTGATTTGGTTCATGTGCCTGTTCCCTGCACACTGCAACAAGCAACCCTTGTTTAGACTCCAGTATGAAATGCTGTTGTCCAGGCAAGTGGAATATTCTGACAGTGAACCCACAGCTTCATTTTAGCTGTACAAAGCACAGGGTTTTAAGATGTTCTTCAGAGTGTGTGTGTGGGGGGGGAAGCAAAACAAAACAAAACAAAACTTTCTGCTTATCTGCTGAGATTTACCTCAAGCCATGCACTTAACATCTCAGTCCAGTAGTCAGCTCATCAGACATCTCCCATTTCATTTATCTTTGCAAGCGCAGTGAAAGTGGTTGTGAACATGTGGGGAGTGAGCTCTGGAAATAACTGTTCAGTGGGCAGATGAAGAGCTATCCTGCTGGGTCATCCGTCCCAGGCCTTTCTGCTGAGTTTCTCTCTTCAGTGTGTGTTCCCTTTTCCTGTGCACCTTGAGGATTTGTTTCAGCACAACGCTGAAGACTGAAGGACTGTCTCAGTTAAGGCTTCCAACGTGCTGGAATCCCATGCTGGTTGTGGGGACTACACACAACATACATAACTACGTTTTGTTTGCCTTGGCTAAACTCCAGCCCAACAACAGAACATCAGGATTCATTGCCAACTGCCAACTGTGTGCCTAAATCATATTTCATCCTGGAATCCCGTGAGTCTGGATTAACAAACTGCCAAAATGCCACTCACATGTGGTTCTTTCCAAGGCTTCTCTAGTAACTTCTATTGTTAGCATGGTACTTATTGCTACATTACTAAAAACTGCTGTAAGCTGTTGTAAAATTAAGTTATGCAAAAAGTAATTATGGCTTTGAATAATTATGGATTGTAACTACATCCATGGCTTCAGGCCCCTGTTGCTGATGATTCCTCTTAGGTGCTCTCAAGAGACAAAGCAAGGTTCCTAACATACTTTCCTGTTTAATGGCAATTAAATATATACCTTAAAGAGCAACTGTCATCTCTCTTTGCAAACATGTTTCAATCAAGTAATTGCTGAAAAGGTCGGCTCCATCAGCTCTGAGTTCCTGACATTCTGTTGCATCTCCATACCGTTTTCCATGGAAACAAGTCTCTGATTTCACTTCAAAAACTAATATTCATGGAATTGGGACAGACTATATTTTCAATATAGTTGAACCTATAAGCTAAGTTTTAAATGAAAATGGTGGTGGTGTTGTTTGGAGTCTGGGGGTTTTGTTGAGGAGGGAGGGTGTTGAGGTTTTTTTGTGTTTTTGTTGTTGTTTGGTTTGGTTTGGTTTGGTATGGTTTTTCTGTTGGGTGCTACACTCTTTGAAAACAAGTGAGTAGTTACAATCAAATAATGTCACTCACTATTGAGATACTGAGGTCAGCAAACCACTGACGTGAGTTACGTAGTTTCTAGATGACATAGGTTAATTAATGTCCTAAGACTGTATTCTTGCAGTTAAGCACTTTAAAAACTGAATGTGTTGAAGATATGGAGCCTGCACCTAACTCCATCATAGATGTTAATCTATTTAAACTATTTCAAATTTTTAAGCTTCTAAAACCTTTTCTCAATATTGAAGGTGTAGGTATAGGTCAAATTATCTCTGTCCACCACAATATGTGAAATTCTCTCCCCTCACAGCAGATTCAAGTAATTCCAGCTCCTCTCAGGGGCAGCAAGAGTCTCCAGCCCTACAGAGACCTTGGAACCACCAGATTCCTGAGCCCATTCAAAGGCCAACTTTCCCTAGGGGAAGCAAACCTGATAACAAAAGAAAAGAGAGGAACACGATGCGAACATGTGTGCAAATGAAGCTATGTTGGAGACTATCAGACTAAACAATAATAAAATGGTAGAAAACATTTATCAATAAATATATCTGTAGCTATTTTATTAGTAGCAACTTTCACACAAAGAACTCAGTGTAAGTAATTCACCTATTAGTTTTAGCCTCATTTCTTCCTTTCCTCTTTGTTTTGTTGAAATGCACTTGCTCTGCATTGGACACCCCAGAACATCATGGAGTTTGTGTTGCCCATTACTGTGATAATGTAAATGCATATTTGATAGCTCTAATTAGATTTCTGAAGAATACTATATAAAGGTGCTGCATACATACCTTTTATCAGCTACACAGTCATCCCTAGAAAACCAACAAAGTTCAAAGGAAATAACAAGGAGGAGAGAAAAAGGAACTAAATCAGGGGTTTTATAAGGCTGAGCAGTGGTGCACCGGAGGTTAAATTGTGATATTGTAATACTCTTTACCTCTCACCACAAAAATGGTGCAAAATGACCCAAGGATTCAAACAACAGTAGGAAGACAAATTGAAATGTGCCCAGAGACCTCCTTTGTCTGTTTATTTCCACCTGAGGTCCACCTGAGTTAGGGAATTACAGAGCTGCTTCTTTGTTGATGGACAGTGAAGGCCATTTTGCCCCATTAGAGCATAACAATATAGACTGCCTTCAAGAGAAAACTCTTTGCAGCCATGTAATCTTTACAGGCATTCAGCATCAGTCTATATTAATAAATAGTCCTATGAAATCCTCTCAGGATTCATTAAAAGTTAAAACCTCCAAGGCCTGAAGCAGAGAACTGACCTGCTGATTTTGAGCAAGGGGGACACTTTTCTGTAAGTGATATAATTCCTTTTATTGCATCCCTCATTACTTCTACTTCATGCAGCAATGAAATACTGAAATGGAAATCACTAGAGTCATTATCTCTA
This sequence comes from Patagioenas fasciata, assembly GCF_037038585.1. Lineage (NCBI taxonomy): Eukaryota > Metazoa > Chordata > Aves > Columbiformes > Columbidae > Patagioenas > Patagioenas fasciata. The sequence continues at coordinate 58,570,632 of NC_092560.1, read as the reverse complement.
AAAAATGTTACTTTAAAAAGAAAATCCCTTCTCTTAAACCTCCCTATTGAAATGTTTTTTAAAACTAACATATCCTCAAATCCCGTGAGATCCACACCTTACCACACAAACCAAACAGACAAAGCCATTACATGTGTTTCATTATTAGGCCTTAGTAAAGCAGTCCTGCTAAAGTGATCAGGCCAATTTACATTCTTAAGGTTAAGTGGATGTATTAGTGTTTACAGACCCCAGGCCACAGGGTCCTCCTGTGTGTGCCCAAACAGCAGCTCAGCTATTGTCCGTGAGAGCTGGAACAGGCTTTGACAAAAGGTTTAGATGCCTGAAAGTCACAGGGAGATGCAACCAAACATGTTGGCACTGGATATGGGATCAGGATACATGCCTATGGCAAAAAAACATTAATAGAGACAACTGTATGAGTCACATGCAGTGTTTTGGTAATGCCTGTCAACTCTGAGAAAGGAATCTAAAGCCTGGAGAGGTGTCTCCATAGACTGGCAGTCATATGCTGTTCTACCCACACCTGGAGCAGTAACCCATTCACAGCCTGACCCAGGATGCTGTTGGGAGGACCTGCCAGTACTGAACAGCTGTACACCAAAACGACTGAACAGCTGCAGACCACTCCTGCCAGCTCCGAGCACAGGTGGAGCCAGTGCTTGACTCTGCCCCTTGCTGACTACATGCACCATAGGTTGCCTACACAGAGCCAGAGCAGTGAGGAAGAAGACCATCTCGGAGTAGATGCAAAGACAAGAAAACCTCCACACTGTGCTGTCTGAAGGGTGCATTACACACACGGGGGCTACTCCAGCACCACAGCACCCACGTTGAAACAGCCACCTCTAAATACATGAGATCATGTATTTAAGTCAAGACCCTTCTCCATGGTCTCTTACAGTTTTTCTTGCAAAAGCTGAGAAAGACTTGCTACGTCCTGTGTTAACAAAGCCAAAGTTGGTGCTGCTTTCCACTACCTACTTTTTATGCATGGGCCTCATGTTTACAGCATTTCCCTGCAAAGCAGTAGGTCCAGGAGTCCTGCGTCCCAAACCGAGACTTTGCAATGCCTCAACCCCAGCTGGGTTGTTACCTCCCCATGTAACATTGACACTGAGACAGTGGTTGTCAGGTGTGTGGTTGTATTTTGGCGCATGGATTGCTGTGATCAGATCTCTCTCACAGTGGATTTGTGAAAATAATTGTCAGCAGTTAGTGTCTCCGTTTATTATAATTAAAATACAACCTTCCGTACTACTGATTGCCTTCTCATTTGCCTTGAACTTCTCCCTTCACCTTTTTGCCTTCATTGCAAATGCTACTGCTATGTTTCTTGCTTGTGTGTCATCTCTCTTTGCTGCTTATTTTTTGTTCCACAATTTTAGTATTTTCTTATTGAAAAATCTTGAGTATGAGCATTAAAAGCCAGTGCAAATCCCTCCGTACTTTTCTCCATATCGTAGTTTGTTCCACTCTTGATTCTCCCTGAAGAAGTTTCCCTTCCTGTCAAAATCACTTCTAAATCTAGCCCTTGTGTATTTACTGGAATGTAAATGTAATTGACAAACATTCATTATCTTGAAATTATACCCTACTTGCTAATTTGCACTGTACTGAATACTAGTAAAATGCGCCCTTGGTTACACAGGTATATTTGCTTGGTGATAAAGCATGCGTTAAAGCATTTGGTTTAAACGAAGTGATTTGATTAGATTATGGGGCAGTTTTGAAAAGCATCTGACACCCCTAATATTAATTTGATTCACTAACTCTTTCCATACATTGCCTAAGGCTTGGAAGAAGAAGCATCCTGTGAAACAGAGAACACAACTCACTGATCTGGAAGAAGAACACAGGCAATTCCACAGATGCTAGTAGTTTCACAGTTAGTGGATGAGGACTTAGGCCAACAAGCAGATGGAGTTAAGGACTAAAACCCATTTCTGGTTCCTGTCTAGACGGGTCCTCTAGTTAGCTGCAAAAACTCAGATCTGATATCTGTTTGCTGATCTTTGTTTATTTTATTAAAGTCAGACCAATCTAGATGCTTGTTTGTTGGGCTGTGTGTGTGTGTACGCAAAAGAGAAGGAAGGTCTACACAAATGTTCAGACTGGCGGAGCTGCATCTCTCCTTTTCCAGTTCCTTGCAGCTTCATGCACTACAGTGAGTTTTGTCACTCATGTATTTGGTTACTTTCATTCCTGAAAACGTCTTGTGGGCTGTTATGATATTGTTTGTCATATTCCTGGGAGATACATCACCAGTGCAACTTTGTTCTGCTGCATGAACTGTACTACTATGACCAGTAGAAGTTACACACAATATATGAAATTCCCTTGTCTTCTGCAAGATGTGCTGCGGGTTTCATAGAGTGGCCTTACCTATGTCTGCGGTAGTGAGCAGAGAGTAGTGGCATGAGAACATGCTTGAGGGGAAACTAACTGAGAACTGTCTCTAGCCTAGGTGTCTGGACCAAATATACCCATTAGCAGTTGAGGTAAGTAAGATGAGCTCCTGGAGGGCATCTTTGGTTTCATTTCGTCTGAAAGGAATCCAGTTGACAAGCTTCAAGACTATTGTGCAATATGAAATCAAGGAGGGAAAGACGGGATCAAGCATGACACTTGCTCCAAACATTCTTCATCTGGACTAAAGTGATAATGTTACTGCAGCCCTTATACGGCTGAATACTGTCAATGAACAGCTTTTGAAGTGTCATCTCCAGCACAGCTGCCCATCTTCACCAGATAGGTACCCTGCAGAGTGAAACAGAGGGGACAGCAGAGGAGGCCAAACAGATTCCAGCTTTATCTATTCCTGATATTCTACTGGTGCAAATTAGACTTCACGCAGATAAACTACTCAGTGTCAGTGAATAAGGGCCCACCACTTCCTCCATACATTTCAATAGACTGGAGCCAAAATCAACAGAGAATATCTTCCATCAAGTTTTATTTTATCCCCCTAAGTGATTTTGATACAGTCACTCAAAAAAACCAAACCAAAACAAACACCTCAAAATGCCCACTGTAGTTGTCTCCAAGAACTCATGGAAAGTTGTTTAATCAGTATAACCAAGGAAAACTGCTTGACATAATTGAGAACTTCATACCTTCCCATCCTGTGTAGCCTGACTCAAAGCCCACAGATGGGATTGACAGCCCCTTTTATTGTTTTGAAGGGGCTGTATGAATTATCCAGGTAGAATACTAGAGAACTTCTAAAGAGATTCAGCTGGACCATGGGGATTTCCAAAATATCTTAGTAACTAATGAGAAAATAAAACAATTGAGACATTAATTGTTTCATAGTATCCAGGCTTAGCCTCAGATGCTGAATGTGTGCTAAAGCATGTTTAAGAATTTCTGTAGGAGATCAGAACTTGTCCATTTGCACGATAAGTGGGAAGGCCTTTCCAAACATCGACATCTCTACTTCTGCCCCAGTTGCTTGTTAAACTCTTCTGTGAAAGGCTGGCTGGGATCAGTGCTCCTTGCACTGGCATCTTGGCTGTATTACAGGTTCTAGACAGTAAGAAGAAAAATAATTTTTAATGCAGTTATCTGAATTAAAATTAAAATATCTTCTTTTTTTCCTTTAAATATTTGACCATGATCTCCTGTGAGTTTTCTGCCACCAAAAAAGCAACACAAGGCAAAAGAATGCACACTTTCAAAAAGTGTCTTTGGGCAGAGACTCTGGGTTTACAGAGCATGCAGTACAACAGGACTACGCTTTCCTGTCTCTGGGCAAGATAGTACAAGGCAACTTAATAAACAGACTTTAAGAAGGGAGGAAGATGAGTAAGGATAAATATGTTACCAAGCATTTTTTTTGTGTAGTTTATTTGAACTTAATGTATGTGCTATCACTAGCACTTTTTTATGTATTTTGCCACTGGGGACTTAATAAATCAAATTAAAGCTTAGTTAATAGGACTATGTTCACCTCTAGTTCAATGTGAGTATGGAATCCTGCATCTCTCTGTCTGGACAACTATATAGGTACCCATCATCACCATAATCTAGGGGGTCTCAAAAAATGGTGTTTCCCTCCTGTTTCCTCCCAGCTTGTTGAAAATGAACAAGTTTATGGCCATTATCCTTGTCAGAGCACAGCTGGGAGCAAATCTGAATAAAGAGATGGGTTCTACGCGTATTTCTGAAAGTCATGTGGGCAATAATTGTGCTTTTTCTTTCACTACTTAAGTCCGTAGCCCAGTTTGCCTCCATTAACTGTTTTGTGCTCGTGGATGCTCCATCAGTGAACTGACAGTTTCCTTCTTCCTCTGGAAAGCTGCTTTCATGGGAAACTACAGTTGCAGACAAAGAAACAATATCTTGGGTAATTAAGATTGTTTCTAATCAGGCTTTCTAAATCAGGAAAAAAAGATGTTAAGTGAGGTTTGTGTTCAGTGGAAATCCTGTGCAGAGAAATACAGTTCTGGGAGTTTTGGTGGTTGTTTTCTGGTCCAGCTGAATAATTTTCAAAATTGTGGTAAGTGAGGCTGAAAATAAAAGTATAGGGCCAGGTACCAGATGTATGGTGAGGAACAGTTGCTTGGGCTTTTTGCCACCGTGCCCATGGACCTTCAAGGGCAGCTTGTAACCCAGCTGATCCCAGGGCTGCAGCCCAGTCCAAGGTACAGAAGGAAGCACCAGTACATGGGTGAGGCTGACATTCACCCATTTCTCTAACATTTTTGTTCCCTGTCAGGGACAAAGTCCATGGTTTTGAAGTTTTCCTGGTTTTAATTTTGCAAAAATTCAGTTGTATAAAATCAAAATGGAACTGAGCGATCCTACATTTGAATCCAGCCTTTCTTTGCATTTTTGAAGTGCTTATATTTCATCCAGGAGGAAAACCATACATAAGTGAGATAAACTTTACTTATTTGATAACTTCACACATGCCAGAAGCTACAATTTAAACTTCATAACTTTGATATAGTGCCCATCCTTTGTTGGACACTTGTTCAAATGTGTTCATAAGCTCTCATGGTCTGTGTTGTAGATGTTGACTGAAAGGAGAGTAACAATATACCGAGATGTGTCTTTGGTAAAATAAACAGGTTAATCTGGCTAAATCTTTCATTAACATGGAAAAGGTTTAGTGCTGTGACATTTTTTTTAATCGCCTTATTTAAACAGCTGTATACTGTCCAGTAAAATGTAAGGAATGTTTTTGTACTGCAGCTTAGTTTTAACAAGTTAAATGTATTTTCTTACAGTAAAAAGTCACCTTATGTAACCTTAATGATTATTAATCTACCTTAACAGATCTTTGATCATGTGATACAACAGCTCAGTAATATATTTCAACCACTCAAAGCATCCTGAAAGCAGTGGCAATTGACTTTGGTTTCCTCTTTCCGCTCCACCTGAGCTAGAAGAATGTGAACCACAGGGAGTAAATTTGCTAATTCATGTTGTGTTTGTTCACAGAATAGTAGACAACTGAGCCTCTGGAAAGGAAAAAAAAATTACTAAAGGAGTTATGATTCGAAGTAGAATTACTTGAATAACTAACATCCAATGGAAAGTAATCAAGCAAACCATGGCTGTGGTATGTCAGAGCACCTGCTAAACAAATAAATTATGATAATCCTTCTAGTTCTGGGCACTTACAAAAAGAAACAAATGTTTTCAGCCAGTTTTTTATTTTTCTGATGGCCTATTCATATGCTTAGCTTTTTTCTTCCTAAATTAAGGTTCACACAAAAGTAACAGCATAGTATTTATAAATACTTTCTGCAGGTTCATAGTTCTTCTTGTAGGTGTTGATTTTGGCCTTAGCCCCAAACCCCAAAATGAGAAGTAAAAACATCTCATTTTGAGGATGTTGAATCCATTGCTGACAGGAAATTCTACTCATGGCAAATATTTAGTGTAAAACAAATACTTAGCTACAGATCTGGATTCCACCTGCTCTGAGTTTTGTTCAAATTTAAAAGGGATTTTTCTGTGTTATGTGAATAATTGGACATGTTGTTCTATTTAATTCTTTCAAAAGCAGCACTGAACTTCAGGGGCTAAAACTAACATTATAATTGTACACTGCTTCAGTTTTAACACCATGCAATCCATACTAAAAACACTAGAAAGCTTTACAGTTTGCAGATATTTTGCCCATTTTTTAATTTCCCTTCTTTGTTGTTTTGGGTTTAGTTTGGGGTTTTTCATGTTAATTTTGGTTTGGTTTGGATTTAGTTTGTGTTTTTTCACAATGGTTGACTCTACCGCCATGCTGGGATTGTAAGATTTGGAGGGAGGAGGCAGGAGCTGAACATGGGGTTACAGTGTCCAGCCCACCAGTTCTGGGTCTGTTCTGGGCCTTGGTGTAAGAACACAACACCATGAGATGACCAAGGATCGGGCAGAGTAGGCCGCCTAAGACTAACTGCTTGCACCAAGGGATTGAAAGCCTAGAAATAAAGGGAAAAGCCTTCTTACAAAACTTCCGTGATGGCTGGCCAACAAAATATGCTGTGATTTTTTTTTTAGGTGTAAAGTCACCTGTCTGGTGTCTTTCATTCAGAAAAGTATTCTTTAAAAAATACAGTTTATTATTCACAGTGCTATATACCCAAAGGTCAGCACTAACCAATTTGGAGTTCAGCACAACAGGGAAAAAAAAAAAAAAAGAAAGACAACAACAACCACCACCAGAAAAAAAAAAAAACACAAAACTGCAAGGAATTCCTTATGAGCACCATTTTTTTTTTTTTTCAAACTAGAGAACTTAATATACTCATAAATATAAATGCTTTTTCCTGGAAAGGTTCGGTGATTTGAATTATGTTTTTAATGTGCAGATCCTGATCAACTTCTAAAGCCCTTTTGACAACAAAATGCTACAAAACCTCCAGCTTGGCTTGCAATGTACTTCCTTTCCTACTTCTCTTCCACACATGCTTCTTCTCACCCTTAGCTCCAACATCGACTAGCTACACGGAGCAGGATGAGTCAGCGCACAGAGACAGAACATGGTTATGAAGAGCAACCTGAGCAGGTCAGGGAAAAGCAGAGAAAGCTTGATTGTGAGCACAAACAAGGCTTGTGAAATGTCATCGCGCGTATTTAACTTTGTTTCTGCTGGGGGTTTGGCTGGCTCCCTTCACCCATTGCGTGGACCGTGCACCACCAGGAAGAGAAAATTACAGTGAACATAAACCACAGACCAACATGTTGTTCAGTCTGTCACACTTTTACACCCAGGGGCTCTGCCCTGGACACCAAGCATAAAGCCAGATCTGTTCAGACATGATGTGTCCGAGTGGTGGACTTAGAACTTCTCCAGTGATCCGCTTCTGATGGAGCAACCACGAAGTATGAGTGTGCATTGAGGGGCCAGGCTTCGTCCCCTGTCATCCCACCAACTGCTGCCTGATAGAAGGACAAAGGGCACTGGGAGCCCTTTTAAGTTAGTGTTGACAAAAGCAGTCATCAGGCTGCTTTAATCTGTGCAAGACATTTGTCCACTTTTGATGGAGTTCCTGTAAGGAAGTGGATGGATAAGTGTGAATTTGAAGTACACCTTTATAGTTTTAAGGAGGTGTTTATAGTGTAGCTAGTTGCATACCAAACACTTTTTCCTTTTACCAGTTATATGTCTGTGTGTCTGGTGATGCTTCTGTGAGTCTCAGTGAGAAGTGTTCTGGTCTGATTAGCCAATTTTTAGCCTTTCCAATTAACAGAGATTAAAATTAAATAAATTTTAAAACTACATCTGTGATTATTTTCGATTATTTTTAGATCGCAACTCAAAATTAATCAAGGATACTTTTAACATAGAAACACTATGAGTAAAAGTAATCAGTAGAAACTCATATAACAGATTAACTGCAGAAGTAAATAAATGAACATGCGTTTGTAATTCTGAAAAGACTTGAAGTAGCAGCAAGAACAACATTAGTGACAATCAGAGTGATTATTTTATTGTTGCATCCTATGAGAAGTCTACAGTTTTCATGTGTCCCTTTAGTTCTGAGAAATTAATATGCTTATGAGCATTACAAAGTTGTACATACAACATATTTTGTTTTTCCCTTCATAAAACACATGGAGAGGAATTGTAGATATCTATACAAGATGCTTTGTGTTACCAGCTTGTTCCCTCCTGAATTCAGTGCAGTCAGACAGGTTTTGTCTCTCCTGGCTGCTGCAGAACCAGAGTTTTCACACAGCATTTTGACCAGGGTGGCAATGGCCTTCTCCTGAACTATGAACTGCTCTGGTGTTGTCACACAGCTGAGCCCTCAGTGCCCTAGACAGGGCTTCAGCACCTCCCCGCTAGAAATGTTGGTGCCGCAGACACACAGGACCACAGATATGAAGGCGCACAGATACTGAAGGACCACCTTCGCAATCTCCTAAGAGCCACATAACTACACATCATGCTGTCGACAAGAATCATTCTCGTTCCTAATACAGTCTCTGTTTGCCAAAAGCACAGCACTACCTGCAGGGCTGCGGCTCCCCAGAGAAACCTGTCACTGAGATGGTGCCACCATCTTAGCCATCACACAAGCCTGTCACAACTGAATTGCTGTTAATGTGCATAGACCCATGCAAGAATACTGGAAAATCTGAATATTGAAAAACAGTTAACTTCACAGGCAGAGAACCTCTACCCTGAGTGCAGCACAGTGCCTTCACTAATTTATATGCCACTAAAGAAGAAACTTCAGGTACCATTTCACAAGTGCTGTCAGTGGTTCAGCTTGCAAACCAGTGGGTGCAAGTGAAATGTATCCATTCAGAACAATTTCATGTCATTCATGCTTCTCTTTACTTGACATAACAGGCTTTATTCTAAAAGTTTCTGCTTCAGTATGTCCAGCAAAGTTAACTTGTAGATGCTCAGTTTTCTGTTATCTTTGCTCTAATTAATTCTGTAATGAAAGTAAATATGCATGCCTGATGCTAAACACTGTGTTTACATTAAATCAGTCCAAATAAATGGCAATTTTAAGAACTATTTAATCACCATGACACCAAGTGCAAATACACACCTACAGCAGCACACATGAACGACACAAGTGTAATTTGTAAACATTTTTGCCTGCAAAATTCAGTTATGGGGGAGGTGTATCATGTTCAAACCTCTTGGGATGGTCTGTCCATTTTCAAGCCGGCCAACCACCACCGCTACTTTGTAAGTCCAATTTTTTTGCTCAGCTGAGTAAAGTCACCGTATAAAACCGGGCAGATCTTCATTTAATCTCTACATTCATTAGATTCATTAGCAAACTACTGGGGGTGAGCTGCCGACCCGGAAACCACCACAGCTCTGTGTGAATCCTGGCGACCGCGGCAGTGCCCGAGGCTGGCCGGCTGTCCTCGCTGCCGCTTCAGCTGCGCTTTTCCCTTCTTTTCTCCGGCCTCCAGCGGCGGGGAAAAAGCGCGAATACCCGTTTCCAAGGAGAAAAGGGGAAGCGTGTGGCCGGTCGGGGTGCCCCGCCCGGCGTCCCGTCGCAGCAGACCCCACTCCGCCTTGTCCGGGACACGCGTGGCCGGGGCGTCGCGGGTCCGGGGGCTCTCAGCGGGGCACCCAGCGGAAGCGGTACCCTCCGGCGGCGGTGCGGAGGGTGAAGGCGTTGCCCTGCGGGAAGGCCAGGGTGCGGATGCTGCCCGCCTCCCCCAGGGCCGCCCGCATGCTGCCGTCCCCCTCCACCCCCACGCCGTCCGGGCGCGGGGCCGTGCGGCCGGCACGCAGCCCGCGGAAAGTGCCGTGCAGGCGCGGGGTCGGCCGCGGGCGCTTGGCCGTGGGGCTGCCCCCCGGGCTGCTCCCCGGGCTGCCTCCCAGGCTGCGGAGGGCGGCGCGGCACTTCTCCGACACCTCCCGCAGCATGGCATCCACGCCCGCCGCCTCCTCCCACGGCTCCGGCCGCCCGCGCCCGCCCCGGACCCCGGCCGGGGCAGCGGCCGTGACGGCGGGAGGAGGGGGCGGAGGGTGAAGAGGAGAAGGAAGGGCCGCCTCGTCGTCGCACTGCGGGAGCATCAGTGTCTGCCAAGGGGTGAGAGAGAGCGACTTGCGCGGGCTGTGCCACACGGCGCATCCCCGCACCGCCTCGCCCTGCTCCGCACCGCCCGCATCACACCGTCCCGCACCTCTCTGCCCCACACTACCCCATCCTGTCCTGAACTGTCCCCCACTGTTCCCCACTTGCCCTCCTCTGCACTAGTCCATGCTGCACCACTTTACCCCACACGACACCAACCCATCTCGCACCACCTCACCTTACCCCACCATGCACTGCCCTCCGCTGCCCCACACCATCCCACCCCACACCAACACACCCCATCTCGACCCACATTTCCTCACGCCCCCACATGGCCCCATCCCACCTCATGCCGCTCAGCCTCATCCCACACCCTGTCCCCTGCCACACCCCCTCAGTGCACTGTCCCCAGGGACCAGCCAGGCTGTGGGGCAGCAGAGCCAGGTGGGATGGCAGCACTCACATCAAGGATGGCAGCCAGCTGCCTGGCCTGGATCGCCAACTCCTTCAGCTGCACATTGCTCTCCTGCAGCGTCACCAGCTCCTCCTGCTTCTGCGTGAGGGTCTCCTGCAGCTGCGAAGGACAGGAGAGGACAGGGTGGTTGGGACAGCCCCACTGCCCAGGGGCCTGGGGATGCTGCACACCAGGGCCATGCAGCTGCCCCAGCAGGATACAAGGGAGACAAACCCTTGGGGGGAACTTGGGGGTCCCTACCTGGCTGTTTGCCTCCAGGGCATCTCCCAGTGCTTTCTCGTGCTGGTCTGCCAGGTCCCTCCAGCACGGCTCAGGGGAAGGCAGGCTCTGCGGGGGCATCTGCGCCAGCGTGCTGCTCTTCAGCTGCGCAGAGCAGGGGTCAAAGGCCACCTCCTCACCGAGTGAGAAATCAAAGTCGGTGTAGTCCAGTGGAGGTGGCATTAAGGTGGATGCTTCTGGGGGGAATAGCCACAGGCATTAAGACAGAGGAGGTTTTCACATTCTCTCTTTGTCCCAACCCCTGCACACCATACTGATTCAGAGCATCCCACTGGTGTCCTGACATGCTTTTACTCTGCTGAGAGAGCTATGCACCCTAAATCTGTTTGGATTTATTTTCTGTCTCCCGTTGGGGAAGGCTCAGTGCTAGCCCAGGTCCCTCTAAGGGGGTCTGCAGGGACAAACTGCCCTACAGAGTGTCCCAGGATGGTACAAGTGTGCAGTAAGTGGGCATCCAGAAACCCAAAAACCAGAAGAAGAGGAGATTGAATTAATCATGACTGCTGATGTGCATACACAGGCATGTTTGGCTCAAAAAAGGAAAAGTATCTACTTACCAGATATAAAATCATCAACAGCGTCTCTGAACTCCTGGAGATCAAGCTCTGGTCCATCCTGGAAGCAGGGATCCTGGAAGGGGTAAAGATGAGCAGGGCCCAGGGCTCAGATCTGCCTGTGCTGCCCACTGCTGCCTGTGCTGTTCTGACAGTGCGCTCAGCACCCTCCCATAGCCCCAGCACACCCGGGCACCCATCCCCTGCCCTGCCCCTGCCACTAACTCGTCTAACTCACAGTATCAGAGTATCAGAGTATCACAGTATCACAGTATGTTTGGGATTGGAAGGGACCTCAAAAGATCATCTAGTCCAATCCCCCTGCTGGAGCAGGAACGCCTAGGTGAGGTCGCACAGGAATGTGTCCAGGCGGGCTTTGAATGCCTCCAGTGAAGGAGACTCCACAACCTCCCTGGGTAGCCTGTTCCAGTGCTCTGTTACCCTCACTGAGAAGAAGTTCTTTCTCAAATTTAAGTGGAACCTCTTGTGTTCCAGCTTGATCCCATTGCCCCTTGTCCTATCATTGTTTGCCACTGAGAAGAGCCTTACTCCATCCTTGTGGCACTCACCCTTTATATATGTATAAACATTAATAAGGTCACCCCTCAGTCTCCTCTTCTCCAAACTAAAGAGCCCCAGCTCCCTCAGCCTTTCTTCATAAGGGAGATGCTCCACTCCCTTAATCATCTTTGTTGCCCTACGCTGGACCCTCTCCAGCAGTTCCCTGTCCTTCTTGAACTGAGGGGCCCAGAACTGGACACAATATTCCAGATGGGGTCTCACCAGGGCGGAGTAGAGGGGAAGGAGGACCTCTCTCGATCTACTGACCACCCCCCTTGTAATACACCCAAGGATGCCATTGGCCTTCCTGGCCACAAGGGCACAGTGCTGGCTCATGGTCATCCTGTTGTCCACCAGGACCCCCAGGTCCCTTTCCCCTACACTGCTCTCTAATAGGTCATGCCCCAACCTATACTGGAACTTGGGATTGTTCCTGCCCAGATGCAGGACTCTACACTTTCCCTTGTTAAATTCCATCAGGTTATCCCCCGCCCAACTCTCCAGCCTGTCCAGGTCCCGCTGGATGGCAGCACAGCCTTCTGGCGTGTCAGCCACTCCTCCCAGCTTAGTGTCATCAGCAAACTTGCTGATAGTACACTGAATTCCCTCGTCTAAATCATTAATGAATATATTGAATAATATTGGCCCCAGTATTGACCCCTGAGGCACTCCACTAGATACTGGCCTCCAACTGGACTCCGCACCATTGACCACCACTCTCTGGCTTCTCTCTTTAAGCCAGTTTGCAACCCACCTCACTACTCTATTGTCTAGACCACACCTCCTCAATTTAGCTGTGAGGATGCTGTGAGGGACTGTGTCAAAGGCTTTACTGAAGTCAAGGTAGACCACATCCACCGCTCATGGGACAAGATGTTGTTCTCCACTGTGCCCATTTAGCAGTTGGGAAGAATGAGGCTGGGGAGGTTGCTAGTAGCCATTGGCTTGAGGAGGCTACCCCCATGGATGTCCTAGCCAGCCAAATCTGTCCCAGCTGGGGGCTTACCTGCTGCTCGATCACAGGGCTGGCCGGGGTGGTGGGAAGGATAGGGGCACAGGCTGCCAGATCCTGCCAGTCAATGGTGGTGAGCGCTGGGGACAGTGAAAGACGGCGGTGAGAAGCCCAGGCAGGGTTGGGTATAGCCAGGGTGGTGTAGAGAGGTGGGAAGCATGGCTGAGGCGCATCCTCAAGGGCACAGCTGGGGGGATGCAGGGCTGGAGAGCATGATGGGGGCACCTAATGGCACATATTGGTGGGCAAGCAGAGAGGGACATGGCTGGGGGGACACGGCATGGTGAGGGTGTCACGGCTGGGGGATGCAGGGCTGGGGAGCACGATGTGGAGCACGCGCGCGGTGCAGTGGGAGGTATGGGGAGGGGGACACGGCCGGGGGTCAGGGCTCTCCGCCGAGGACAGACTCACCGAGGGCAGGTGCGGCGGGGGCTGGCGCGGCGCCGCTGCGGCGCGGCCGGGGCGGGGGCTCTCGGGGACTCAAGGCGGCCGGGGGGGTCCCCGCCGCCCCTCCGCCGGGCCGGGCCGGCTTCTTGGCGAGGCGAACAGGCGGACCCTGGACCCTGTTGGGACAGATGCTGCCGAAGGCCCGGCGGCGGCCGCCCTGTTCCATGCTGCCGCCGCGGTACCGGCACCAACACCGGCCCCGGCCCCAGCTCCGGCGAGCACCGTCCGTCCCGCTCGGCACCGCCCCGCGAGCCGGGGCGCAGGCAAGGGCGCGGGGAGCCGGGGCCATGCCGCGGGCTGCCTGCCCGCCTTCCCTCCGCCGGGGCGCGGAAACATCCCGCCGCCTCCCGCGGCCGCGCCGGCAGCTCCCGCGCCCGCCGAGCCCTTCCCCGCGCCCGCGGGGTCGAGGCGGGCCGAGCCGAGGGGGCTGCTCCGGAGGGAAACCTGAGAAGAGAGGCTGCCAGCCCCCGCCGCCCTGCTCCCGCCCCTGCCGCCGCTCCGCCAGCACCTCGGTCCCTCGGCCCCCACTCCGCGTCCCTGCCGGGCGGCGTGTGGGGGTCAACTTGCTGGCTATGCTGGGTTTTATAAGGATATTTATTAAATACCAGGGCTAGGGGCCGCCAGCGCTGAAAGCGTAAGATGAGGACAGGAATAAAAAGAAACCAGCTGGCAGTATCTAGACATTTCTGAGCCCCACACCAGGAGAAGGTCGCCCCACCTCTGTGACACCGAGCCAAGCAGACGTCACCGAGAGGGCTGGCAGACGATAAACGGACCCTGAACCTCTTGTGATGGGCCTGTAGGTACTTTCTGCCGCAGCGGTTTGAACAAGCTCTGCTCGTTCTGCTGAAGCATTTGATGCCAGTGCTCACAGCGCAGTCCAGTGGGCGCTTCACCCTTTCCTTGGCGCCGTAGAAGGCGAACACCCCCGAGGGCAACTTTAGATGTGTATATGCTCTTTTAACATCACTTCTGTGCACAAAGGCAATAAAATAAATAAAATATTTTACAACATTATGACTGTGTTCTTCCCTTGCATGTTTCTTGTGCTACCGTGCCAACTTGGTTAGGAGCACACACCTGGACTACAGACCTGCTAGAAAATAACAAGCAGGTGTTTTATTATTTAACGTTATAATTTCCTACATTTAAGTCCATCAACTTTTTTTGTTGTTGTTGTTGTTGTTGTTCTTTTTTCCCCCTAGCTATGACCAAGTCTGCACATACCAGTTTGAAGTGGGGAATGACAGTACTGGGCATAATTATTTTGTGGTGACTGCAATTAACTGTTGGTCCTTCTTTGCCAATGTGTTTCCTCTGCCAGCTATGTACACACCACCAGCAATTAAATGAGTACAGGTGACAAGTAGAAAAGAGTTTATTCAATGTTCATTTGGTTCTTCCACTGTTAATAGACCTTCCTCCAAATAAATAATACAGTACTTGGTATTGTGTATATTATTTACACGCTGGATTTTAAAAAACAGCAAAGGACAGTGCAACTGACATACAGTAACATCATATGCAAAATGTGATATTTTTCAAAACTCCAGTGACACCAATGCTCAGCTGATCACACTCTACATCAGATCTGCGGAGCACAAACAACAAGCCCGCACAGAGCCGGCTCAGCTGAAGGCCAAGGCAAATACCGTGGTTGCTTGAGGTACAAGTAACGGGCGGCCCCACCGGTAACAACCTGCGGTCAGCGGCCACCCCGCAGCCAGGGGCACTTCTGGGCCAGCTCAGGGGGCAGGAGGAGTAGCAGGAACTGCCCGTTCAGAGACACCAGGAGCTGCAGGTGGTCCATGCAGTCCCGCAGGAGCCCCTCGGGGTAGCCGCTGACCTGCAGGTCCAGGGGGTTGCGGTGCTGCAGCAGCTGGTCCGCCAGCCCCAGACTGCCGGCGGCCAGCAGGGAAGGAGCGTATTTGGTGAAGGCGTAGTCAGCCAGGCTGAGCTCAGCTACGCCCCCTGCCAGACTCCTGGCATCTGCTGCCTCCCCCGCGTCGGCCCCCCGCACCTGCAGCCGCACCTGGCTGAAGTGCTCCAGGAAGAAGCTGATGGTGGGCGCCGCCAGGTCGAAGCCCAGGCGGTGCAGGACGATGCACTCCAGGTTGCAGAGCTGTTGGCGGGTGAAGGCACCGCAGCAGAGGGTGAGGAGCTCCTTCACACTGGGGGGATGCACCTCCACCTGCAAGGGGGAGACGGGGTGGGGATGCTGCAGCTGGGGAAGCAGCACAGGGAGAAAGGGTGCGGAGCCTGGCCCAGCTGGGGCTGAGCTGGCGCTGGAGCCGCTCGGAGTGCCTAAGAAGGGCTGCGGGAGCCCCGGTGGCGGGGCTGCCAGTCTCCGGGGCCAACCTACCTGCTTGCAGGCGATGAGCAGTGCTGTCACCCCCAGGAGCTGGAAGCAATCTGCAGCCACAGGCGTGGTGGTGAGGAAGCGGTCGAGGATGTTGACAGCCAGGCAGAGAGCCTCAAAGGACAGGCCGAAGTACCGGTGCACCGGGATCAGCCAGCTGATCAGCTTGCAGCGCGCCTCCGCTGTCACCTGTGGCAGTAGGAGCGGGGTCAGGCGGGGCCGGGCACCGGGCTACCCCTGCCGTTGTCCCCGCTGCCCCACCTGCGGCTGCCGGGCAAGCGGCTCATGCGGCTGGAAGCGGCTCTCCAGCCCTTTGCGGGAGCGATACCAGCTCTCTCCGTAGTCGCGGAAAGCCTGCAGCTCCTGCGGACTCTCCCCCGCCGTCGGCAGCACCGCCACTGTCCTCGGTTGCCTCCGCCGAGCCGGGCGCCGCGGGCAGCGGCCGGGGAAGCCGCCGGGGCCCCGACGCTGCGGGGTTCCAGAGCGCTGCACGCTCGCCGCGGTCACCATGGCGGGGGCGGCTGCGCTGCCGTGAGCCGCGGCCGCTATTTGAGCGGCGGGGCGGCCCCACGGTCATCCCGCCCGCCTCCCTCCGCCGGCACTGCCGGGAGCGTTGTCTCCAAAACAAAATCTCCCAACAGGGCCAAAAAGGAACTGCGTTACCAAAACGTCTGGCTGTTCATTCAAGCTTTCCACCGGTTAAGACGGCCTGCGACCTCCAGCAGACAGCGGCCAGCATGGTCCCCTTTTTCAGGAAGGGACAGAGAGGAAAGCGGGCAGAAGTGCCGGAAAACCAGTCACACCAAGCAAGCTGAAAGTGCAGTGTCTTCCATCTGCCACTACTAAAATGAGTGTCTCTCCAGCTCCTAGCATTTAAACCCAGCACCTAGTGAACTTCAGCAGCTATGGGTTGTTCTGTGTAAGTAATAATTTCATTTGAGGTTACTAGGAAATATAGCACAAATACATCACAGGAGAAAATGCTGGAGTTCTTGATGTGGTTTGGATTTTGGTTCCACTTCCATCTACAGATTATTCATAACATTTTGATTAAAATAGTGATCTGTTTACAGAAGCAGTAGGCCTATTTACCAATTTGGTTATATGACCCATTGATTGAGCCTGCTGTAGCTGAGGGAAGACTCATAAAATGAAAAAGAAAACCCCTCGTGGACCAAGCAAGGGGGAAGATCTCAAGGGGAAGAGAGAACTTCAAGGAGTCCATGGCACCAACAGCAAAAGAGAGGAGGAAACGGGAATTCTGCAGCTTCAATGGCAGGAAGAGGAACTCTTTGGACACAGAGACCCATAGAACGTGCTATCTTTAAAAAAACAAAAAACCAAAACCCTACATGCTGTGACTATGGTGTGAAAGATTCATTGATACTGGTCTTGTGTCTGACAAATGCTGAAGAAAAGTAACACAAAGGTGGTAATAGAAGTATTTATTAAATAAATGGAACAAAAGAGAAAGTTTGTTCCCTCAAAAGAACACAGGCACAAAAGTTACTCATGTACACTGCAGAAGCAGAAAGCCAGTGTAGTCTCTGTTTTTTGCTTATTTTTAATTCTAAGATAACTGTGCTTATCTGTACACCACAGTGTGACCTGTTTCATCTGTTTTGCAGAGAGTGTGCAATTCCATAGTTATTACAATATATCCCCTTAATAGCAACTGACAAAAGCCATTTCTTTAAAATATTACAAAACAAGCCATGCTGGAAGAACATAAAGAATGCCTCAGAATTTCAACATTACCATACATAAATTGAACAAATACTTCCTATTCATCACAGTCAATGAAGGGAGAATAACTGAAGGACAAGTAATACTTTCACTAGGATTTAGCCATTTAAAACCAACAACTGAGAAGCAAAATTCAAATCCAAAAGAAACACAGGAGCTTTTTCATTGTTGAATGACTGATGTATATTTCTAATTAATGTTTCCAAAGGATACAAAAGACCTCAACCAGAACAAAATCTAGCAAGTTGTTCAGGGTACAGATTTATCTTGAAATGTTTCCTTGTACAAGTGTTATATATTTTGCAATGAAAAAAAAAAAAAACCACCACCAAGCAGTTCCTACCTCTTCCCGGAAACCAGCACTACTACTAGTTTATCACAATCCATAAAAGGATAACAGATGCCATCATTCTTCCCTGAGAGTTTTTAGCAAACCACTATTTAGGAAAACTTGCCTCTTCCAGAATTGAGTGTAGGGTACCAATGCACAAGCTGGTTTACTTTCATCTTTTAACGTTAGCGTAGCAGTTCTGCTGTGATAATCTAACTGGGTATTCTCCATGTATTTTCATGCATTGTCCTCAGTGCTCTTTCTGTATACTCTTAACCTCTGCTGTATGAAGTCTGTATTTTTCAGATTAAAAATCTTCCATACTATGCCTCTACTTGTACAGACAGAGCTCCCACTGGACTGCAATTGTTTAATGGCAAACGCTCCCCCTCAAAAAAATACTCCTCATTCTTGAAAGCCAAGCTGGTGAACTAAAATTTCACTTCATAATTGTAAATGGTGTGGATAGGTGGAATTTAAGAGCATCTAGTCCATTAGGTTACATGGTGGAGGAACATTCAGTATAAAAGAAGAAACAAACACACAGATGCACAAACATTGTGAGGAAGTGAAAGAGAGAACAATGAAGACCAGGAGGCTTTAGCCACTGATTAATGAGCCATTAAAGAAACTTAAACTGGCCAACCTGAATTTTGACAAATAAAGGTGGAAGAACATCACAATCATCTGAGGAGGCTTGCAGGTCTGTGCAAAGGATGTATGAAAGGGACAGCAAAGCTTGTTACAGTAGCAGGGAGAGAGAGAAGGATTAGGGTGAACAGGGAGGAACAGGTTGAGAAGAGGCAGGGGAGGGACTTGTACAGCCACTTGTCCAGCTGAGCACCTGTAATCAGTACACTTGTCTAGCTGAGCACCTGTTCACAGCAGTGCCTACTACTTTCCTATAAAGCATCTCCTTAACACAAACCATACAGAAAACTGAAGGCATCTGTAAGATCTACTGCTTTAACACTCACAGATAAAAATTGCCACTTAGAAAATCCCTGTAATGTGTGCCTTCTGTTTGCACACACCTAATGGAATTCTACTCAACTTGAGATTCAGGACCCAATCTTCAATCATTACTATAGTCTGCACCACCAGTGATGGTGAGATTGGTACATTAAACATGAAACAAAAAGAGGAATTTGCCACAGCTGTTTTTATACTAAAAAAACTGTTTCCATCCACTAATCATACAGTCAGACAAATGGCACCATATGTATTGTAAAGGCTAAAACATAATGTTCATCTTCAAAAATGATATAAAGGTAAATCCTATGTAAAATCATGCAGTCTTTCCAATCATGGCTGGTATCAATCACACTAAGTATTTAAATACTTTCAGTTAATCCCGGAGTACCATTACTGAAACTCAGGTTTGTTACTGATTTCTGTTTTCAGTTACCATTCTCTGTTTTTATCAGTTCTTTGATGATGTGTAAGACCTTGTCATCTACAAAAGAAAACAAACACTGTCAGTGGAAAAGAGCGAGCTTAAAAATTGATTCTCAAAACCCAAGAAAATCACAAGTCCAACTCTCAGTTAGTTAACATCTTAATGTCTTAGGCTATGCCAGTCTCTAAAGCCAGACAAGTGATTTCTATTTGCAAAGCAAGAAGAAACAGTATGTCCACAGTACATCATTAAAAAGTTCATAAAATTCCTCAATGAACAGGTTGTGGCCATTTCTATATTTCACAAGAGAGACTGTGAAAGTGATGGGTTAACTACAGATAATATAGGAACTCTCATTCTCCCTCCCCACCTACGATATTCTTCTGAAAATCTGTTGTTGAAAGTTTAAATTGTGCTTCTCTATCCCAGAGGTGTCAAACTTCTTTTCACTGGGGCCCACATCAGCCTCACGGTTGCCTTCAAAGGGCTGAATGTCATTTTAGGACTGTATAAATGCAACTGCTCCTACATTTATACAGTCCTAAAGTGACATTCGGCCCTTTGAAGGCAACCACGAGGCTGATATGTCCCTCAGTAGAAATGAGTTTGACACCCCCTGCTCTATCCCTTACTTTGGGGGCCAACATGCAGTTCTCCATCACTAACCTACACTGAGAGACAATTTGCATAACACTTAAAATTCATCCATGCCTGAGGTTCATCACACACAATGTTTTTTCTGTTTCGAGATGCATATCTTGCCATTATTCCTGCTACATTGAATGTAACATCATCAGGGACAACTTCAAAACATCAGTTGTGCAGATCCTCACACATCTGGGATGAGCCATGTAATATTTGCATCCTGCAAATGACTCTTTGGATGCATCTCAGGATAATGGAATGATATTCAAGTCACACTAAACCTACTGGGTGAGGATGTAGTACACTAATACCTCCTCAGATTTGCCACAAGATCCATTTAACAGTAGTGTCAGCAATGCAGTAATAAAAGTTACCTTCAAGTGACATTTTAGGATTTTCAAGCTTCTTCTTTAAAACACACTCAATGAGGACTCTCAGCTGTTTGAAAATTACTGCTATCTTTACAGGAGCCTGCCAAGAACAGAGAAGACAAACACCTGCATTACTCAAGCATTTTATACCAAAACACAGATTAAAAGATTACCTTACATCTTAATAGAAGTTCACAACAAGATTCCTACAAACATGACATATAGAATTAATTTTAAGCATATGAATAGCGTATTCATGAAATAACAGGACTTCCATTATGTCCTATGTTAGAGAATAGACTGCCTTATTGAATTATTTGGTATACTGCCTTTTGTAGAGATTGTTTACAAACTGCTAATATAGAATTTGCTTAGCATAACTAAGTCTGCTTAGCTTAGCTTCCTTAAGCTGTGAACCTTTGAAACTTTCTGCTTCATGAAGTGAAAAAAAGCCTGATAATCTTCAAGCTGGAAGATAAAGGCAGCTGCATCCCTGTAGATAGATAAAGGAATAGAACTGCACCTAACGAGACAAAACAGAAGAATGTTTTGGCTATTACCAGTAACTTATTTTCTCCAGATGCAAGTACAACATAGTAAATGAATGTCAGAACTTTAATTGACAGCCCACCCAACAAAAATGAAGAGATCCAATAAGAATGGGGAGACCCCAGACTCTAATTTTGCAGGTGGCCCAGAGTGATGCACAGGGGTGGGGACTTGGACTGTAAAGGTACAATTGTCTACCTTTTTTTTAGTACTGACAGTCCCCCTCAGGAGACACACAGGTCAAGCTGCTCTACAATGTACCCTGCAAATAAACTAATTATTTTAGAAGAATTTCTGGAACCCATGACTGGGAAACGGAACTTCTCTAACACCCTCATACCTCTGAATATGTTCCCACATGTATCATGAACAACCAGCACATGGCACAATTATCAATTCACCAATATCCTACTTACTCTAATTGCTTTTTTCCAGTGTATAAAAGTACACATTAATTTATGCCTGAAATAAAATATCTACACATTTCCCTTTCAGGTTTGCCAGGTCTCCCAAGAAAGCAATCACGAGCCTCTCCCAAATCTTACTAGGAATTTGGGTATCTACAGCTGAAGCACTTTTCAGGAATCCTTCATTTTATCCCTACCTCCCTATTTCAGTCTTCGTTTACATAATGCCTGTGGTACAATAAGTAGGTATCATGCAAAAAACCACAAAATGCAGCATATTCTGCTTAGCAACTCAGTAGAAAAATAGAAATTCTGAAACATACCACAAGATGTCATCAGCCAGCAACTACACAATCTGTAGCCACCCAGGGACCACAAGTTCAACAAACCCACAAGGGAGCTGCTTTTTAAAATTTCACATGCATAACCAGTGAATTAAATTAGATGGTTGCCTCCTTGCATCAGTAGAGTGCAAAAAGCTTAAGTGCTTTGTAGCTTATAGTCTTCCTTGGGTGTAACAGGGCCCACATGAGCATGGGAAACTGTTGCCAAGTAGCTGGCACACTGGCAAAAGCCGATGTTTGCCATTTAACAGAACTTACAGAAGATGCTGGTATCTCACCTGTTTTAATTTTGTCTGAAAAAATATTCTAAGAAAGTGCATTTTTCCCATTCCCAAATAAAGCAAGAAAATAAACCCAAACAAAAAAATCCAAACACCTGAAACACAAGCAAACAGATTTTTTCCATTTGGATTTTTTTCTTTCCCAAATAATTCTGTTTGGGCCATAAGGCACAATGAATACTATTTTAAAGATTAAAATATACTTATTTGATTATATGACTGTATGAAAGGGTAATATAAAACAGCACACATCTGCTTTCAGCAGCTCTATGAAACAAGCTTTAGTCTATATCCATTTCCAATACCTTTTCTGAAAAAACACTGACTTTCTTCAGAAAGGGAACTGATTTGTTACAAGCCTATTCAAGTATGATTTGCTAAAATTTACATGTATATAAAATTTCCCATAATTTCCTTTACTCCTCTCCTCCCTTCCCTCTTGTCTTCATCCCATGTATACAGTGTTTTGAATTAAGCTTGTACATCAACTGTGTAATGCAAAAACCTATGGAACCACAAAAGGTGATTATCACTCCAATGTACCTGAAAATGGATCCAGCCATCAACTGTCAGGAGACGCTCCCGATGCTGGACTTCTATATCCCCACCAAAAAGCAAAATGGGGAAGGGGGAGATTAACGTAGTTTCTCTCAAATACACCTTAGCATACCTCACCTGCATATAAACAAACACAAGTGTTAAAAAAAAAAAAAACCCCACAAACCACAAAACAAAACAAAAAACCCAAACCACATAAAATTAATGACACTAAATTTGATTACTACTTTTAAAAGCAAAGAATACACTTTTTATCATTTTAGATATAAGCAACACAAGTGGTACACAGAACAACTAATGACTATTCATATGCTCTAGACCACATAAAATACATCTGCTGTAACAGGCTTATATGTTACCAGTACATTGGCTAAATCCACAATTTTCTTGATAAAATTCAAACACAAAGATACTGCTAGCCTAGTGCTGTCCGCAGAAGACACATCAAAATTAACAAACCTACTGAAGGAAAAGGTAAGTAAAATTCTTTCATTACACATCCTTCCTAGCAGCTGGCTTGTCAATCTATCTGTATCCACGTATGCAAATGCCTACACACATAAATGTGGGCACATATGCAGACACACAGAGAAGGAAAACTATGCTTAAACTAAACTTCTGGCTTTGGAGCCTCTCACAGATAAAGATGGAATGGGATGGGAAGGAGTTGCAATGGGAGGAAAAGAAACAAAAAGAGTGCATCTTCACACAAGTGAAGGCTTTGTTTGTTCCACTGTTCATGGAACAACTAGCTGACCTCAGGTGCTGTCTAGCCCTTCCACTTCAAGGTTCTTGGGGGCAGGAAACACTTTCAGCTCTCAAAAAAACCACTATAATTTCATATTCATTAAGTCTAGTGTCATTTCCTTCTCCTCTACAGTGAAGTTGGCCATTAAGCAACTGCTATCAAGTGTTGTAGCAGAAGTTTAACTAAATATAAACACTGGCATTTAGTCAATAGCTGATAAAATTTTCAGTTGGGAGGGGGAAGAAAGTAATGGGGGAAAAAAGAGCCATTCACTTAGGAAGTTCAGCTGTCAATCACAGAACTGGCTATTTAATTTTAAGGTATTATTTGGGATAGGTGAGGCCTATACCACATTTCAAAACTAATTTAGAGTCTGCTTAGGACAGTAAAAAAAGGCAAAAATCACACTTAAAAGTGTTATTACAACATACTACTACTTAAAGTGATCACATCAAAATCCACAGCCTTGTATTAAAAAAGTCAATGACACTATTGTTAAGTGACAGAAAGGTACTTTCATTTATAGCTACCAGTCTCATCATGAACAGATTTATTAATCATGTTCAGCTTTATCTTCTTTCTCTTCAGAACTCACTTGACTCATTTTTATGGACTTCAGGATCATTAGATACTAAAGACTTAGGATGAACATGACATTCATTCATACTTAACACTGGTGTATGTTATTTAATATTAGTGGCATAACTCCACCTTTACACAAACTACCAGCTGCATTCACTATTTTCACTTACCTTCTCCTGGTAAAGGAGCCATCCATACATCTGTAAGTCTCGATTTACAGAGGAGGGATGCACTTGTGCTTTGCCTTGAGCAGTTTCTACCATGCAAGCCAGCTTCTCTGTAATATCCACGGACTTTGTATACAGTATTTTTCCTATGTTGTCATACAGCCCTGCAGTCAACACAGCTTTCAGAAGAGCTATTTCGTGGAGAGAAAGGGATTGTGTGGTTCCATTTCTATCCCATCCACATTGCGTTGTAGGTGCTGTGAACCCTGCTGCTCTCACCACCCTTATGAGTTCTTGCTTCACATCCTGAAATTAGTAAGGTATTAGTAAAACTCTGAATTCAAAAAGATACATACTCCAGTTCATCAGCAGGTAATGAGACTCCATTCCAAAAATTCATGCACTCCAGGTGAAAATCTCTTATTCGAAAAACACTTGCATCTTCCACAACCACTTTGGAATACTGGCTGTTTCTATAAGAAAAACCCTAATGTGGAACACAGGATTAAATATATGGTACTATATATACTGCAAATACTAAATCTCTCACCTGTAGTTGAAATAAAGAGATACATTTGTATTAAATATCCACTTCTACTTAGGAAAGCTCAGTCACCCAAACTTAAATAGTAAAGACCAATTAAAACATTTTCTCACAAAAAATAAAAGGCCAGTTACCTGAGTTTGTGGGTTGTCTTTCAAACTAACTGTTAAGAGGCCTGTCCTTCTGTTATTCTTGATATCAAATCTATATATTTTAATTCTTAAGTTTTGATTCTCTGGTGGGAGTAAGGACTAGCTTCTCCAATGGCAGTGACTGTAGAGATGCATATCAGCAAAGTGTGCATATCCAATCTCAAGCGCAGACACAGCTACCTTAGCTGAAGGTGTACATTTCATTAGTCCCCAAAATCCTGCTTGTTTTTGTCTTGTCTGAACAGTAACCGTGATATATCACCATTTTAAAAGAGCATGACATATTCAGATGGAAATTTTAATTATGCACTGCACTCGAAAGATATGTTATTTGGTTTACCTCCAGAGTTAACAGCGAAGTCCTATTGAGGAAATTTCTTCTGCAATAAGTCATTTCAGCACGATAACCCCCTTCTTGTCGAGCCTTTTTCCACCTAAGGAAAAAAATCCTGTTCTATTACATCAAGAATAATCACATCAAGAGTACAACATGAGAGTGGCAGTAAGTTAAATAGCAGTACTGTGTTTTGGTCAGCATTCTCCACTCAAAACTAGAAATAAGTGGCATTAACAAAGCTGTTGGTCTAAAAGCACTCTAGAGAATATCCCTGTAACAAACTGGCAGGTACTAACAAAAATAAGCTAATTTTATATAAAAAATTATACATTTGTCTGCCTTGACAGTTGAAACAAAAGTCAGGTGCGCTTTTTTGAAACTTAGTGGTAATATCCTAAAAAAAAAAAAAGTATGTCATATTTTATAATAAATACATTTTTACTTTCTCTAAAACCAAAATATTCAGGTCAGTATACCACAAACAGCAAACAAAATACTGTAAACCCTAGGGTAAACGAACAGAGTACACCTCTGTACGTGTGCAAGCATACCTCGAAGGAGTTAAAGGACAAGGTACTAAGGAAGCCACCCTTTTGTGCTACACTATTTGGCAATCTTGTTATTTTGAAGAGAAAAACTTCAGGCGCAAGCAATTCAAGAGAAGATACTTATTAAGGATTCTTTAAAGAACCACCTTACTTAAGTTATCTGCATCTAGTTATAAGCACAGGAGAATTATCACTTACCCCAGATAAGCATTGTAGATTGTTATATGGTCTGAAACTGCCATTGCTAGGGATGATTTTGCAAGATCTGCTTCATCTTTTCGACCAATTGGTGTAGTAAATGGGGACTTTTCTGTCATAACAGCAGCCAGAGTTGCCTGCAATTAGTAAAGTACACATTATTTAAGAGTATTTATTCATAAGTTTTTGGGTCTCTCACACAAATAGCTTTATTTTTCATAGTCATATTTAATGATACTTTGTCTTCTACTAAGTCTTAAGGAAAACTTATCACTCTAAAAATTTCCTATGCAGAATTCAAACTTCCTGTATTAAAGATATTGCTCACATAGTGCCTTATATACACCAACTAAAAAAATTATTAATATCTGAAAACTCACATGAAATTGTTTCTCATATGATAGAGCATTACCCAATATGATACAGTGAAGGTAAAATTAAACTGCTTTCATTATACCACATTAACAGAAGAAACTGAAAGAACAAAGAATTTTAACTTTGTTTTTAGCAACTAATATACCCATGCCTCTTCCTAATTTGCATCAAATTAGCACTAGGTGGAAGTGTAAACTATGCCACAGTCCTCACATAATAAATTACCACATAAATTAATTTGCAATAACTTTCTTAGCCTACATGAACTGTGGGTTAATCCAGGTTGGTCTAACACACATGCAAGAGGACATTCTCTTTAGGCATCATATTCCCTAAGAATGTAACAGATAGAATTGGAGATTACGTCTGACTATGCCCTTGCGAACCATACCTAGGAGTTTAAGAACACTTGGACTGTTCTCCATGATGTCCAGGTACTCTCACCTTAAAACAAACATTTCAACTTCTTACATCATCCTTTCAAAAATACCATGTTGCAAGAAATCATACTAAAGGCAGAGTTAACCATTTATATTATATAGTATTATATATATGTGTGTATGTGGGCTTTTTAACTTACCACAGGATCCAAACAGCCAAATATAGCACCAAATATAAGCATTTTGCCAATCTTTACATTGACAGGAAGGGCTGCAAGGTGCTGGCCCAATGGAGTCAACTTGGGTTCATTTAAGAGACAAGCCCCAATCTTCCTCAACAGGTTCATTGCATTACCAATTACTTGCTGCTGTGGTGGGTCTAATGCTCTGGAAAGGAAATCCTCAGGGGAGCCAAGATTGCATTTCTGTGGAGTGAATGGGCATGTATTTAAATATAAAAAAATCATAATAATAAAATTTTATAGCAGCTAGAAAGGAAACAGGAAAGCTGTTCTTCCAAACAAAACCCCATGTTCCCTTCCCTCTAAACCAGCCTCTTTGTTCCCAGAACACAGACATGCCCCATGTCAGATTAACCGAACTTTGTTGTTGGGAAGGATTTTGCATGGCATGACCACTGATCAGAGAAGCATCTTACCAGTGGTGACAGATGAGCAGGAGACTCTCAAGCCTGCTGATACGCAGTTCAGGCTGGCACTAATTTGCCAGGTTTCCAGTTTTCCCATGCATACCCTACTCAGGATAAGGACAGAGGGAATGGAATTTCTGCCTTAAGCAGAAATTAGTTTGAAGGCTATTTAACTAAGTTTCTATTACCATTCTGAGGTAAACAGGAACGTACCGTATGCTATTCTCACTCAGCAGTGTGCTCTGGGTTTTCCACAACACACACTGGGTTCCCTCCTGCCCACTAATTACACTGGATCAGGGCTGACTGAGCAAGCCTTTTTAGCTAATGAGGTCAGTAACTCAAAAAAACCCAAAAACCCACAAACAAACAAAAAAAAAAAAAACAACAAAACCATACCATAATGTGAAGGCATAATTCCTCCAAAGGGACACGTAATATTTCTGGAACAGAATATTCCATGAAGCTTTCAAACCTGCAACATCATAAAAAGACAGCACCACAATTTAATCTTCGAATTCAACTTATAAACTCATGTTTCATATGCTCATTCCTTGCAGATGGTTTTTTTTGGAAGCAAGGGTGTGGGGAGCGGCAAATGTTTTAACATACAGGTAAAGTGCCCATCCTTTCAGTTAAGGTGTGTGTGGTACCTTGGAAAGCAGGAGTTTTAGTGAGAGCGAAAGGCAGTAAACCCCTGATTTTCAGAACAAATTCTTAAAATGTATAGCTCCCAAATGGAAAGTCTTGCATTTGGCTAAAATGCACACTTCATTGGTTATGTCAAAATACCTTACCTTAACTATTTCTCAGCTGAAAGCAGGAAACAGGTGATTCCACTACAGTAAGAGAAACTAATTCTGCAAGTGCTGTATAATTTGATCTTTCCCCATTTCTTATCCATAGAGATACCACTTCAGAAATCTACAGATTTGTCTGATAAAAAATTCAAAGTTCATGAGGCAAGTTTGTGTATACTTGATGCAGGGTAGTAGATACTGTTAAAAACTCATCCTCTACAGCTCCATAGTCCTGCATTTTTCCTTTAG
Source organism: Patagioenas fasciata (assembly GCF_037038585.1). NCBI lineage: Eukaryota > Metazoa > Chordata > Aves > Columbiformes > Columbidae > Patagioenas > Patagioenas fasciata. Next base: position 58,542,578 of record NC_092560.1, on the reverse strand, counting down.
TTTTGGAAATTTTTTTGAAACACTTTATAGAGATACTAAGCATTTTTTTTAAGTTAGGAAACAAAAAAACTAGTATAACTCATTATTCATAAGATATTAAAATTATCTGTATTTCTTAGTTTAACCTTTCTAGTTTGCAGTAACTGGAGTGAATTTCAACAACACTTTTACACAGAAAAGACAACAATGATATTTGATTTACAAAAACCTGCTAAGTTTACAGTACCTGTCTCTTGTGTACATTCGGAAGCAGAATCCAGCCCTAACACGCCCAGCTCTTCCTTGTCGCTGCAGAGCACTAGCTTTACTAACAAAGGTCTCCTCCAGGGAACTCATCTGACTACTTTCGTGATACCTTAAAAATTATAAAGCAAGTGCTCATTCATATTTCAGAATTTAAGTTTAGATGTATATTTAACTTAAATACCAGCATAATTATACTATTTCTAAAGAGCATATATTTGAAAATATTGTATTTAGTTTTGAAAACCAGGCATATCTGAGGAGAAACTGTATATCACAGAACCTTTAATACAATAACAAAAGTAAAAACTGGAAAATCAAAGAGCTATTTTATCAGTTCGTTTCCCTGGAAATATAGAATTGTTCCTTCTAACACATTCTGCATAAAAAGGATCTACTTTTTTCCTTAAAAAAAGCCCAGTACTTAATCATGTTTCACCATATCTATGAACAATTACCTTTTCTGTTCTCCACACTCTTTGAAAATCCAAAGATTCATCCCAAATTTGGAACTCAACTGAAAGCTGTTCAAGGAACTCAGCACATTTTTTTTGTCCAGAGCTGCAGTTTAATAAGGGTACTACAAAATTCTCACAGTACTAGCCTCCAAATATCTACAGTAATCCCAGTATGATTGATGAAAATCAAAATCTCACCTATTTTCTTTTGTTCTCCCAGTATCAATTACAAAGACAACATCTGGTATCGTGATACCTGTCTCCGCAATATTGGTCGCCAAAACAATCTGAAAAGAAGTAACATAACAAAAGAATTATGGGATGTCTGTCTAACAGTTTTTGCCCTTGTCAATATTATAGAATAAGTTTGGTTAAAGTTTTTTAGCCAGAAAAAGTTTCCTTAAATAAACTGACAGTATTAAAAGCTACACTACTTGGGAAATGGTTTAGTCTCCCCCAACCAATGAGGAATCAGAAGTGAGAATCTCACATCCACTTTTTTTTATAATTCATCAAAATTACTAGCTAGTATGTGCCAAAACTAGTCAACTTTTAATTAAGTAGTTTGACAGTAAGTAAAATACTGTTTTCCTAGATAAAAATCTATAGTTAGTGGTTAAAAATAGTCAAAATACAGGAAATCAACAACTAAACAAGCTCTTAAAAAATATTAGGTTTAAACATTCATCTGATTACTGTTAAGGTTTTCATGGCATCTTAACTTATATTACTGAGCATCAAATCAGAAGAATTGTTTCTTTGCAGTGAGAAAATTCCAGGAACAACGGGTTATTGTGTAATTCTCTATGATTTGATTTTAAAACAATTCAAAGTTGCACCCACAGAAAGTTTCTCTTTTCAGTGGTCAACTTTGTCTTTCTAAATGTATCATACCTTTCTAACACCAAGAGGAGGTATTGTAAATGCAGCTGCTTGATCTTGAGTTGAAAGAACAGAGTGCAAAGCTATCAACCTGTGCCTAGAACAAGAAATTAGACAAATTAACATACACTTACCAAATTAAGATACAGTAAAAAATGAGACTGGAACAATGACAACATTTTGGAGGAAGCAACTAGAACAGATATTTGAAAAAGTAAAAGTCTGTATGATTAGGTATGACAATCTGCTTCAATGTTTTATTACATTATGAAGAAAGAGGAACACCGTTAATTCATATGGATGTTCTATTTGGCAATGAAGGAAACAAATTACTATTGCAGGACTCTAGGTTAACTTATACCAATAGTCTAGCGAGAAAGTGTTGATGAATCTGAGGTCTTTACACTGTGCTCCCAAGACAAGGACCATTAACAGACACTTTGCAGAGAACTATAAACACATGCAACTTGCAGGCTGAGTAATGAAGGCCTTCAGAGAGAAGACAGGCACAGAGATTTGTACTCTCCTTCTCTTAAACCTTGACACCTCAGTCCACCTATGAATCTTTAGAATTTGACCTCAACGTTCTTCTTATACCATCGTGTCACTAACTTTAATTTACCCACAAAATAAATTTCAAAACTGTTACTAAAACTATGCCGTTTCTCTTGGCAGGTTACTGCCTCTGGATCTCTTCACAGTAAGTTATCGCTTCCATGTGAACAGTAAGCCAGAAAGCTATATCTCAGATACGGCAGCTTCCCTAGCCTAAGAAGCAGAAAAGAAGTAGTCAACTTCTTTGCGATTAAGTCAGTTTGTTGAAAAATAAAATTAAAAAAAAGTTATTATAGTACCATTTCTAAGTACCTGTCACTTTTGCTTGTATCATTTTTAGACAGTGAAAGTATATTTGTAGTACAAGCAGTTCAGAAGTATAACTGCTTCCCTTTTCAAGAATAGCAGGCCTTAAAAACCAACAAGATAATCAAGTTAAAGTATTAATTATAAAAAAAATCTGCATTACCTGTCACGCAAGTTAAATCTTCTGTCTGTTGAAATGAGATCATACAGCTGTTGGATATGGGCAAGGCCTGGTAAAAAGATCAGCACAGCACCCTCAATGTTCTTGAACTGGGGACTTCTATCTGGAAAGTTAGAGCACAGACATAGTTAAAACAAACATACATTTGCAAACAGTTTCACTTGACAACATGAACTAATTCTGGTTTCTGTGATAAACAGTTTTTAGGATGTTTCATATAAGAATGAAGTCAAGTACTTCATCATTAGCAGAAAGCACTGGAAAATAAGTCCAAAGGACCGCGCCAAGTATATAAACTTCTTAAGAAGTAAACTATACCTAAGTATGCAAGCAACTCTAAAATCAGTTCAAGATTGATCTTGTAAGGGTTCATATAGAAGATGGCTTGTTGCGTACGACTGCTATACTTCGCATAGTAAGGAGCCAAATCAATACCAGATCCAGACTGGATTGGGACATGCTCCTAAAAAAGAAAGGATAGAAAAAATAATATTCTCAGTGTTTTAGAAGAAGGTAATGGAGCAGAAAGTCAGTTTGTCACTCAGATTAGGTTTCTTAAAGCAGAGTGAGATAAGAGGGATTTAATAGACTAACTTCACACCAAATTCCACATGTGTTAGACTAAATCAGTCACCTACCTAAGCTGTGTGTAGGTATCTACTACTGCTAAATGACAGTGAGAACAGTACTTTATAGTCTGTTTTACAAACTAAAACAGTTCCCAGGTCCGTATCTGGCATCCAGCTGGTACCAATTCAAAATGGGACAGCAAGCCTACAGGGTATTTCAAAAAGATGGACCAAATTTGAAATCCCTGTACCTTTGCAACCACAAAATGCCCATGAATGAAACTCTTACCACTTGAAAGAGCCAGGCACAGAGTTTCAAATTATTACTGCCTCTCTGAGCACACAAATGGGCTACAGCCTCAGTCATTCACAAAAGACAGTGAATGAAAACTGGTCCATCTTTTGGAACACCATGTATTTTGGAGTGTGGAAGAAAGCAGTCTCCCCTTTCTTCTCTCCCTCACCTTATCCTTCTCAACTAATAGTTGCAATGAAAGCTAAAAGGGAATTGGGTAGCAACTCCTGCCATGTTTTGGAGCAGAAGGAAAGGGGGAGGAAGAGAGAGTTAACAGAACATAAAGACATTTATAAACATCTTACAGATAACATAGAAGCCTTAGGCAAAGTATGTAAGTGGCATTATCGTAAACTATTTCTTTGTTAACCAATGCACTTAAAGAAGCTTGCTACTACATATCCTCCTTCACTGAATGTTCAACAGAAATAAACCACAAAGATGAAGGAGCACTCAGGAGAGCATGTGGGCTTCAACTAGAGGATGCTGTTGTGTTGCATGGGGTTAACTACTACTCTAGGGGAGGGGGGGAAAAAAAAAAAATGAGCAAAGCACATGGGAGAATATTTTCCAACATGTGCAGTGTTTGATCACACCAAATTAAATGGTTCTGCACAGATTTTTGAGAGAGTAAGTCAGAGCAGACAGGTATCTATCCAAAACATTTACAGTCCAGACGAAGAACCTAAGTTGCCTAGAGTCAGCCAGCATTCATATACTTCTCCATTCAAAAAATTTTGATCCAAAAGCACATACAGCTGTCACTGCATAGTACCTACAGGATTAACCACAGCTTGTTAAAACCAAAAAGCTCTACACAATAATCTCATTTAAATAATATCATTTGGCATGCCAAGTTTGAGGATCTGTGGAGCTTTTCAGCTAAGAAGGACATGGCCTTGCCTCTTCCATTCGTAGCCTCACTACTTGATGTAATTCTTTGGGATAAAATGCCATTATGTCTGTCTTATCAATGGTTGACAGAATATTTGATATTACACAATCTAATCACATTTTATAAGACAAATTGACACATTAATTTTAAAAAACTCCAAACCAAAACTAGTAATGCCTATTTTACCTGATACTTTGTAATACCTCCTCCTTTCCCAGTGACATTTAGTGTTACTTCCTCCTCCTCCTCCAAGAACTTCTGACAATATTCAGAGTCCTTCTCCAGGACATAGCCAGTTGCTTCAATTACATCTTCAACATGGAAAACCTTGAGTGAAAATTCACAGAAGAAATACAAGGTATATCAAAAACTAATCAGGAACTTTTTTGGTTTTTAAAGCTTACATATGAAACTAAACAGTGCGTGCCATTCCCTTTTAATGTTACAACAGATCTTGCAGATTTCAACGTAATCTTCCATAGGGTTCTTAAAACCTAAACTTAGAGTTGCTACGAGTTTAACGTGCCTCTTCACATGATCATTATTATGTTTACAATAGCCTATACAACATGCATGAGAAACATACATAAGAACGTAATGACAAAGCTGCATCCAGGGTGTGCGGGAAAATTCTTTAATGCTTTCCTTTCTATCTAAGTTAAGTAGAGAAAAATCAAAGTGTCACTGATGAACCGATTTTAATCAATAACAAATCCATCAGAAAAATAAAAGTACAACTCTGTACTTCAAAGCACTGAAGATATTTCATGTTTTCTAAAAAGGAAAGGGTTAAGAGTCCTTGAAACAAACATTTAAGACATATAAGAAAAAGTTATGCATTTCCAATGGAGACTAACCAGGCAAACACTTTATACATGCATAAAGTGCCTTGCATAATCAAAAAAACATTTACCTACCTCAACAGGGTAACTCCTCCCTGAGATCCTTAAAATGGGGCAGTGTGAGAAATAACTAGAAAACTTCTCACTGTCCACAGTAGCGCTCATTAAAATCAGATGCAGGTCTGAACGCTTATGCAAGATCTCCCTCAGAATAACTAGCAAGAAATCGGACTGGACACTTCTTTCATGCACCTAGAATTGGAAAAGCATATCTATAGTAAGGCTTTAGTAAAAGCCATGGCCCAGAATAACTATAGTTTCTGCAAAACAGTAAGAGCTGATAACCTCATCTACAATAACATGAGATATACTTGAAAGAAGACCATCCTCTTGAAGTTTCCGAAGCAGGACACCTGTCGTGCAGTACAGTAGTCTGGTGGCTTCTCCTGTTCTTGATTCCATACGAATTTGGTATCCACACAAGGAATTCTTTAAAAAAATATATTAACAATATAGGAATAACTTAAAATAGTATGTAAGCTATAGATACTAAAAATTAAGTGAAATTTAGGCACTGTTAGATTCAGACATTGTACAAGTTGCTAATCTAACAGTGTAGTAAATGGCTACTACACAATTTTTTCATACACACTTTCCTTTCTTAAGAAAGGGAAAATACATCAAAATCTAAAACTCCAGGGTGGCAAAGAGCTGGTAAACTCTCTGTTCTTTTCAGGGCTCTTCACAGTCCTCAAACAAAAATATTTTTGCACAAGTAGTTTATCATAAAACACAGAGAATCTTAGTTTTCTTCAAATAACAGCTTATGTTGGAAGGGGCCTCTCAGAAAGCACGGCCTCATCCAAGGCCAGACTGGATTGCTCAGAACATCATTCAGAGAGTTTTCTTCAACCATAATGAGATGCCACAGTCTCTGTGCAATCTGCTCCAATGTTTGATCACCACCATTACAAAACCCTCTTGCTCTGAATCACCCTCAAGATATTTTAGAAATCATATATGGATACCCAGAGGTTCACAGGTGACAATTTGGAAAGAAACAGCTGACATACAAAGAAGCCCTTTTTACAAGAAAATAAAGTTTCATTATCTAGTTGTATAGGAAATTACACTTTTACTTTGTACCAACAATCCAGCCCCCTGTATTTGATCAAGACTACAAAAAGGAATTCAGACATCTTACTTTTCCTCCTGGTCCTGATTCACAGCCTAGCTCTTCACAAACCCTAGTTGCCAGACTCACTGCTGAGATTCTTCGTGGTTGTGTGCAAACAATATTACATTTACTGGAGCCTCCATCTAGCAACAAGTCTTCTAACAAGAAATGGGGCACCTGGGTACTCTTTCCACTGCCTGTTTCACCAGCCACAACAACTACTCGATGCTTTTTAAGAGTTTCTACAATTGAGTATCTGTGCTTAAACACAGGTAACTCCTGTCTCTCTTTCAGAAGCCTCTGGTATTTGGAGGAACTTTGTAGCTTTTTGAATAAAATCCTTGAAGGTTCCAAATTATCAGTGTCTGAGGTCTCAAGTGAGAGACTGCTGAAGTCCTCATCAGAAACTAAGTTTTCCCATGAATCTTCAGGACCCTCAGATACTTTTGGTTGGTCTTCAGATTGTAGTTGTTGTTGTTGTTTGAGTTTGTTTAATAATCTAGCAATAAAGTTATCACGAGGTTTATTGGTTTCTATCTTGTTTTCTTCTTCCTTTTTCATTTCAATATCTCTCCATTCTAGCCAGACATCTCGGTAGGTAGGAGGCAGCAACTGATGAACTGACTTCAGGTGGAAAAAGCAGAAAAAAATTCCTTTATGTACTACTTAGTAGTGTCAGTAACATTTTATGTATAAAACAACTTGAGTAGCAAAAGATACCACAAAACATGAAAATTTCTAAACGCAGAAACTATGAAAACGGTAACAAATGTCAACAATACGCTTTTTTCCAACTGGCATGCATTCTTTACAACACTGAAAGAATAGTTATACTATCAAAAATTCCCTCCCTATTCACCATAGCACATAAGCATAACTGTAGATAAAAGCAAATGAACATATAATAAAATAATTTAATGGGAAACAATTTGTTAAACTGTTTTTAGAATTTAGCTATAGTGCAAAGGCATATTCCAGGCTAAGAACAGTATTACTGGTGAAAAATCTTACTTGTCCTTTGGTTAGATGATAGAGTGCCAAAGTAGCAGCTAGATGTTGTGCTTGCATACTATCTTCTGTCACGATTGTAGGACACATTGTCATTACATCATCTGATGATTTGATAATCCTGACCCTTAAAGACAAATTCATTCAGACACTTAATTTTTTTTACTTATAAAAACAGCACATCAGTTAAATGTTTTTGTTTAAAACATAAGGGTGAAATTCCAATAGAGAAACTAAACTAAATAGACTTAATGTTACTCAATAATGTTTTGCAAACAGAAACAGGTGATCAAGTTTGAATAGCAGAAAATTTTCAGCAGCAGATTACAGCAGTGAATTTGTGATTTTTTTTTTTCTCCCTAATTTTCTTCACTTTCTTAAAAGCAGAGGTACTTATACACTTACAGATCACAACTAAGGTTAGCTGCTTCAAAAGAAGGACGAAATGTTTGTGTGCTTGTAACTACTTAGTGTAGAAGAGACGACACAGTTAATGATCTGTTGAGATGCAAATATCTGTTTAACAGATACATGCCAGGCAGACCAGCAGTCAAATTTCTCACCTACCCTGGAGAACAGTTTATTAGTAGCTTTTAACCTGACCTGGAAGACAGCTGCTTTTACTTGGTTCATTCAAGAAGCATTACTCATTTGTAATGCCATGTCTACTTTATTTGTACATGATTGTATTTTACTTTAGGTCAACATATTATAGGCTCGTTGTCTACAATACATTTAAAAATCACTGATACTGCACTGTGTTGGTTACAAACTTATGGTAGCTTTCATACAAATTTCTAACTTCCAGTTTATTTTAAACCATGTCCCAAAGGGCTTTGGTATTCATATGCTTAATAACTATTATTTTATGTGCTACTTCAAATAAGAATACAAGAAGTTACTTGTCCAAATTTATCTCACAGGTTCACTGCAGAATTAAAAACTAATCCCTTCTTTACAGGATCATTCACTAGAATCTTATTTTTGCAACAGTGTCCAGTCTAAGTGTTAGTTTTGTAGAGCTACTCAGAGAAAAAAACCTTCACGGTGGACTAAAAGAAAGTTTGGGTTAAATGCATGATATTCACATAAATCTGGATCAACACAACAAGACAGAAGGAGCCAACTTTTTTTTTTTTTAAGTGAAACAACATGAAAATGTAAAGTTTATAGGAAGTACATACCTACATTTCCAATATTTTCCAACTGGAACCTTTTCGAAAGCAGGATTTGGGCTCTTGGGAAAATTCTTCCTGCACCAGTCAATCAAAAATTGTTTTGGAGATTTGCCAGTCCAGCTTCGAGCACTATAATCAAAGTTTCTTATATCTAGAGGTTCTTTCTTTTTCACTACAAGAGCAGAAAGATACATTTTAAGTCTCCTAAATTTGATTTTATTTTATTGTTTGCCATCTTTATGACCCAATTTAAGAACCTTCACTAAAGGTTGCTTATTAGAAAATAATGTAACAGTTTGGAGGTTTACAACGAAAACAGTTTAAAAATATGAGATTGTGACAATAGAAACAGAATCTAGCTCCACAGTTAACCTCCTCTACTCAATTTTAGATATGACAAGTACGCTTTCAATGTAATTAGCTAGAACAAATACAGATCCCATAAAGCCAGCTTGGTAAGTGAGGTAGTCCACCTGCCCTTCCCACAATTAGAGTCTGATGACTTAGTACTGCAATGTAATACAACCTAGTAAGAAAAGGAACTAATACTGGAAATCTGTAGTACATGAAGTTTGTACTGGGCAATTTCCAACACACCTTTGTCTTCCTTTGCAGCACCATCGGGTTTTTCAAGCAAACTCAAATTCAAAGTGGTTTCTTGAGGCTGAGGTGAGGGAGTGTTTTTCTTTTCATGTTGTTGTTGGTTTGAAATCTTTAGAGCTGGATTAAATACTGGATGTTCTTCAAGTACTGCCATTTCTGTCAGAGAGAGAATACAGCTTACATCAATTGCTAAGCATTTATTCTTTAAAGAGATCAGTCATATTAATTCACACTAGACACCTGAAAACAGAAGTAGTAAAATGTTACTGACTTTTTAGAGTATGACCCACATGAAAAGGATAGATTCAGGAAAGTCTGCAATTCACAGTGGTGTAAAAGATGATGAAATCAATTCAATCTGACTCAGAGACTTACTTGCCTAACAGATGGGCATGCCACAAAATCAAACACACATAACTTGCATAGCTCTACCTTGCTGAATTCTTCGTATTTTCTCCTGTGCTGCCTTCTGGCCTTGCTTGTCTTTGTCTTGCTTGGAGATACTTGCTTGTTCTTTTGCTTCTGAAAGCTTGGCGGTCAGCTGTACATATCTCTCATTCTATTTCAAACAAAATTATGAATTACAAGTTGAATACCATATGCTTGCCACCTTTAACGAGCTTCATAACAGAAAAAGTGGAGGGTTTTTTGTCCTTTATGCCAACCTTACATTAAGGAGGAACAATTACTTTTTATGTAACTAACAGTCAAAACCTCTCAGTATTTGATAGTCATCTTTCTAATCTCACTGAAACATGTTTCAAGAATTTTTCCTATACAGCACACTGCATTCCAATATTTCAAAGCCAGAGCAAAAAATAAGAACAAACAACTTAGAAGTTTGAACACATTTCCCCTTCAGCAGCCTACAAACGTAAAAATAGATGACAAAAAAAAAGTACTCAACCCCCAGTGTTTAACAAACAGATTCACTACTTGCAGATGTGACAGGCATGTTAGTTTTTTGAAGACTTCCATGAAATGTTATTCTGTCTTACTGGGTCAAACTTTTCTTCATCTGCCTCTTTCATAGACTCATCCTTCTCTTCATCACTTTGTTGCTCAGCATATCGCAAAATCCATTCCTTCATACTCACTTCTTTCTCTTTCCCCACGTTCATCTCCTACGAAGAGCAATGAAAATTAAAAGTAATGATAACAGTCAGTAAAAACACTAATGCTTTCCTCTGTCAGTATTTCAGAACTACTGCTTAAGATTTTGTATATCTACTACATTACATGACATAAATAACACAAAAATAACCATGGAGCAAACATCTCCAATCAGGGTAAACTTAGATCTTAACACCTGCATAATTATAACTGCTGTAAGAAAAAAAATTACTTTTGCAAGAAATATTTTTCATTTCTTGGTTTAAGATTCAACAGCCACAGAAATCAAGACACTGTTAGTATGCAGGCAAAATTAAACCCACACAAGTACATAAAGAGTGGCAGAATTAACCCATTCCGGGAGAAAATTTAGCTATGTTTTACCACAAAAACGAACTACGAAGAGCCTTCAACACTTCAAATAAACAAGTAAGCAAAAAAAACAACCAAACAAAAAATATTACCTTCAAATGGCCATTCCACTGAAATCAAAATAATATAGTGTGCTTAGTAATTGTCACTCACGTTTTCAGAAGTTTTCCACATTAGTGTAGCAAGTCAAGGCAAATTCTGTATTTCAGAAAACTTTGTCCTCTCTTCCCCCCAGTAAATGCAAATCAATGTCTCAGATTACCTTAGTTGCAGGCCCATTTTCTTTCTTTTTGTTATCTACTACACGAGGTGGAGGTTCCCGTTTTGACACAGGAGAACAAAATTTTGCTCTAGGTTTCTGTTGCTGTTCTTCAAACTGCTGGCTAAAGCCTTCAGGCAAGGCATCTTCAAAATAAATTAAAAAAAACATGTCACAGAATACGTCAATAATAATTACTGAAAATCTTTTGAAGTGTGTTGGGAGCCAACTAGAAGATCATGGAACAAAACCAGCATGTCTCAAATAAAGCTAGGCCCTAACATTTAGATAAATCAACATTTGCTTGTTGGACTTTCATAAGACACTAAGAGTAGAAATAAGAGGTCTACAAGACCTTATACATTAACAAAAATATCCCAGAAACAGTCAGCAGTGCATCTACGCAACGAACACTGATGACTACCAGTCTTTGCGAAACACTATCATTAATTACTACTATGAAGCATTCCTATACCAGAGCAGGTCCTACTACTCTTCTGTTGAGAAACTGTAGTAAATTCTCTGGTGCCACACTCACCATCAGGAAGGTTTAAACAAAGCCAATCAAGTGCAGAGTGAAGATCACCACCATATAAAAGTGTATTTTTCATTGCTTCCTCAATGTGCTCAGTCTTAAAAGAGAATCTTTGTAAAGCCATGTACACATCCTATAAAGTTAGAAAATATTAAGATTTAATCTAGCTTGTAAACTCCTGTTTACCACATAACAGGTTAATTGGTATTAAATAGAGGTGAACAGCATGAATTAATATATCAGAAGGCTGAGTATAAAATCCTGTTTTGAACATACTGCTTATAATTTTATTGTAAATATGTATGCATATGTACAAAAAATACGCATTCCAGCCTCTGCACAGAACATAGTTTTCAGTTAGAAAGGTAAATCTACAATTTTGCGGCTATATGGAATGAAATAAGCAGGAAACTTAGAACATTCAGATTAAGTTCTGTTCCTCTATCCTGTTTGAAAACAGTGTCTTCAGTTACTGAAGGCATAAAGATGTTTCTTTCCTAGTAAGCATATTTATCTATCCCATTAGCTAAACATTAATGTAACTACTGTAAAGCATGCTACTGGCTTGTGCTATGTGCAGAAATGTGGTATGATGCATGATATGAATGTCATAAAAGAAACTGTTTATTCTAAATAAACAACAGTCAGAGAACACCACTTTAAACTTCACCTGTAGTTTCTTAGCAGTAAGTCTTTTGGAAATCATTCCTTTGTCATCATTTTGTTTTTTATGATCATTGATGACATCAATAATCCTTTTCTCCAAGCTACCATTTATCATTACCTGCACAGAGAAAATCAGTTGATACAAAGCAAAATGTTACAAATTTTTATCATATACTAATGCTCTTCACAGCTAAGAAAATAAGAGTGTAGAAATCTCTGCCATTCAAATCCCAACTTCTCCAGCTTTCCACAAGCACAGTAAATATTCCTTGCATAAGAGACATGTTTTTACCTTTTTATTTTCGCAAGCTATACACTTTTACTTGAAACAGATTAGTTCATTCCTTACCACAGAAAAGGCCCATTTACATGTTCAAGGAAATACTGCAAGGAAACTTAGCAAAAATTCTACTGTGAAGAACAAGGCCTTTCTCCTCCACTTAAAAGAAGTAATACAAAATAATCTGGTCATCAAGATTCTAAAACATGCACCAAGCTTTGTTTGTTGCTTGTTGTACAAAATCTGTATTCTTTCTCTGACCCATATGCACAGCAGAAGCCCCAAACATAGTTTTAATAGTCCTGCATGCAATATATAATCTCTTACTTAAAAAGTATAGAGGTCCTCCTGCCATGTTAGTTTACTCACTTCTTAAAGCACACCTAAAATCCCAAACACATCACGCCCAAGGCAGTCAAGGTCTAATAAATTAAGCAATTTATCTGCACAACACTAAATAGAGGTGTAGAAATATTTTACCCAGCTAAAGAATGCTATGAAAACTAAAGCCGCTTTAGCTAAACAAGATACTTGCCTTAAGAACAGATTTATCTAGATTTGCAGCAGCATTGGAATCTGTTGTTGAACTAAAACTGTAAGTTTTTGGACCTGCAAATTGCAAATAACCATCAATTACATAAGCAGAACACAGAAAACATTGTTTACAGTAGCTAAAGCAGACCCAACATAATCCAGGTTACTGCTAGCAAATATTACTTTAATTTGCCAGAAATAACACAGGTACATAATGATAAGAATAATCCATGGTACAGAAAGGCCCTTGAATCAGGAATATTGAAGAAAGGTATGATTCTTAGCAGACAAAACATAAAATCCCAAGTGGTCCAATGAAAGGATTGACTGCTCACTCACTCTCAATGCTGGAACAAGGCGTGCCAAATTGGGCAACTAGTGGCAGATCAAAACAAGCAAGACTATTGAGGGTTTTTTAATTACAAAGTGCATAGCTACACAACAGAACTCTTTACCACTAAAGCTGTGGATATTGGATATTTACCTAAACCCAAAGGCAGACAGGATAACTTCATAGTAAAGAAAGCAATCAGTCTGGGAGGGGATTGAAAAAACACTGCACCTGGCTCAGGAAGACCCTTAGGCACAATTGGTGGAGCACATGGAAATACCTTATGAAGTACCACTGCAAGTCTAACCTATTCTTACCTAGGTACCTGCTTTTGGCCCCTATCTAGGAGGTGGCACTGGTTTACAGAGGCCTTTGGTCTGATCTGCTGTGCCCATTCTTAAATACTTGTCATTTAGCAGCTGTTAGAAAAAACATTAATTCATACAGTTATTTATTGTCATCAGAATGGTTTGGTTTCTCAGAACACACAGCTTGCTGTTGGAGTTCCTCATTTTCAGAACACACATACTGTTTCTGGCACTGTGCAGGTAAAAACTGAGCAACCTCACAGCTTCCACAGCCTGGTGAAGCTGTGTACCACCCCAGGGGGAGCAGAGCTGTGCTCCAGAAGGCACGGCTGCCCCCCAGAACCTCAGTTGGACAGCTTGCCTGTGCGGGGCTGCCCACAGAGAGGCTCTAGGAGAGCCCATTTTTAGATCAGGACTGGGAGTAGGTAACCACATTTCAGAAAAGAATTGGTCACCTCTGGTCAGGAGCTACAAGAGCAGTTTGCACCCACAAGTTAGTCACTGGGACTTACTGGCAGGTTCTGCAACTACAAAGTATTTAGACCATGCTTAATTGTTTTTCACTTACACTGACTTTTTCTTCACCATAGCAGACAACGTGGGAGACAGCAGAACAGTTTCTGAAGAAAGCTGAGCACCATGGCATTAGAGGAGCGTGAGACACAAAAAATGGGTTTAGCAGAACCCAAATTTGTAAAAGCAGGGTTAACCTAGATTTCCTGAACATATTAAGAGACTGAAAGACTTTTTGTTAAAAAGTTGCAACCTCAATCAGCATGGCCATTCCACAATTTGCTTATAGTTTGCAACACAAGCAGTTACTGATGTTCTCAGCTATTTGAGCTACTTCTGGCAAAGCTGGCTTACTGAAGGCAGACATCTCACAGTGCTGCAAAACACTGACTTTCCAGGCTGCACCCAGAACAGCCATCCCTCTGCTCACCCAACACCGGTGAAGTGCCACCGGCTCTAGAGCCACTCTGGACTTTTATTTTTGTGACACACACACAAACCAAAAAACCAAATCCATATTATGTTGCTTTTGACCACATATAATTGGAAAAGTGTCACACCAACACCTGCTCCACGGGAACTGCCAATAGGCTAAAGAAAGACTGTAACCAACGCGACACGTTCATACCAACAAGCCTCATCTGCTCCGGGACCCTCCCCAGTAAGCGAGACGGGCTAAGACCAGGCCCGATCGCCCCTGTGCCAGCAGGATCCCAGGCGCCTCTCTCCAGGCCCGGTGACGCCAGGCCCACAGGCGCCGTCCCGCAGCAGCCAGCCCCAGGCACACGCAGGCCACCGGCTAGACGAAGCACCCCTTAGCCGCCAGGGACCCGCACTCTCCTCCCCACAGCACAGTCGCTCCAGGGCTCCCCGGCCAGGCCGCCTCACGCCGCGGGGCCCAGTACCTTGCTTGACACGCGGCTCCTTGCAGGCGGGCGTCGGCCGCGGCGCCGCCGCTCGGTTACCCGCCTCCGCAGCAGCAGCCGCAGCGCCAGCCTCGGCGGTGGCTCGAGCCCGGGCAGCGGCGGTGGCGGCGCAGGCGGTATGCGCCGCGCTGCCTGCCCGCGGCTTCTTGTTGCGGCCGCCCATAGCACCCCCGACCTGCACCGGAACCACCCGCTCGGCCCTACATACGGGTACTGCCCCTGGCACCGCCCCCTGCCTCCCATTGGCCAGAACCTGAGGGAGCACCAGGCCGCCCAGGCCTCGCGGCAATCAGCATCCGGGGCAAGGGGCAGCGCCGGCCGCAGGGGGCTGTGGGGCTGTGGGAAGGACGGGCCTGCAGGCCATTGCGCTGCCGAGGAGCCTGAGGGTGCCCCGGTGCCGGCAGGCAGGGTCGGGCCGCGTGTGCGGATCCCGGGTGCGGCGGGGGGCTCTGCTTCCCCTCGGGGCGCAGCGCGGGGATTGGCGCAGACAAGATCCGGGCGGGGGCGGGAGGCTGCCCCGCGCAAGGCATTGTGGGACCGACCGGCAAGATGGCGGACGCATTCGGGGATGAGCTGTTCAGCGTGTTTGAGGAGGACTCGGCCGCCGCCGCCTCCGGCGCCAAGAAGACTAAAGCGGCCGCCACCGAGGGCGCTCGGAGACCCGGGTGAGGGCGCGTCGGGGCCGGGCGTGCCGTGCGGCTGAGACTTGGGCCGCGTTGTGGGGCTGAGTTTCTCCTGGCTTGTCTGAGTTGCTGATACTTCTCGGGACCGGGGTGTCTGTGCAGCCTGAAGGGACGCGCCTTCCTGCGATCCCTGGCCCCGGAGCTGGAGCCAGCCTGGGTGCAGTGGGTCCTTGCGGGGCACCAGGGCCGGGGGGCAGACTCATCTGGGATGTGGTGTGGAAACCCACCTCGGTTTTCATGGTGGAGTTCCCTGGGTTGTGCCTTCAATGCAGCGTGGTCACTGCTGCCTGTAGGACACCTCATTTATTTTCTGAAAATACGTGGATAAAGCAAACTTAAAACTTACTATCTATTTATGTTACAGAAAACGATCAGAAGAAAAATCTACAGTAGCTGTGACAGGAAAGACAAAAAGAGAAGCTGAAGTCGAAAGTACTGAAGATGCCGTTTTGGGAAAGAAGCCAAAATTGGAAGACGTTGTATCAGAAGATGCCAAGTAAGTGCCCAGTTTACTATGTAGGGAAATCGTAGCAAGACATACTAGTTAGCTATATGCCGATTGTGAATAGTCGATGTAAGTAGTATTGCAATGTTTTCCTATAAAGATGAATTTGCATATGAATTTGATTTTCCATTATCTGTATAAATGAGGATGTGCTGGTAGTACAGCTTCAGCAGTGATGAGCACTGGATATGTTTGAAGTAATATTGCAGGCAGACAGGCAACTGCAGTAAGAAATATGTATTTGTGATTGTTGCGTGTGGATCAGTGGTTCTTGGTCAAAGCCATTGTGTTGATTTCAGGCATAGCAAGAGGTGAGCAATGAGGCACATGGGAGTAGGCAGGCTCCACTGAAGAACATAATTGGCTTGGAATACAGGAATAGGTATTTGACCAAGGAGACAGAAACAAGGCTCTTGAGGCATGTAAAATTATAACTGCAGCAAATATTTGGAATCTTGATTACAGACGTGCTTTTAAATTTGAGCACAAATTACAGGTATTTGACATGGAAAAGAGATTATACTTCGATTGTTGACAACTGGGGAGATAAGGCAGCTGAAGGGAAACAAGAATGCCATTTCCGTGCTTTAGGAGCTGCATGTGTCTCCTCCTTTATTTTCCAGAACTTCGTAACAGCTGATATGAGGGGTTTTGAAAACAGATTGAAGGGACAGTGCAGGCACTTTTTCTGCTTAGTGTATCTTAAGAGATTCTTGAGAACTTAGAAGCTTATGTTAGTTCAGAAAACGATTAGGAGGGTTCATGGCATAAAAATTAGTCCACAGCTGCTAAAAGCAGGTGCATACCTCATACAGGTAGAAAACTCTGCTGTTATTCAGTGTCATGACTAGTAACAGCAATACAAGTCTTGAATTTTCTTTCATTGTGTCTTGAAAAGAAGTCCCTATTTAATTAGAAAACTTGAATGTGGACAAATGTGATCTAGGTACTGTTTTGTAGTGCAAGTTTTTAATGTTTTACAAATCACAAAGCAGTAGCTAAAATAGGTTTGTACAGTAGATGTTCTTAGTCCTGATAGCAGTCTCTGCCAACTGTCCATTTCAAGTTTGTGCATCCTTTTTTTAGTGTTGCAGTAAAAGTAGAGGTGAAGTTCAACATTTCCACATTTATAAAGAAAACAGGATTTTAAAATACCTTTCTGGCTATCCTAACTTGCATGTTTTTAGTCTGACAGACCTGATGCCTCAAGTAAAGGTGCAAGCTGTGGAAACTGTTGAAGGTTGTACACATGAGGTGAGTGCAGTGAAAATGCATATGACATGTATAGGCTTGTTTAATAGAATTATGTGCATTACTGCGAGTTTAATACTATAGTTTATAGTGCTTGTATTTACTATATCGTAGAATCATTTAGGTTGGAAAATACCTGTAAGATCACCGAGTCCAACCATAAACTGGACACTGCCAAATCCACCACTAAAATGTTTCCCTAAGCACCAGACCTACATGTTTTTTAAGCACCTCCAGGAATGATGACTCCACCACTTCCCTGCGCAGCCTGTTCCAATGCCTGACAACCCTTTCTGTGAAGAATTTTTTCTTAATATCTGATGTAAACCTCCCCTGGCACAACTTGAGGCCGTTTCCTCTCATTCTATCACTTGCTACTTGGGATAGGAGACCAACACCCTCCATGCTACAACCTCCCTTCAGGTAGTTGTAGACAGTGGTATGTTCTCCCCTCAGCCTCCTTTTCTCCAGGCTAAACAGCCCCAGTTCTCTCAGCCGCTCCTTATCAGACTTGTGCTCCAGACACTCCACCAGCCTCGTTGCCCACCTCTGAACTCTCTCCAGCACCTCAGTGTCTTTCTTCTAATGGGGGACCCAAAAATGATCACAATATCATAGATACACAGAATGTCCTGAGGGACCCACAAGAATCAAGTCCAACTCCTGTCCGTGCATACAACAAGCCCCAAAACTCACAGCATGTGTCTGAGGCCATTGTCCAGTTGCTTCTTGAATATTGTCAAGTGTGGGACCATGTCTCCCTGTCTGGGGAGGTGGTCCAGTGCTCTACCACCCAAGGTGGCCTCACCAGCACTGAGTACAGTGGCATTATCACTTTTGTAGTCCTGTTGACCACACTATTCCTGATACAAGCCAGGATGCTGTTGGCCTTCTTGGCCACCTGGGCACACTGCTGGCTCATGTTCAGCCGCTGTCAATCAACACCCCCAGATCCCTCTCTGCCAGGCAGCTTTGCAGCCGCTCTTCCCCGAGCCTGTAGTGCTGCCTGGGGTTGTTTTGACCCAAGTGCAGGCACTTGGCTTTGTTGAACCTCATACAGTTGGCCTTGGCCCATCTGTCTAGCCCATCCAGTTCCTCTGTAGAGCGTTCCTACATCCAGCAGATATTTTATATTGTATTTAAGATAGAATGGACTTGTTTGAGGTTTGAGGTCTGTGCCTGGCATTGAGCATTCACAGAATGCACTTGGAAAACTACTAAGATACCTTACCAGAAGCTGTTTGAACAATCCCTGCAATAAAGTGAGTGATTGTGAAAGACTCAATGTTGTATAGACATCTGTGTTTAAAAGGTGCTGAGCACATTCTGAGTACTGGTGTTGAGGTGGAAAACCTATTAGTTGTTAAAATAGACGTGTGTTCTTTGTGCAATCTAAGTGTGCAGCATGACATTGAAATATTTTGCTATTCTGGTTCAATAATAATAGACTTCCTTATGAAACTGCCTACTGTTGAAAATTACATTTCGGTAAAAAGAGAGAAAGTTTTTTTAAATGTAAAAGCAAAATAATGAAAACTGTCCCGTTTTCAAATCATGTTAATAGACATAAATACGATTTGAAAAATGAAAAATCAGAAGTATTAATGCTGATATTAAAAAAAAATCTTTGTTCAACCAAAGGTAATTGTCACAAAGTGTTTCTGTAGAATTAAATACATACATTTTAACTTCCTTATGGTTTTGTGCTCCCTTTCTGTGCTGTCTTCCAGAACTAACTCAAGTGATTTAGAGTCACATTCAAGGACCCTGTATGATTAGACCTTTGTAATGAACTGTATATACAGTTAACAATGCAGATTTTAAAGTCCATGAATCTATATAGTCTTTATTACCTGGAGATGGAGTTTGCCATTCACTTAGTAGCTGGATGGAGCTTAAATAGAGGGAGCTTAAATATTTAGTATGGATGAATACTAGATATTGGCCAGGAACAAGAACTTTGCCTTTATAGATATGAGTAATTGCTTCTAATGTCCATTGGCCAGAAACCATCGCTGTCTTGGCCTGAAGAACTAATGTTCCATGGCAGGTGAAGCAGAAATATTAATATTTCTCACAAGGCAGTAGGGAGTGTCGGAGAAATGAGAGGAGTATTGTTGTGGGCAAGAGGATAGAGTTATTGGTGGGAAAAGCTCATGAGAAAAAGGAAGGAAGCCTTGAGATATGAGCTCATAGAAACAGGAAATCAGAAATTCAAATCCGTTTTCGTGCACTTTACATCTCCTCCCCAGGTCTTCATAGCTTGCCATGTCAAAATGGACACTAGAGAATTTTGCAGCTGTTTTTGTTTAAATTGTATTTTATAGGTTGCACTTCCAGCAGATGAAGACTTCACGGGTCTGAAGCCAAGAACTGGAAAAGCTGCAAAAGTATGTGATAGATTGCATTTATTTTTCTTTTTGTGTACGCTTTTGGCAGTAGCCAAGGGTAGAGGGAAGAATCATGTATTTTGTCAGTAAGGCTTGGAAAAGAGTATCTTGAAATGATATCCAGTCGTAAGAAAGACTGTGTTTCTGTAAATGAAATTTGGTAGAATAAAATTCTGTGGTTGAATAGAGTGGGTAGCCTGTTGTGATTTCAGTACTATTCTACAACATCAGGCAGTGGCTTCAGCTGTATGGTGTAGTTTCCTCTTCCTAAATTAGTAAATTAGAGAAAATTTAGTTCATCAAGGCAAGCTTTTTATTTGATACGACAAGAAGACATAAGGAAAGATCTTATTTATGATATTAGATAAAAATCTTTGAATACAAAGTAATTGCAAAATACGGGGTTAAAATTGATTGAAGTTACAAATATCTACAGGATTTAATTTCTGCCTGTAATTTGCATGCTAAATCAGTCACAAAATTAATTACATGTAAGTAACAATCTGTGTTAAAAATAAGTAATGTTTTTGCTTTCTTTTTTTTTTTTTTTTTTTAGGAATATCCATTTATTCTTGATGCATTTCAGAGAGAAGCTATTCTTTGTGTAGATAATAACCAGTCTGTGTTAGTGTCAGCTCATACATCAGCTGGTAAAACTGTTTGTGCAGAGTAAGTTATTCTCTGACCTGCTCTAATAAGGGAATGGTGTGGTATTTGTTTTGTCTTTTTGTTGAACCATTTGTAGCTGTTGTCTCTGTTTCTTGATTCAAACTTTGGATCATCATCATTGCTAAAATTGAATTGACTACTCTTGAATATAAAAATTACTTCTGTAATCTTGTTTAGTGGGTACATTTTATTTTTAAGCAATCTGGTTTTCTTGAGATGCTTTGTATAGAAAAGAAAACTTTCTGCATTTATAGGAGTTTGAAAAAAAAACAACCCTTTGTTTGCTAGACCCTGTCTATGACTGATAAGGAGCTACTTCTGTCTTTGCTTTGTTCGAAGCACTGGTTTGATTTAATTTGCAACTTGGTGTTTATCTGGCAAGAAGTGTTTAAAATATAGTGTTTTTGTCAGGGTTTGATCTGATGGTGGAATGGCTTTGCTGACATGAGGTGAGAAGTGAGATGTACATGTGGATAAATTAGAGCATGGGTTCAAGTAATAAGTTTATCATGGGATGCTGACAATTGGATTTTTAGCTTAAACTAGAAAAAAAAGTCTGTTAACTTCTTGTCAGTGATTTGTTGCTCTCCAAAGAGGCATACGTAGATAAGATTGCACTGAGCTTAATAATCTAGATATTAAATAGTTGATGTAATTCTCTTTGTGTTCTGAATTGTATATTTTATTTTATTTTTTTAAGCAGAAGATTAGAGGAAAGTAATATGCTCTCAGTGTCTACCTGACAACTTTTATATGTATGATGTTTTAATACAGGTATGCAATTGCCCTGGCTTTGAGGGAGAAGCAGCGTGTGATATTTACAAGTCCAATTAAAGCTTTGAGTAATCAGAAGTACCGTGAGATGTATGAAGAATTTCAGGATGTTGGTTTGATGACTGGGGATGTCACCATTAATCCTACTGCTTCTTGTCTGGTAATGACAACTGAGGTAAGATCAGACATTAATTCTTGATCTCTCTGTGTTTTCTTGTGCCTTTGTTTGACTGAACAGATCCGATACTAAAAAATCAAAGTTATCACAATGAGCCCAGTTAGGGTAGAAAATACTTTAAAGTTCAGTATGTCTCTGTTTAACATTTTAACTTTTGGTTGTTGAAAAAGTTAAGTAGATCTGTGTAAATTCATGCTTTTGGACTGTGACGCAGGAGCTTTCATTCTCACGTGGAGAAAGGCAGAACTTAATTTCCTGAGTGCTTGAGACATGGAGTTCTCTTTGGGTAGGTGTAAAATGCCGCAAATCAGTCAGACTTACTGGATCGTGTAGGGTCAGTATTTAGTTCTAGGGAACAAAATAGGGAGAAGAAAATCTGTGAGTGGTAGTTGAATGGTTCATGCTAGATGCTAGTACTCCAGCAACATATAGATTTTCACCTTTGGTAACAAAGTACTGTTGGTACAGTTTTGCCGTATTTCAGGTGTAGAAATTTGTCCAGCCATGAATTGGAATTTTCCTGTTTCTGTCTTTATACCTTAAAGAAGTTAAGAGTCTTATGGAGAAAACTCTAGTAGGAAAAGTTTGTGGTAGAGAGACAGGATGGCCTGATTTCTGACAAAAGATTTCCTCTTTGTCATGGGGATGTTATCTGTTAGGATGAGGGAAGAAGGCGGCTTGGCAGAAGTAGATCTGTAGGCCTGTTACAAGTATACTGTCACACAGAGGCTGAGAGAAAGGTAATGTTTTTTGTTTCATGTTCCTATGGTGTTCTTGAAGGGAAACCAGTTCATCTCATATTACGAGATTTGTTAGATTGGAATCAACCTGTAAAGTGTTCTCCCAGCTGATCTTTAAATACTTTCAAATTTTGTGCAAAATAAAATTTCATATTGCCATGCAAATGTGAACCAAAGATTCTGGCAGTTTCTTACTGACATCTCTGTAATATGTGACTGTTATTTCACGTGATGGATCTCTTTTTTTTTTTTCCTTTTCTAGATTTTGAGAAGTATGCTCTACAGAGGTTCTGAGGTTATGCGAGAAGTCGCATGGGTTATTTTTGATGAAATCCACTACATGAGAGATTCAGGTATCCTCTATCTACAGTTTTTATTTTCAAGAAATATTTTTTTTCCTTTTCCCAAAAACAAATTGTCTTTCAAAGAATTAAATCTTTATTCTCTCTCTTAAAATCAGCCATATTTGTGCATAAATCATTCAGAATTTGTTTTCTGCTGAATGTATATGAGATACTGTGTGTTGTCTGCATTTTCTTTGCCAAGGCAAAAGCCACTTTGAGGGCTTTGGTATGTTTGATATACCACATTTGTGGAGGGAAGGCATTTGTTAGTTTTTGTTTTATTCTGTCTTTAAGCTTCCTGTTCTTTGGCTTCAGAGCTGAAAAACAGGGTTTAATCACATGGATTTCTCATGTTTTTTCCATTTTCAGAACGTGGTGTGGTTTGGGAAGAAACAATTATTTTGCTCCCTGACAATGTTCATTATGTGTTCCTTTCTGCAACTATTCCAAATGCACGTCAGTTTGCTGAATGGATCTGCCATCTTCACAAACAGGTAATGTTTCTGATGTGGTATACCTCCATCCTTGTTGTCTTGTGGCACAATACTGCCTCTGGTTGATGAGAGCTGAGCGTCTCTTTGGTCATCGTATTTCTTATAAATGATGGTATAGATCACTCCTGGCTTTTCTTGTTGTACTGCTAGCTTTTGCAGCTATACTGGCTGTTGCTTCTGTGCAGCAACATTAAAACTGTTTCTTTGAAGTTTATTTTCCACTCTTACTTTGACACCAGCTTGATTTCGACAAATATTATAAATTATGAAGCATGGTTAGCATACTATGGTTTTCAGAAGACTGATAGACAGGAGACTGTTTGGAGGATCTATCTGAAAGAACAAAAAAGGCCATGCAGAAATCAGAAGTAAATCACAAATCCGTAGGAAACAACTATATGTATATACAAACAAAGTGAGAAAAGAAGAATGTAAGAAATCTGTCCTGTCCCATAACCATTGGTTTTAATTTATTCTGTTTTTTAAGAGGTGCTTTTGCAGAAAATATTATGGTAATTAGAATTGGGAACTTAATATCCACAAGGGGTTGGTATGATTTTTAAAATACCCCAGAAACTGATTCTTACGTTGTTTGTGATGAAGGGAGCTTGATATAAGAGATATCTATCTAAGCTTGGCACAAAACCTTGACTTTGTTTTGCAGAACAGTAGACACTGATGTTTTTTTAAAGCAGATTTATGTAATATTTAATGTTGTAAAGGAAGTGTTTATGTTTTTCCTACCAAGCTTTTGCCATGCATTAAAACCATAAATGTTTTTTAAAGTTTACTGTGTACCTTTTTTAGGAGAGTTAAGAGACACTGTGTTTTTTTTTCAATGAAACATAAATTAACACTTTTTCTTTGGTTTTAAAAGGTGTTAGGATTTGGAGTCTGTGTAATAATACAGAAGGAAATATTACCTGTTGTCCTTGTGTTCACGAGAAAGAATTTTTGTAGCCAACTTGTGTTCCTCTAAAGGATTTGCAAACTTCCATTTTTCTTAAGCAACATCAGTACAAAATCCATATTCAGAAAATAAGATTTGTTGTCTTAGTTTCTGTATACTTTCTGGCTTTTAAGAAGATGTGTTTTAATAGTAACGTGTTGGATTTTCCTTCAGGCAAATGTTTTTACAATGCAATTAGAAACATTTAATGTTTATGTGTATGCTGTTCTTTCTTTATAGCCTTGCCATGTGATTTACACTGACTATCGACCCACACCACTGCAGCATTATATATTCCCAGCGGGAGGAGATGGACTGCATCTAGTTGTTGATGAAAATGTAAGCAATATTCAATTTTTTTGAAAGATCTTTTTCCTTGCCTATCAGTCATGAGGTTGATCTCTTGCAAAATCTGGATTAGCTGTACAAAGGATGTTAGTGTTAAAATGAAGTACAAACAGGTAACAGTGATCTCTGAATTGGTGACAGATTTTCGGAGTCTTATAGGAGAGATTGGGTTTGTTATCGTAAGTCATGTAGTCAGTTGAGTAATACTTTGCTGGGATGTCTTAAGTTCCCTCATCCTTGCTTTTTTTTTCCAAAGTGCGTGCTGCTTTTTGTAAATTTGCGAAGTAGATGATGTTTCGCGTACTATTTCTCACTCAAAAGAAAATGTAGTGACGTTTAAATTTTACTTTGGTTGAGCGGGCAAAGTACCTTTCTGTCTTGAGGTGATTTTGAAGTAATGACTGGTTTAAAATTCATCATTGGCTTGCACAGCAGTAGCCAATGCCATAAACAGTTGTACTGCACTTGAAGCTAGGTCTTCATTGGACAGTGTAGTTTCCTGTAGACATTTCTTAAAGTCAAGTCATTGTGTCATTAGACAGGTCTTGTGTGGTTGATGGTCTGGTGAATAGAACAATGAGCAATAACTTGAGAGAGACCAATGTAATTCTGAGCTGTGCTACTGACCTAGTAAACTCACTTGCCAGCTTATGCATTGTTTTTGTCCTTCTGCCTCCAAATATGGGGTAATGGTACTGGCTACGCAAAGCAAGAACAATTTTTAAGTTGGATATTTAAGAAGTAATAGCTTACAAATGTTTTGTTTTGTGTCTAGGGAGATTTCAGAGAAGATAATTTTAATACAGCAATGCAAGTGCTTAGAGATGCAGGTGACTTGGCAAAAGGGGATCAGAAAGGCAGGAAAGGAGGAACGAAAGGTGAGTTTGAATCCCATTCTAAGGTAACTTGTGTAATACAGCAAAATTATATGCAAGTTGTGCTTGTGTCTCAGTTATTCCATAAGATACTTTTTTTTCCTAAAATTACATTTAAAAGAACATAATCTCTTTGCAGGTCCATCAAATGTTTTTAAGATTGTGAAGATGATCATGGAAAGGAATTTCCAACCTGTGATTATTTTCAGCTTCAGTAAGAAAGACTGTGAAGCCTATGCACTTCAGATGACAAAGTTAGATTTCAATACAGGTACAGATAAATTAAACATAGTTTTTTTCACAATTGTAGTTTGGTGTGAAAAGTCACTCTGGCTAGATGTAAAAACAAATGAAAAATATGCATTACTTTTTACTGTGCCAGTACATCAGGCTATTTTTGGTAGGAAACTATAGGTGCACAAAGAGTACTTGGCCGTCACAATATTGAAGTGTTTATGTATTTTTAGCTTTCTTTTTCTCCAAAATGCTGTTCACTGTAATAACAGCACAAGAGTATCTATAATGGGAGAAGACTGATCAAAACAAATACTTCTTCCAAAATTTCCACATTTCGTCCGTAAGAAAAATCGCTATTCTCTCAAAGTCAAAACAAGTGTATAACAAGCCACTAGGCTGATCTTTCTCAAGTAGTCTGTGCAGTTTTCTTTCTTTGCTTCCTCCCTTTTCTTCTCAGATTAAAACCCAAAAGGTAAACAAAGAAGATTTTTTAAAATTTTATCATAAGATGAAGTTTGGAAAGTAAGTTCATAGCTTCTCGGAATGGTAACAAAAATCAGGAATTTATTGTGAATCAACGTATCATTTCATGTCTGTGTACTGTTCAGGGTTTTTGCTTGCTTGCTTTCTTCAGTCTTTGTGCGTTCTGGTTCAGTGTTGCAAAACAATGCAATAATTTCTGTCAGATAATGTAAGTATATGCACAAGTGCAGAGGTGCATTTTTAGTTATTTCAGTTATACCTTTGAATAGATGTTATTGATATTTGTACTACTCTAGTACAAAGGGTGTAAACTTTGAGGATTTTGAGAAATGGAGAACAGGAAGAGCCCCTCTGTCCATGCTGACAGGGATTAGTAGGTAGAACAGAAGCAGGGAGAGGTTTATTAAAGTAGACAGAAAGTACAAAAAACTGAGAAATCACAAGGTTGGAAATAGCTGAAGTTTGGATTACTCTGCCAGTTTTTTTTCTGTTTTCCTTTTCCCTGACATCTACTTCTGATTCCTGTTAGGCTTCTTCAGGCTCGTAATTCAAGTCTTGGTTGTCTGACCCCGTGTGGGTGGTTTTGTATAGACTTTACAGTCTTCCACGCTATTTTTATTGTAAACTTTTGTAAATAATAGAATGTGGTAACATTTTATTTACATATGGTATTATCCTCCTAGATTTTGTAATAACTTACAAATTGCCTTCTTAGATGAAGAAAAAAAGATGGTTGAAGAAGTGTTCAATAATGCAATTGATTGTCTGTCAGATGAAGACAAAAAGCTTCCTCAGGTGAGTGGAGATTGAATAGGGGTAGCTCCTCTCCTGTTTCGTGCAGCTTTTGAGGCGGTGGGTCTTAGTAGTGGGTACACAAATCATAAACTGTATATTCTCATTCATCTTTCTGAGTTTTAATCTCTCTCGTGTTGCTTCTTGTTATTGTGAAATATGGCTGAGTGATTAGGATTCCTTCCCTTTGTGATTCCAGCAAATGACATATGCCAAAAATAACCATGGGTTTGACTTCTCTTCTGATTATGTTTTTAAGTAAACATAAGGGCTTATAAGGAGATCTATCTGGATTAAAACTGTCTGTAAGTAGTTCAAATGAGAGTGCAGCATGGACTTTATCAGGTATTAACTGCTGAGCCTTTCAAAAAGTTGCACTGATGTATCAGCATTCTAGTTTATTGTATGACGACTGAGCATAGTTACCGTGTTTACTATGGGGAAGATACAAGCTCCTAAATGGACAGACTATTATAGGATTCAGTACTTTTGTAACAAACACTAAAACTCATTTCTTTCTGCCCCCCTCTTTCCTTTATTTGTTTGTGCCCATCATTTCTTAATGTAGTGATCTTGTAGTTATGGCAGTTTCTTCTTGAGAAAAACAGCCCTATTAATTTTTGTCCATGCCTACTTGTTTTGGATTCCACATACCTTTTTTTTTGTGAACTTGAGAAAAATGGAAAATAGGAATACAATATATAAGGTCTTATTTGCTGGGTTTTTTTGTAAGCTTGTAACAGTGGCATTATATCCAAGTAATCTGTTTTGCTCTCTGTGTACAGTGGTATCTTGAAAGCATACTATCAGAATAAGTTCTGAGGTAGTAACTAAGTGTTAATAGATTGTTAATGAGAGTCTTTGTTTTCAAAGAAAAAAAAGCAGAGACAAAGCTAAATTTATCTAGGTGTTTGTTTGAAGCATAATGCTTTTAGAATTTAAGAGGTGAATTCAGTCATTTTCAGCCTGAATTTCTTTGTATTGCTCTCATAGGTGCTTTGTCACTGTTTTACAGCATGTATCAATAAGTTGAATGACTGCAACTAAAACTGAAACAAAACATCTTATGCATACTAGGATCACTTTTCCTAAAAATGATTTTAAATGAGGCATTTTTTTTCAATAGAGGAAATTTAAATACTAACTGCATGTGCAGATTAGGGCATAGCTTTGCAGTCGGCCTAACCCAATGTAAGACTAATCTGCTGAAAAGATTGGCCTGTGGCTTTACCCCTCATATTATTCCTAATTCTAACCCGAAAATAATATTTAAGGGATATTTGTTGTATTTAAAAACAAAAAAATAGTGAAATACGTTAACACTAGGGGCAATGTTGAGGTTTTCCATACAGGTCTTCTCTTTTAGTAACAAATATTAACATTTGCTTACTGGTCTTTATATGTTTCTTTCCAGGTTGAGCATGTACTTCCTCTTCTGAAGCGAGGAATTGGTATCCATCATGGCGGTCTGCTTCCTATCTTAAAAGAGACCATAGAAATTCTTTTCTCTGAGGGCCTAATAAAGGTATATATTTCATGTCCGTATGTAGGTTTTTCTCTATTGTGAATACAGAGCCAGTAACTCCGAGGAACTGAGAAGTATGTCTTAGCTCAGAAGTACACTAGTGTTATAGTGGAGATCTGCTCCTTGACTGAAAAAGGTGGAAGATTCATAGCACATTCCAAACTAAAAATTGCTTTGTGGTTTGAGTGTAACTCTATGCAGGAAGCCTGAGTGTTAGTACTTACAAAAATTTTTTTGAACATTATATGGACCAGTAAATAGGTAATTTTAAAAAGAGGTACCCCATTCTGTGGGTCTTCGTATGGGGTTCTACAAATGCACACAGCACCTCTGGAAGCTGGTAGCTGTTCCAGTGGCACAGGCTAATTGGTGTAATTGGCTGCAAGTCCCTTTTCTTGAGAAATATAAATATTTGCATAAATGCCTCCATCTTTATCTGAAAAAAAACCAATTCTTGAAGCTGGGTTTGTTTTCTTTTTTTTTCTGTCTTTAAGGAAATGTTTGTAGTCTTTAATATTTTGCCTTAGCTGTCTTAGTGCACAATTGCAGCTCTACTTTTAAGTATACTACCTATTATTCTAAAATATTTAAACTTAGTTGTCTAACTTTAACATTTTCTTCAACCGCATTATGATACATTTTGCTCCTATAAATGACAGTAAACGTTTATCAAGCTGTTTGTTGGTTGCTCTAAGGGATGTACATTCAGAAAAATCTAACCTTAAATGTAAGTTATGTTTTTTTTTGGGTAGCTAACTACTGTTTTCTTCTTGGAAACTTCAAATGTCGAAATTAACTATTATTTTTCATTAATATAATTTGCACTCCCTTGTGTTTTATTTTAGGATCTTTCACATGGTCCCATCTAACTAGTTTTCATCTTTTCTCAGGGAAATAAGGGAAGGGGGAAAGAATGGGTTTTGTCCAGTTTTCAAATACTGAATGCGCATATATTCCTATGCTGACTGTACATAAGTAGTAAAATCTGAAGAAGTTTTGTGTAGCAATATCTGACTATTTGCACAGTTGCTTAAGAGCCTTTGTTTTAGCTTGCTAAACTTCAGTCTGTTTATTTAGGCCTTATTTGCAACAGAGACTTTTGCTATGGGAATTAATATGCCAGCCAGGACTGTGCTATTTACAAGTGCCAGTAAATTTGATGGAAAAGATTTCCGATGGGTAAGTGAAAAACAGGCTCTGTAGAGTAACTTAATTGCATTGTATAAACCTTATTAGGATTAAATATTCTCTTGATGTATAAACTTCAATGTAGTAGAAAATATTTTTTTCTTTCAAGAATATTTCCTTGTTCACTGATCCATTTATAATCAGTGTACAAATTCCTGAAGACAAGATACCTCAGATTAGGCATGAAATTAATTATTTTAATGGATACAGCAGAACAGCATCAAACACAGATTGGCAGTGGACATTGGATTAGGCTAAGACTTCTGCAGAACTTGTCCAAAACTGTGAGACTCAACTATTTTCTTTTGTCTCAGAGGAATGTGGAGAACAAGTGGGCTCAGTACTGTATCATAACAATCAGTAAACTTAGGTTTTGACAGAGATAATTTACCTCAGGAGAGTATTGATCTATTATAGCAGAGTATTTTGGGTAGCCCACAGAAAGACTGAGATGTGCGGAGGGAAAGACGGTTTCATAAACAGCTGTGAAATAAATATTTGAAAGTTTTAAATGTTAAAGCCAGGTATGTGATTCATGTGTAAATAATAATAAAGGTGTACAAGTCTTTACAGGAAAACTGTAAATTAATGTTATTGTTCATCTTTCAGAGTTGTGAAAATTGTAGTAAACGAGAGAACTGACTTACCATGTGCATTATGAAGTAAACATCTCTTCAGTCTTAGTTTGGGCTGTTCAGTTTCATGATTCATTCAGTCTGATTGCTTGTCCTTTATGACGTGTGAGAATTAGCTACCTTTGAGCTATCATATGTGTGGAACTCTTGTTTTTAAAATGGTTCAGCACAGTTTCCTTGAGTAGTTTTTGAGATCTGACTTAAAGTGAAACTCAGGAAGTTGTTAGAAATGCAGGTTCCACAAATGACAAAACCCCTGTTTTTAACTCACTGTCTCATATGGAACCAGTTATAGGTGGCTCTTGTCCATGTCTCAGTTCCTTATAATGTCTTCAGTTTCAGTTGGTAGGCATAGAAATGCTGTTCTTGCTTGGTATGTTAGTATTTCAGTATTACATTTGAATAATTTGGATGGTACGATACATTATTTGAAGGATGGTGAAGATGCATTATCGTATGTTGAAAGTGTGTTATATTTTAATAATCTCTAGCATGCCCAGTGACCTTCCATCACATAAGACATTGGAAAAATGTGTTTTTGTGCTCATTAAGATGATACGCCATTACTTACGCTGCTGATATACATTATTCATAGTCATGAAATTATATTTTATTAGCTTAGTGATCATTTATGGGTAATGAATTCAAGCTATGAAAAGTTCACATCTTGGATAACTCTTTTGCTAATTTTTATATATTGTGGTCATCTACTGTATAATTGTAAAACATCACTTTATATGTTCTTGCTATTTTTCTGATGTTTGATAATTTTTTTTCTTTTTCTTGTTTTATCCTAGATATCCTCAGGTGAATACATTCAAATGTCAGGTCGTGCAGGCCGCCGAGGTATGGATGACAGAGGAATAGTAATTCTTATGGTGGATGAAAAGATGAGTCCAACAATTGGCAAGCAGCTTTTGAAGGTAGGACAGAGGTTAACATTTTTTTTTTTTAATCCTCTCAACTATGGTTTGTCTCATTTGAATAATGTAACATGTAAAATTAGACACCTAGAACAAAAAGTATGTAGCTCATGTAGGTAGGAGATAACTCCTAAAAGGAGCATGGGCTTTCATTGCATTTTCATTAAAGCAGGAGTTTCTATTGTGAAAAAACATTGGAAACCTAGTATCATCCTTATCTATATAGAAGGGATCTCAGGCAGTAGAGGTAGTAGAATTATATCCTATTTTCTAGTGATGTCATTACTACTGCAGTATTCTGTTTGTTCCTTGCTGACCAGTGTCAGTTCAAGGATATTGCTGAACTTAAACAAGAATTATTAAAGGTTTGATTCTGTGGTGAAATAAAACTTTGCTAATGAGCTTTTCAGTGTAGCAAACAAACTGGACAAAATACTCCTAAAAAACTAGGTACATATGTTAAATAAGAAGAGTGAGATGACTGTCAGTGAGCTAAAATTAATTATAGAGAAATCAATAGTGCTTGTAGGAAATGCTGAGATTTGCAAATTGAGAGGTTGAAAAAAACCCACACTTTTGTGGTTGAGAGGGGCATTAGATTATAGGGCTTCCCCAAACTGCAGTGGAAGTTGTTACAGATTATAATACCCTTTTGCTCCGTAATTTGAGTGTGAATCATTGCACTCATTCGACTTCTATGTAAATTCTATTGCAAAAATTGCCATAATAAAGCATAATATTCAGTTGTGTTTTTTGCCTGTCTTAGGCTGCTTATGTTAATCGTGCACACATATTAAAATTTGAAATCTTAGGGAGTTCCTCTGCACGCTATGCGGGAGCTTGTAGCCTTGTTACAAATAGCAGGTCATTTGTGTTATTAATGAAAGAGCACTTGCAGTATTATTAGAGTTTGTATAAATTGTGAGAATCATCCTAAGTCAGCATCAGGATATCTCAATAAAAATAATTTATTTTTTGCCAAAAAAAACCAGATGCAAGTATTTCTTTGTTTTGTTCAGCCAAATGAAGAACAAAGGTAACCATATGTATGTGGTTCCTGTTAGCTTATGCAGATGTGGATTCTTTGTTGTGTATTTGCTCTGTCAGTGCTACCTGTTAATTCATAATAAATATTTACATTAGATCACCATTACACACAGGTAGTATTTACCTTCCTAAAGTCAGAGCTTAGTTGAATATTACATTTTGGCTAACTAACCCGAAAATAGGAAAATAAGAAATTTTAAAAATATTGGAACTCCTTCATGTATGGTAGCAGTACATTTTGAATGTATTTCTTAGTCTTCATTGGATTTGTGTTTTCTCAGTGGATTTGACGTATATTTATTTGTTTACATGCATAGTTGATGCATGTGTACATCTCTGAGATGCTTGAAGACTGAGTATTTTAACTGGATTTTTGTGAGTTTTTAAGACTACATTGAAATGTACTTTTGTGGCATACTTAATTATAAAGGCTTTATACCTTTATTCTTCTGTAGCTGAAAAACTGAACAGCGGGAGATACAAAAAGAGAGAAGAAAAATCGCTAATTATAAATAACATTAATTTTGTGTACTTGTAATCTGTAGAATATCCTTCAAAGTTAATTTATTTGAAATAATTGTAGCTTAAGAAAAATTGGTGTTTCAGTTATTTATCTTCAGACTTTATGAGATTATGCTATAAACCAAACCATTCCAAAGCTGGTTTTTTCAAGTTTGTAAGTTCAGTAGTTGGAGAACTTCAGAATGCAGTCTGCATGGATTAAGATGAAGAAATAGTAGATCACTTACATTTTTTGCCGCTATCTCTCTTTTTTGTCTAGATTTTATGGCAATAATAAGGAATATTTCCTTTACTGAAATTAGAAGCACTTTGATTTTTTTTTTTCCTATTGCGTTATAAGGAACCAAAAGGGAAAAAGAGTGACAACTTTTTTTGCTTTCTATGTCTCTTGGTTCTTCTCCACTGGTCAAAATAAATCCATGTATTTTATTAATTTTTCACACTCCTTCACTTGTGAGCAAGGATTGACTTTAAGATTTCTTTCAAAAAGATCATAAGGGGCTATAACAAAGTACTGATGCTTCTGTAATTTCTGTAACTCTTCACCCAATTGCTGAAAAGGCAATAAAAGTAATCTTCTGTGTGTCGAGCAGTATAACATAAAACACACTTATTTTCCTTTTTAAATACAAAGCACTTAGAGGAAATTCCATGTTGAAACAGGCCAAGAATGTATACAAACTAACATTTCTTAAGTATTCACATTTTGTATTCTTCATTAAGTGTGTCTGAATTAGGTTTCACTTATTGACTGACAGTGTTTATCTTACTAAGAGAGCTTTGAGTATGTTTCGGTACCACAGTCTTGCTGCAGCTGTGCTGTTTGGCTGTGGCGCTGTTCATTGCGACATTATGTACTGTACTGCAAACATGAATTTTAAGTTCAAATCTTAGGTGAAGATCTTAACATGGATATTTGTAAATAATTCGTCAACTCGGTGACTTAAATTTGTCTTCTGCAGTGTAACTAGGTTTTTTCATTTATCCTCAGCATTTATTTGACCACTGAATATTTAGTGAACTGGTGACTTGCACAAATAAATACATAAAAACTAAATGCTTACAATACTGTTGGGTAGCTTTCTGAAGACAGTACCTTATAGTTTTATGTTTGCATAATACTAAGAAATATTTGATGGGAAATACTTTTTTGTTTCCTTAGTTCAAATCTTTTGCTGCATTGTGTTAGTTTAGGTAGGAAGTGGAAAGCTTCCCCTTGACATTAGATGGTTTTTGAAACCAGAGCAGCATCTCTCTAGTTGGAATTTGGCCATGCTATAAGCATGCATTCCTAGAGAGATAACTGAGTTACTGAAGAGTGGTAATCTGTTGCATCTCTAAAAGACAAAAAAGCTAATTGTGTTATGTAAATGTATGATTGTATAATGACAGTGTGCTAATGTAAGAAGGTTTTTGAGCCTAGAATTTGAGTGTATCAGTTCTTTGCAT